>NC_063201.1:24541443-24796443 GCF_017589495.1 Alosa alosa
GAGAGGAGAGGAGGAGAGGAGGAGGGGAGGAGAGGAGAGGAGAGGAGTGGAGAGGAGAGGAGAGGAGAGGAGAGGAGTGGAGAGGAGAGGAGAGGAGAGGAGAGGAGAGGAGAGAGGAGAGGAGAGGAGGGAGAGGAGAGGAGAGGAGAGGAGGTAAGGGCAGTGGAGGAGAGAGGAAGAGGGAAAAGTACAAATGATTCATTAGCCCTCTCACTTCTCACCTCAACAACAACAACAACAACAACAACAACAACAACAACAACAACAACAACACTGGAAGCACTGAGCCAACAATTCAAACACACCAGAGTGTAACAGAACAAAG
This sequence comes from Alosa alosa, assembly GCF_017589495.1. Taxonomy (NCBI): domain Eukaryota; kingdom Metazoa; phylum Chordata; class Actinopteri; order Clupeiformes; family Clupeidae; genus Alosa; species Alosa alosa. The sequence continues at coordinate 24,541,769 of NC_063201.1, forward strand.
AGACAGCCCCTCTCCTGATCAACACACAGACAGACAGTCTCACAGCAGATAGACAGACAGACAGACAGACAGACAGACAGACTGACAGACAGACAGACAGTCTCACCTTTTCTCCCTTTGGTCCCCTGAGGCCGGGCAGTCCAGGCGGACCCTGCATGGGGCACAGAGAAAGTGTGTGAGCATGTGTGTATGTGTGTGTATGCATCAGGCAGACCTGCACAGACAGAGTGTGTGAGAGCGTGTGTGTGCATGTGTGTGCATGCATCAGGCAGGCCTGCACTGGTAGATGTCATCAACAGCTGTAGTACTCACAGCAGGATATTTAACAACTATGGTATTGATATTAACCATGAGATTTCATTCTGGCTCTTAAGTATCACAATGTACAAGGAATTCCCCTTTACATCAATGTTCAGCGTATTAAGTACCACTTTAGCACTAAGGGGCAGCAATTTAGCTCTAAGGGATACCAATTTAGCGCTAAGAGGTACCAACTCATCTAAAACCCACGGAAAAGGGTCATGCTCCTTCCTGTGTCCAACGTTCCAACATTTCCATGTTAGTAGACCACTAGTCAAGCAGTACTTTGCAATTTACTTACACTCACTGCACAAAGTTACACACAATGGGATCTGAACATCAAGATATACACACATGTATAAACATGTGCAAACACACAAATATAAATAAACAAACCTGTAAGCAACACACACACACACACACACACACAAATACACACACACCACAAAGGCCTGTCGACAGCTCCAAACGCACCTTGGGCCCCACCACGGCCGCACTGCTGCTGCAGGGGATTGTGGGAGCAGCTGTGGGGGCCAGGGCAGGCAGTGGAAAAAGCTATTTGTGTCTGTCTAAAAACAGAGTGTTAATGTGAAGCCAGTGTGTGTACCTGTGTGTGTGTGTGTGTGTGTGTGTGTGTGTGTGTGTGTGTGTTTGGAGTCATCCCCAGCCAGGACAGCCGCAGGAAGTCACACACTTCTCATATGCTACGAGGCTCAAAAATATACACGCGGCCTCACACGGCCAGTACACACTACAGACCGGACCCTGAGACAGGAGAGCAGAAGCACACACACACACACACACTACAGACCGGACCCAGAGACAGGAGGACAGAAGCACACACACACACACACACCTTTGTGGCGTTAAAGGTGCTGTATGTCGTTAAAGGTGCTGTATGGCATTAAAGGTGCTGTATGGTGTTAAAGGTGCTGTATGGCATTAAAGGTGCTGTATGGCATTAAAGGTGCTGTGTGGTGTTAAAGGTGCTGTATGGTGTTAAAGGTGCTGTGTGGCATTAAAGGTGCTGTATGGCGTTAAAGGTGCTGTGTGGCATTAAAGGTGCTGGTTAGAGGATGCAATGTGGTTACAGATACAGTGTGTCATTAAAGGTGTTGTGTGGTGTTTTTATTTTTTTAGCTCAAAAGATCCAAAAATTACCTCGAAATCGCAATCACAATCGTTTTAATGTAATGTCAAAAACTAACTAACTAGTGCGGTACAGGCTCTCTTGTAATACCACATTGAACCACGTCGTCTGGCCACTGTAGTACTGTACAATACAATGCAAGTCAATGCCATGTGGGTGCGTTCAAGACAACTGCAAGCTTGCAGTACTCCACAAAGCCCCTTTCAGAGTCAGCAAAATCAGTTTGATTACTTTGATTTCAGTTAGAAGGCCCAAACAGGCACTTTTGATGGAAACCCCTGTTTCTATTTCTTTCACTGCGTGTGTGTTTGTGTGTGCGTGCGGGGGCTGGGGGGGGTTGAGGTCTGATGAGAAGTGAGGTGAGGGGAGGGGAGGTGAATGTGTGTTGGGGTGGAGTGTATGTGTGTGTGTGTGTGTGTGTCGTATGTCGCTAGCTGCGCTGCATGGCACAGGCTGCTGCATGGTGTTAAAAGGTGCCATGGCACAGCTGCTGCATGGCCATCAGCTGCGCTGTGGTGTTGGAAGGTGCCGTATGGTGTCAGCTGCGCTGTGTGGCACAGCTGCGCTGTATGCATGCTAGCTGCGCCGTGTGGCATTAAAGGTGCAATAGAGGATGCAATGTGGTTACAGATACAGTGTGTCATTAAAGGTGTTGTGTGGTGTTTTATTTTTTTTAGCTCAAAAAGATCCAAAATTACCCCGGAATCGAATCACAATCGTTTTAATGTACGTCAAAAACTAACTAACTAGTGCGGTACAGGCTCTCTTGTAATACCACATTGAACCACGCCGCCTGGCCACTGTAGTACTGTACAATACAATGCAAGTCAATGCCATGTGGGTGCGTTTCAAGACAACTGCAAGCTTGCAGTACTCCACAAAGCCCCCTTTTCAGAGTCAGCAAAAATCAGTTTGATTACTTTGATTTCTCTCAGGTTAGAAGGCCCAAACAGGCACTTTGATGGAACCCTGTTTTATTTCTTTCACTGTGTTTGTGTGTGCGTCGGGGGGCTGGGGTTGAGGGTCTGATGAGAAGTGAGGTGAGGGGAGGGGAGGTGAATGTGTGTTGGGGGGGGGGGTGGAGGTATGTGTGTGTGTATGTGTTGGGGGTCTGGATGAGGTCTCGCCCACCTGAGGTCCGTCAGGGCCGGGTGGTCCTGGGGCGCCCGCTGGGTTAATGGGGGGCACGGAGCCGACGGCTCACTGATGACATCATCTGTATCCTGAGGAACACACACCACACACAGGTTACACACGTCATACACATCACACACCACAGACATTACACACCACACACATAACACACGTCATATATGTTACGCCTGTCACATTATATTACATTACATTTGGCTGACGATTTTAGCCAAAGCAACAACATGATAAACTGTTTGCTTTTAAAGCAATTCTCCTTCAACAATTTAGGACAATTTAAAAGGTAGAGTACAATAAGAATAAGTGCATCAGTGAGTGCTGTTATTAAACAGTCAAGTGTCAGTTCTAGTCAGGTGGTAAGTGCTAGGATCAGCAAGACTAGTTGTAAGTAGTGCTGCGAGAGGAGATGTTCTCTGAAGAGCTGGGTCTTCAGAAGTTTTTCGAAGATGGAGAGGGATGTCTGCTCTAGTAGGAACTGGTAGAGTATTCTACCAATGAGGAACAACAGATAAGAAAAGTTTGGATTGGCCTGAGTGTACCAGTGGCAGAGCTAGACGTCGTTCGTCTGAGGAGCGCAACAGTCGGGAGGTCGCATATGCCACAGGAATGAGGGCATTCAAGTAGCTGGGAGTAGAACCGGAGAGTACTTTGTAGGCAAGCGTTAGAGACTTGAATTTTGAGGCGGCCATAGGTAGCCAATGTAGCTCGATGAGCAGCGGGGTAACATGTGCACTTTTGGGTTTGTTGTAGACCAGGAGTGCCACCACATTCTGGATCATCTGAAGGGGTCTCACTGTGCAGGCTGGGAGAGCTGTCAGGAGGGCGTTACAGTAGTCAAGATGTGAGATGACTATGGCCTGTACCAGGAGTTGGGTAGCATCTTGAGTCGTAGAGTGCGAAACGGCACAACCGGGCGACCAAGGCAACATGATCGGAGAAGGTTAGTTGGTTGTCGAGAACGACTCCTAAATTTCGTGCAGCCCTGGTAGGTGCAACAGACAGGGAGTCAATTTTGATGTTGATGTCATGATGTATGGTAGGTTTAGCTGGGAGGACCAGCAGTTCAGTTTTTGAGAGGTTAAGCTGAAGGTGGTGTGCCATCCATGTAGATATGTCTGAGAGGCAATCCGAGATCCGTGTCGAGACCAAGGGGTTATCAGGTGGAAAGTCAAGTCAAGTCAAGTCAAGTTTATTTATATAGCACATTTCATACACAGAGGGTCATTCAATGTGCTTTACATAAACAAAACCAAACAATAATAACAAATAATAGCATAGAAGGGCAATATAGTCAAAGAATAGTTCAAAAGGTAAAGATCATAATAAAAAGAAAACATAGAACACAAGGTAAATCATTTAAAAATAAAGAATAATTAGTAAGCAAAAACAAAGGTAAAAGTAGTAAAAAAGTAATAAAAAACAAGGTAGAATAATTATCAAGGCACATTCAGAATTTGTAACTAAGCGCAGTTAGCAGAAAGCATCTGAGAACAGTTTGGTCTTAAGTCTAGAACTGGCTACAGTTGGGGCCTTTTTGATGTCATCCCAAAAGTTGGTTCCAGATAGTTCTAACAGTAGGTTTTACTAGCAGGTTTTTCACCTGGGACCTGAGAGGACCAGAAGGTGTGTACTGCTGAAGCATGTCTGATAGGTATTTAGGTCCTGCTCCATTTACTGATTTTTAAACAAGCAATAGTGCTTTTAAAATCACTCTGTGACTTACTGGAAGCCAGTGCAAGGACTTAAGAATTGGAGTAATGTGGTCGCCCTCTTAGTTTTGTTAGAATCCTAGCTGCTGCATTTTGTATCACCTGAAGCTGCTTAATAGTCTTTTTTAGGAAGGCTCGTGAACAGTCCATTGCAGTAATCAACCCTGCTGGAGATAAATGCATGAATGAGTTTTTCTAAGTCATGTTTTGACATCAGCCCTGGCAATATTTTTTGAGGTGGTAAAAAGTTTTAGTTATCGCTTTCATGTGGCTGTTGAAATTTAGATCACTGTCAATTAATACACCAAGATTTTTAACAGTATCCTTTATGCTCAACCCCTTTGTGTCAAGGAGAGAGGGCAAACCTGTAAGTCTTTTCCTCGCTTTTACTAAATATAATTATTTCAGTTTTTTTCTTTGTTCAGCTGAAGAAAATTTTGAGACATCCAGGTGTTGATTTGTTCTATACACTGACACATAGATTCAAGAGGACCATAGTCGTTTGGTGACAGAGCTAAGTAATTTGTGTGTCATCTGCATAGCTATGATAGAGCTGTGTGTCGCTCATGTAGGAGCAGTGGTATGAGAAGCCATGTGAACGAATAATCTGTCCCAAAGAGTACCCGAAGATAGCAAAGAGAAGGGGGCCCAGCACTGATCCCTGGGGGACCCCTGTTGTGAGATAGTGAGCGTCCTGTGAGGTAGGATTCAAACCAGGAGAGAGCAGAGCCGGAGATTCCCATGTTTGAGAGCATAGAGAGAAGGATGCAGTGATTAACCATGTCAAAGGCAGCCGATAAGTCAAGCAGAATGAGTACTGATGACTGATGCCCTGGCTTCCTTTAAGGCTTCTGTTACAGACAAAGAGTTTCGGTAGAGTGGCCGCTTTTGAACTCAGATTGATTTGGATCCAGAAGGTTGTTCTGTGAAAGGAATTCAGAGACCTGTTTGGAGACTGCTCGCTCGATACCTTTGGATAGGAAAGGTAGGAGTGAGACAGGACGGTAGTTCTCAACTTGAGCAGGGCTGAGAGATGTTTTCTTAAGTAACAGTGTTACCTGGGCCATTTTGAATGCTGTTGGAAACGTGCCAGAGGTTAGCAAAGAGGTTAGCACCAGCTATCACATGATCACATGTGATAGCTGGTGTGATGGTCGGGCTGATGGACTGAAGTAGGCTCGTAGGTATAGGATCTAACGAGCATGTGGTAGGACGGCTACATGTCAGGAGTCTAGATACTTCACTCTCGGAGAGAGGCGCTAATGTTGAAAAAGATGTTCCAGCAACCGCCAGAGGTTGTAGGAGTGCAATATCTGAGTCTGTTGCGTCCTATGGACATGTAGAGAATTGACTGCTGATTGCCGCCACTTTGTTTGTAAAAAATGAGGCAAGGGTATCCGCAGTAAGGCTGGATGAGGAGGAGGCGGCTGAAGTCACACACATAACACACGCCACAAACACCACACACATAACACACATAATGGCGCTTACAAACGGAAGTTCAGGGGAGCAATCACGGAATTTGCCATCGGTGTCCCCCTTCAATCAGACAGGTTATTTTTGATTCACAGAGCTGGATGTAGGGTTGAGCATTGTCCTCGCTTTGCAAGAAAGGAAAGTAGACCTGCGTCGCCATATCTCCAACAATCAGTTGATCTTTTCCTGGATACTATAGCCGATCAACCGAAAGCACCAGCGCCGCTTTCACCTTCTCCAAGCGCCTCTGTTACTATAGCAACATGAACTCTGCAAGTCCGTTCCTCCTCCCGGGCCTCTTTCTATTTCTAAACAGCCTCTGTTCTGGCATAACATGTTTTTCAAACAGCTTTTCTGCTCAAACTCAGCAAGTTATGGCACCCGCACGCAGCCTCCCTTGCCTACCTTGCCTTTTCTATTTCCAGCCACTGGGCGGCCTCTTTTCTCATTTCCCCTAAACAGCTTTTCCCCTGCCTCTAACTCAGTAAAGTTATGGCAGCCCTTGCCCTCTACCTTGCCTTATACGGTGTCACCTAAACAGCTTTTCCCCTTGCAAGAAGGAGAGCTACCCGCTGACCATAGCCTTGATTAGAACAGAGTTGGATGTAGATCGACATCCCTGCTTAGCGAAAGTAGACTCAAGGCCACCTTCTCCAACAATCAGTTGATCTTTCTCCTTCCTATCATAGCCGATCAACCTGAAAGACCAGCCAAGAGAGCCGCGAGAGGCCTGCTCCTCCGGGCGCCTCCCCCCTTTCTATATTTCCCTGGGTAACATAAGTTTTTCAACTCAGTAAGTTATGGCCCTGCGTGCAGCCCCCTACCTTGCCTTTCCCGCTACCGGGCGGCCTCTTTTCCTCTATTTTCTAAACAGCTTTTTCCCCTGCTCACTTAATCCTCAGCAAGTTATGGCAGCCCGCTGCGGCAGCCCTCATCTTGCCTTCCCGCTATCATGCCTTTTCTATTTCTAAACAGCTTTTTTCCCTGCTTCACTAACTCAGCAGTTATGGCAGCCCGCGCAGCCCCTACCTTGCCTTCCGCTACTGCGGCCTCTTTCTATTTCTAAACAGCTTTTTTCCCCTGCTCACTCAACTCAGCAAGTTATGGCAGTCTGCAGCTCCTCTATCTTGCTCACATTATGCCTCTTTTCTCTATTTTAAACAGCTTTTTCCCCTGTTTCACTAACTCAGCAAGTTATGGCAGCCCGTTGCAGACCATATCTTGCCTTGATTAGGAACAGAGCTGGATGTAGGATCGATTGTCTCGCTTTCGCAAGGAAAGTAGACCTGCGTCGCCTTCTCCAACAATCAGTTGATCTTTCCTCTCCTACTATAGCCGATCAACCGAGCTAATCAGGCATGCAGCGCGGAGCTCCGTTCCTCCGCTCTGTTCTGGGTAACATGTTTTTCAACTCTGCAAGTTATGGCACCCCACGCAGCTCCTCTACCTTGCCTTCTCCGCCACTGGGCGGCCTCTTTTCTCATTTCCCCTAAACAGCTTTTCCCCTGCTCGACTAACTCAGTAAAGTTATGGCAGCCCTCGCAGCCCTCTACCTTGCCTTCCCCCTACTGGGCGCGCCTCTTTCTCTATTTCTAAACAGCTTTTCCCCTTGCCTACCTCAACGCAGCAAGTGCAGCCCCGCTGCAGCCCCTCTACCTTGCCTCTCCTCTCCGGCCTCTTTCTTCCAGCTAATCAACCCTCCCACTTTTCTTTTTTTTCCTAGGTGTTGCGTAATCCTCTCCCTTCCCCTCGTATGACCAGGTCGCTACTTTTCCCCCCTTTTCCCCATCATCTCCCTGCGGCGAACTGCTCGGCGAGCCCAAGCCCTTGCCAGGGACTGTGTCCCTGGTTCCTTCCTCACCCTCTTTCCCCTGGATTGGTGCCACCACCCTATAGGCTACCTGTAGATCGGCATCTCATCTGAGACCATGTCTACATAAAATAGTAATACAATATAATCTATGTGGTGATCACAAAATGTATTTAAGGGAGCATCGCTTTAACTCAATGCCGGTGTTGGCTGTAAGGCAGCTGATACACAGGAGCTGTTGCTCTGTCGCTTATTGCCAAGAGGGCAAGGAAGGAATTTTTCTCCTTTAAATGTCTGGAAGTTTTTTCGGCTTCCTCTGTAAGTGTCAGCATATTAAAGCCCTTCCCTAGCTGACCAAGGGACCACCTGCACCTGCGTGTAGCTCTGCTCTGTTCCTCGGAATCCTCTCTAATAATGTGTTGCTGCTCATTACTTTATAGCTACCGCAGTTAGCTACAGCAGCCTATTTTAATTGCGTAGGCCTTATTAGCCTACTAAACACTGGTGCATTAGATGTTGAACTTCACAACCTCGCAGTTCACTCCTGCACAATCCCGCAAAGCACTTCAGGACCCTGGCCAGAGACTTCGCCAAACATGCTTTTCTATTATGCTATTATATCTGTTTGCAAGTTACAGAATCATTGTCAACCCCAACCCAATCATATCACATCACTTATACTGCACCATCAAAACACCTGAGTATCTTGTGACAGTAAAGGACAAATGAGAAAAGGATGTTGAGATCACATGACCTGTGCTCACCTGGGGGGGGGGGGGGCTTAGAAAACACCTGAGTGTTCCGTGGCAGTACCAGCCGGACTACAGCGGGCGCACAACTGAAGCGTTGCGTTGGTGGAGTGATGGACTCACCTGTCGGGGGTAGCGCTTCCAGAGGTGTGGCGGTGGGGGGAAGAGGGGGGCGGCGGACTCAGCAGACAACACGGGACAAACGGCTGTTTGGCATCCAGGGCCTGAGGAACTGGACGAGAAACATACTGTCAGCACACACACACACACACACACACACACACACACACACACACACACACACACCAGGGGACAAACGGCCACTTAACATCCAGGGCCTGAGGAACTGGATGAGATTCAAATCATCAGCACACACACACACACACACACACACACACACACACACACACACACACACACACACACACACACACACACACACACACACACAAAAACACAGACACACACCACGGGACAAACGGCCACTTGACATTCAGGGCCTGAGAAACTGGATGAGAAACATACTGTCAGCACACACACACACACACACACACACAAACACAAACACAACATACACACACATACACACACACACACACACACACACACACACACACACACACACACACACTCATTTGCAGACACTAAGAAGAGTGGTTCAATCAGAGACAGCTGTACATCAGTATGCACATTGATAAATCTTACATGAACTAAATCTCCGAACCTGTAATTTGATGGCAATAACATTGATGGACATGAGCACACAGATTCAGGAAGCTATTTTCCATCACTGTCTTTCCCACCCACCCACACACACACACACACACACACACACACACACACACACACACACACACACACACACACACATCCTGTTTGTTATAATGTTCTTGAACATGAGCAGACAAAATCAGGCAGCTACTTTCCATCACTGTCTGTCCCAGTATCACCCGCAGTTACCGAGAAGCATCAACATGTAAATGACATTGTAGGAGGAGGGAGTCTTAATTTGTGCAGATTCCTCTTACGCCTGAACACACACACACACACACACACACACACACACACACACACACACACACACACACACACAGTTTGTGTAGATTCCCCTTATGCCTGCGGGATAAGCAGGTCAGATTAATGGAACTGTCCAAATGAAGACAGGACTAATCTAACTATAAGAAAACAAACCAGCACACACACACACACACACACACACATACACACATACAAACCAGCACCTTACACATCACACACAGATAGATATGCCGCGACATGCACGTAAAGCCGCACACGTGCACGCCAAGACACTCACACACACGCAGCACGCCAAGCACACCCACACACACACACACACACACACACACACACACACACACACACACACACACACACACACACACACACACATATAAATATATGATAGAATGCAGTAATGCACACACACACAGATGAATGCACTGACCTACACATACACAGACACAAAGAATGCAATAACACACACATACACACACATACAAACCAGAAATGTACACATCACAGAGAGACAGGTACACCTTGCACACAGACACAGACACAGACACAGACACACACACAAACTCACACTCACACATACTGTACACACACACACACACATACACACAGACACTGTTAAAGAAAATGCAGATAACACACCCACCCGCACATATTGACGAAGATTGCAGTTACACACACCTCAATGTGGGGAACCATGGATGGCCCCTCTATTTTTAGCACAAACATTTCCATTCTGACACTTCCTATGACATCCCAAATATGAGCAGAGAAGCACACTGGCTGGTCAACACAAAACAGCATGTGGTCAGACCACACACACACACACACACACACACACAAACACGACAGGCGACACACGCTATTGCTATTAATATCAATAATAAATAGTTGAACACACACACACACACACACATCACACAGGCACACACCTAATGCTTACTGGTCAATAATAATGACGCATTGGCGGCATACAAGGCCGCGGCGCATATCGCGATGCGATGGACGCACACAGACACGCATGCACTGACGCACACATATATGCATGCACAGACGTACACACACACACACACACACACACACATACACACACACAGACATACACACTCACACATGGACACACACATTCAGCAGGGGAAAGGCACTCAAAAACAAACAAAAATCTACACAACTGAACTACACAATTGAAGACCTGTCATGACACGACATGAGACGACACACAAATGCATACACATGCACACACAAACGGCTTTACCTGGAGGGAAGGGGTAGACATTGAGATAGGACTGAGCAAGCGCATGGCTCAGCAGTATGGAGAGGAACAGCGCAAGCAACGAGAGGGACATGCTACCACGCCAACCAGCTCTCCACTCTCTACTGAGACTCACACGCTTCTGGCTGCTGCCCCTCCTCTCCACTCCCCTGTCCCCTCTCTCTTCCCCTCACTCCCTCTCTCTCTCTCTCTGCCACTCTTCTCCGTCCCTCTCACTCCCTCTCTTTCTCTCTCTCTCTCTCCTTCTCTCTGCCCCTCCTCTCCACTCCTCTCTCTCTCCCCCTCACTCTCTCTCTCTACCTTACTGCCCCTCCTCTTTTCTCTCCTTCTCTCTCTCTACTCCTCTCTTCTCTCTCTACCTCTCCCCCCCCCCCCCCCAGGGCTAAAATTGTAGCAGTCTGCCCACCAGCTGCTGTCTGTACCAATATTACTCTCCACTACAGCTCCAGCTCCACACACACACACACACGAACACACACACACACACAAACGTACACACACAACACACACACACACACATACATACACACAACACACACACACACACACAGTGCAAGAATACTATTTCCCTGCCTGAAGTAAACCCACAGTCCTACTTGTAATGAGTGTGCATGTGTGTGTGTGTGTTTGAAGAAAAGAGAGGAGTGGCAGTGCTTGATAAAAGTGATATTGTGAAGGTGTGCAGTCTACAGGTTTCATCAACTACACACATACACGTCAACAGTCAACTAGTCAACTATTCAAATCACTAGTTGGTATAGGCAACAGTCAACTAGTCAACTATTCAAATCACTAGTCAGGCAGCAGTCTTGTGGACAAGATCAAAATGGCTAAAGGCTAAACGGGCTGGACATTCTTATGTATAGATGTATCAAATGAGACCTGTTCAGATGTAAGCTGTGTACAGCTGTGTTAAAGTGCCGTGTGTGTGTGTGTGTACAGCTTAAAGTGCAGTGTGTGTGTGTGTGTGTGTGTGTGTGTGTACAGCTGTGTTAAAGTGCAGTGTGTGTGTGTGTGTGTGTGTGTGTACAGCTGTGTTAAAATGCAGTGTGTGTGTGTGTGTGTGTACAGCTGTATTAAAGTGCAGTGTGTGTGTGTGTGTGTGTGTGTGTACAGCTCTATTAAAGTGCAGTGTGTGTGTGTGTGTGTGTGTGTGTGTGTGTGTAAGCTCTATTAAAGTGCAGTGTGTCTGTGTGTGTGTGTGTGTACAGCTCTATTAAAGTGCAGTGTGTCTCTGTGTGTGTGTACAGCTCTATTAAAGTGCAGTGTGTGTGTGTTTGTGTGTGTGTGTGTGTGTGTGTGTGTGTGTGTGTGTGTACAGCTCTATTAAAGTGCAGTGTGTCTGTGTGTGTGTGTGTGTGTGTGTGTGTACAGCTCTATTAAAGTGCAGTGTGTCTCTAGTTAAAACAACCTGATTTAATGCAATTTCAAATTTCTACCCTGCACATACGTCAATCCCATGCACACAGCAATCAGTATAGGCTACTAGACATAAAGGAAACCTATGGTGCTGTTCATGTGCATGGGGAAAATAAATTCCCAGTGAAAATGTCATCTTGTGTGGGAATAACTGTGAAACTGGGGGAAGTTTGCAAACAGATTTGCCCAGTTATGGGCTTGTTGTCACTTTTGTCCTCATTCAAATGGGTGTACGTCATTTTGCATAAACTGTAATGGGACGATTAATCTGTCTGATTAAGCTTGGCAACTTATATATCACTTACATAATCTATAAGGTTTAGTTAGGGTGGTATGTTGTGTCATTATATTTCTATTTGTTGTACCATTTTCTGGGATTCTAACTTAACAAACTGATAGTCAGTCAATGTTCCAACCAATTGGATTTTGTTGTTGAGTGGCGTGGTGTATCTTGGGCAGTTTAGTGGTTTCAGTGTTGCTATCTTAGCACGCTAGTAAACCATAGGCAGAGAATGGGATTCCCGCTAGCATGGTAGCTAGCTTTGTATGCTAAGCTAAGCGAAAATACGAACAAACAAATCATATTGCTTATTACGAATAATGTCTGTATATGAAACAGTAGGAATTACCAAAAATTCCCAGTTAATTCCTTTGAATTTCCTTTAATTCCATGAAAGTTTCCAATTTGGAATATTTCCAAAATTCCCCAGCTTAACTTCCCATGGAAAGTTTCCAGAAATTTACCGGAAATTTTCCGCCCCTTCGCAACCCTAATTAAAGTGCAGTGTGTCTGTGTGTGTTTGCAGCTGTCACAGTGTTTGCAGCTGTCACCTGTGTCTCCTTGTTTGTGCCCATGGTTTGTGTTCCCTTGTTTGGGTCCCAACCTTACTAGCAAGTGTGACAGCAGCTGTATTAAAGTGCAGTGTGTGTGTGTGTGTGTGTGTGTGTGTGTGTGTGTGTGTGTGTGTGTGTGTATGCAGCTGTATTAAAGTGTAGTGTGTGTGTGTGTGTGTGCAGCTGTATTAAAGTGCAGTGTGTCTCTGTGTGTGTGTGACAGCAGCTGTATTAAAGTGTAGTGTGTGTGTGTGTGTGTGTGTACAGCTCTATTAAAGTGCAGTGTGTCTGTGTGTGTGTGTGTGTGTGTGTGTGTGTGTACAGCTCTATTAAAGTGCAGTGTGTCTGTGTGTGTGTACAGCTCTATTAAAGTGCAGTGTGTCTCTGTGTGTGTGTGTGTGTGTGTGTGTGTACAGCTGTATTAAAGTGCAGTGTGTCTGTGTGTGTGTGTACAGCTCTATTAAAGTGCAGTGTGTCTGTGTGTGTGTGTGTGTGTACAGCTGTATTAAAGTGCAGTGTGTCTGTGTGTGTGTGTACAGCTCTATTAAAGTGCAGTGTGTCTGTGTGTGTGTGTGTGTGTGTGTGTGTGTGTGTGTGTGTGTGTGTACAGCTCTATTAAAGTGCAGTGTGTCTGTGTGTGTTTGCAGCTGTCACAGTGTTTGCAGCTGGCACCTGTGTCTCCTTGTTTGTGCCCATGGTTTGTGTTCCCTTGTTTGGGTCCCAACCTTACTAGCAAGTGTGACAGCAGCTGTATTAAAGTGCAGTGTGTGTGTGTGTGTGTGCAGCTGTGTTAAAGTGCAGTGTGTGTGTGTGTGACAGCAGCTGTATTAAAGTGCAGTGTGTGTGTGTGTATGCAGCTGTATTAAAGAGCAGTGTGTGTGTGTGTGTGTGTGTGTGTGTTTGCAGCTGTATTAAAGTGCAGTGTGTGTGTGTGTGACAGCAGCTGTATTAAAGTGCAGTGTGTGTGTGTGTGTATGCAGCTGTATTAAAGAGCAGTGTGTGTGTGTGTGTGTGTATGTGTGTGTTTGCAGCTGTATTAAAGTGCAGTGTGTGTGTGTGTGTGTTTGCAGCTGTATTAAAGTACAGTGTGTGTGTGTGTGTGTGTGTGTGTGTGTGTGTACAGTTGTATTAAAGTGTGAAAAGAACACGTCTTCTCTGAAAACTATCCAAAGATGAGACACACTCTCCAACAGCTAAGCTACTGGTACAGAACGACTAGTCGATCTATCATGTCAATTATTATGAAAAACTAGTAAAAATCAATAGTCGGGAGACCAAGTGTGATTTCTGCCTGCAACCACTCTGGAATGGTATCTGTGTGTGTGTGCACGTACATGCAGTGCAATGATGCAAACCAAACTAGAATAATGGTATGTGTGCGTGTGTGTCTGCACAGATGAAGCATAACGCTGTGCGTGGACACAGTTGAAAGTTAATGGTGTGTGTGTGTGTGTGCGTGTGTACATATGGTGTGTGTACATTTGGTGTGTGTGTGTGAGCAGGCAGGTGGATGGTAATTGTTTGTATGTGTAGGTTGAGTTGAAGGTTAGTGGTCAGTGTGTCAGAGAAGTGCATGGTACACACATGGTGTGTGTACACAGCTCAAGGAAAATGATCTGTGTGCGTGTGTGTACAGTGATGCTGCAGTGTACCTATGTGCATTCTGGTAATTGTGTGTGTTTATGTACATGTGTATCTGCATTGCATGTGCTTATATATGTATGTACATAATGTTGCATTGTGCTGATGTGTGTGTGTGTGTGTGTGTGTGTGTATGCAGATGAGAAAGAGTGAAACCTCAGGGATCTTCTCCCATCCCCACGGGTCCTTCGGTCAGGGTGTATCGACCAGCCAGCGCCACAATTTATGATGATCTTCCGTCCACTAGAGAGTGTGAGTGTGTGTCTGTGTAGGAGTGTGTGTGTGAGCAAGTGTGTGTGTAGTAGTAGTAATAGTGCTGAGGCCCAGGCCCAGAAGGGCACTTAAGACTCTCAGCTGCAACGCACACAGTCCCAGAGCACCTCTCAGTAGCCCAGTCAATAACCCCCCAATCAATCTCTCTCTCTTTCTTTCTCTTTCCCAGTCTTACTCAATCACACCCACACACATCCTTACTCATCACACACTAACACACACATGCACGTACACAGACACATACACCCGGGCACACTCTCTCTCTCTTTCTCTCTCTCATTCCACGTTGGAATGTCACAGACACCATTTCCACCACCAGCAGGGGCCAGGGCCATATTATAGCATGTGCCATTCTGCTGAATTAAGGCACTCTGAACCACCAAGGGCATATTATGCCATGTGCCATTCTGCTGAATTAAGGCACTGTGAACTACAACGCTTTGAGTATTTTCATAGTCAATTAATCAATCACTTCCTTAATTAATCGATTAGTGATTTAATCGATAGAATGATAATCAGTGTTCCCCAAAGCCCAAGATTTTGTCTACACGTCAAATATATTTAGCTTACTGTCACAGAGTAACTAAAGGAGGAGGTATACAAGTCTAAAAAGCTGCAATCCGTAATTTTTCTTGATAAAATCACCCAAACCAATAACCAAAACAATTGGCAGTTAATGTAATAGTTAATTGATTTATGGTTGCAGCCCTACAGTGAACGCCACTAGTAACAGAATAGGAAGAGTTCTAGCCTTACATCATAACTGGGGCGGAGCATCACCATATAACCAGAGAAAGAAATTAGTGAATTAGTAAGCAGATCCTGCATGTGGTTAATCAGTTAGCATGTGCATGTGTGTGCGTTTGTGCGTGTGTGTGTGTGTGTGAGAGTCATCAGAGTTATATTCTTATAAATAAAGAGGTTTCTGTGTTCAATAAAGCTGATTTATTTACAGAAATATATCTGATATGAAAATGTCCCAGAGATACAAAGACTCTTGGCACACTGTCTGTCATCATATAAAGCCCGCCCCATGGTGGATGAGCAGTTGTGATTGGTTCCTGGGTTTTAGGTGATAAATCGGCTCCAATGGGATGGTCTCTAGACGGAGCTGCAGGTTGGTACTTCAGCAGTTCATTTCATTAGGTCCTGGAAGGGCAGGAGGTTAAGGCAGCAAATTAAGGTACTCCGCCTCCCAGCTTCAGACTCAGGCAACTATCCTCCTACAGGTTCGATCGGGTTAGCCAGGGGAACTCCTGAGAGAGGAAGAGACAGATGCGCACACACACACACACACACACACACACACACACACACACACACACAGACACAGACACAGACACACACACTGACTTTATCAGGGTGGAGCATCCTGGATGCTTAAATCTGTGTGCTCAGCTGTATGCATTTGTGTATGTGGTCAGCATGATATATGTTAGTGGCTGCTGTTAAAGAAAAAAGGAAACTCTGTTTGTGTGTGTCTGTGTGTGTGCATGTGTGCGTCTGTGTGCATGTCAGAGGAGTCACAATAGAGCCAGTGTTGGTGAGGGTATGTGGGTGTCCAATTTGTCACAGTTTGATTGACAACGAAAGCCTCATAGAGGAATTCTGAGGTTGCCATGACACCCAATCCTCAAGAATGTCTGTGTGTGGTTGCTAAGAAACATTCCAAGTAAACATACTGGGGTCACCCTCCTAATAATGAGAGGTGCCTGAAATAGAGGGCCAGGTGGCGGTGAGGTAAGTTTGTGTGTGTGTGTGTGTGTGTGTGTGTGTGTATGTATGTGAGACACACATCCTGAAATGCCCTTGTGTGCACGAGTATGTGTGTATTTCCAGGGGTACTACAAACACTCTTCTCTGTCTCTGCATCGTTCACTGAAGGGCAGACTGAGATAACTAGCTAATTAGCAAACCTAGCTCCATGTGGGGAAGCAGACTGCTCCATTGGATCATGTCAAATAAGACTACATTTCAAGAGGAACCAGTGATTAAGGCCCTCAGGCCCCTAGATAGTGTGTGTGCGTGTGCATGTGTGTGGTGTGTGAGTGTGTGTGTGGGTTTGGCATTTGTCAGATAAATAAACAAATGTTAGTCAGGTATGAGGTATTAGAAAGAGTTGGGTTTAAACAATAAAATACATTTGTGTCATTTGCATCCGGTATGGGTGTGCATTAGTGTTTGTGTATGTGTACATCTGTGTATGTACGTGTATGGGTGTGCATTAGGGGTTTCACAACTTCTGATTTCTGACAAGTTGACAAATTTTTCATAATCCTAGTCGACTAGTCGTCAAAGTACTGGTCCAGTGCAAGCTGTTGGCAGTGGGTGTTTCCTCTTTAGATAGATGGTCATCCATAGCAAACATGTTCTTATGGCACTTTAGGACAGCTGCATGTTTTTTTGATACTTCCATGTCCCAGTGGAACAGGACTCATTTTGGAACAGGACTCATTTCTGATACTTCCAGACATAGAAATGCTTGTTTAGCCTTTAGCCATTTTTTTCCATGACAGTGATTTTAATAGTCGACTAATTGACAAAACCCCTTGTGTGTACATGTATGTGTACGTGTGTGTGTGTGTGTGTGTGTGTACATGTGTGTGTGTGTGTGTGTGTGTGTTACCTGCTGTTTCCTGTCAGAGGCAGGGTCTATTAGCACGTTGATGAGTGAGGGGTTCAGCCAATCCCTGAGACTCTCCTGCAAAGCCAGGCGGAGCTCTGCAGCAGTCCGCACCAGAAAGCCACGCCCACCAAATGCTGTCATCATCTGGTCATAGCGGGCATCAGGCAGCAAAGTCACAGGGGGAGCTCTAACACACACACACATATACACGTACACACACACGCGTGCACACATACAAACGTACACACACACAAACACACACACATGCACACACACACACGCAAACACACAAATGACATACAGTACATGTTACACAAAAGTATTTTGATTTGGTTCATATTGGTTCATGGTTCTTGTGTGTAGCAATATTCAAATTAACATTGTGAGTGTGTGTGTGTGTGTGTGTGTGTGTGTGTGTGCACGTATGTGCATGTGTGTACGTGTGTGTGCGTGTGTGTGTGTGTGTGTGTGTATGTATGTGGAATTCTAAACATTTGCACATATGTCAGGGTTCATCTCAGCCTTCAGAAGCTTAAAAGCTTAAACGTGTTTCCCCTCTGAGTTTCATGTGTCCATAACCTTGAAAGTCATAGTTTGATGATGCTTATAGCTCCTGGCATGAGCTTTGATATACAGTGACTAGCCCTTTTCAACATCAACATCAAAACATCATTTTGAACTTGTCAGAATGGACTACTTTCCAATGAACAGTGATCATGTGACTGCAGCCTCACTCTCTGATAGGTTGAAATTGAGTCCATCCTGCTTATGACACTCACACTATGGCGAGGTCTCCCATCTTCTCCAGCTGTGCCCAGGTGTCTGCGTCCACTCCACTGTAGATGCCGTTATTGTTGATAACAATGATGACCACAGGGAGCTTGTACCTGAGAGTGGGAATGAACAAGACAAGAGCTAATGAGGTTAGATACTGAAAGGGGAAGAGCTAATGAGGTTAGCATCTGACAGGGGAAGAGCTAATGAGGTTAGCATCTGACAGGGGAAGAGCTAATGAGGTTAGATACTGACAGGGGAAGAGATAATGAGGTTAGCATCTGACAGGGGAAGAGCTAAGGAAATAAGCAACTGACAGGGGAAGAGCTACGGAAGTTTGCAACTGACAGGAGAAGAGATAATGACGTTAGCTTCTGACAGGGGAAGAGCTAATAAGGGTAGCAACTGACAGGGGAAGCGCTAAGGAAGTTAACCACTGACAGGGGGAAAGTGTTATACAATACAGGTATTGTATTGCTTCATCTGACTGGGGAAGATCTAAGGAAGTTAGTGTGAGTGTGTGTGTATGAGGTGTAGGTCCAGCAATTCACCTGCACATGGTCTCCACCTCCATGCCTGAGAAGCCGAAAGCGCTGTCCCCCTCCACACACACCACCCTCTGGGGGGCGCTCTTGCTCTGCTCCAACATGGCTGCTGCAATGGCAAAACCCAGACCCACTCCCATGGTGCCAAAAGTGCCTGCATCCAGCCTGATAGAACACACACACGTCAACACATGACTGTTGCGCAATATTATAGGAATGCTATGGGACTGTTGCGCAATATTATAGGAATGCTATGGAATGACTGACTGGAGGAACTGAAGTTCATGGGAACATGAATGCAGGTGATGGTAATGTGGATAGAAATAGGAATGTCATGGGAACATTGATCATGAATGTGGGAACAACATGCAGTAACTTGGGAACATTGTGAAACTGATGATATATATAGGAACACTGAACACTATGGGAACAGTGTGTGCATGTGTATATGTGTGTATATGTGTGTGTGTGTGTGTGTGTGTGTGTGTGTGTGTGTGTGTGAGAGAGTGCTGTGGTGTGTACCGACCGGTGTCGGGGCAGGCGGTTGAGCAGCATGGTGCGGCCCACGTCCATGGTGTTGGCGCCCTCGCTGACGATCACGCAGTCTGGGGGGAGCAGCTTGGCGATGTGCAGGAAGGCCGAGTAGTAGTTTAGCATCAGGGAGGGCGCTAGTGCCAGGGCCTGGGACATGACACACACACACACACACACACACACACACACACACACACACACAAACATATTACATACAGTTCACAATTCCCACAGTTTGTATATGTCTATGCTTATAGTTATTATAGTTAAACACTGCTCCGAAACATGGTTCAAAACAGCCATGTCATGTGACCACTGCTTCGAAACATCGTTCAAAATTCCCATGTCATGTGACCAAAGCTAAGTTAACCTTCGGTGCATTTTACCCATGTCATTGGTGTCGGCGGCAGGCTACTATGTACCTGTGCGTTTAATTAACAGTGTAGACTAAGACTAAGCAATAGCCATGATGGTGTAGTGGTTAGTGAGGCTCCTCAAATGTGGTTTCTCTCCCCGTTTGGTTTCTAAGCTTTTGTTTCAGATAATATCTGTTAATATTTTTTCTTACTCATTAACTACACAGTGTCAACTAAACTCTCAGAATGGTAAAAAAGCAAACAGAATGTTAAGTTTTTTAATGAGAAGAAAGTGATTTAGAGAATACTAGCAGCAGCAATAAGCTTCTCTTTATTGTCACTTCATGTGGTCTCCCATCCAGTTATTGACCGAGGGCATCACTGCTTAGCTTTGGACTAAGACTATGAACACAGGTAACACAGTGAGCCACGACTTTAAAGACATCTCTGATACGAAGCATTTGACAGATTTGTTTCACCCGAACAGCTCTGAGGTGTCGGAATTGTTTCGAAGCTTTGAAACAATCTGGCACAATTGCTTCGAATGTTTCAATGTTTCACAAAGCCTCGCTTTGCCCATCCCTAATTTATAGTTACTATAGTTACATGTTGTTTAGTCTACTGACTATTACTAATATTGGCATCTTTTATTTCGGCTGTATGACTTTTCTTCAAACTGTTAACACATAAACATAAGCAAGGGCGTGTATCCTTGTATCCTTGCATCAGCCAATCACTGACCTTGGACATCTCGGCGTTGGCAGCCATCTTCCCTTTAAGAGCCTTCCACCACTCAGAGTCCGCGGGGTACGACCACGGATCCTTCTGGAAGATCTCCAGCATCTGCAACACACACACCTCTCAGTGCACACATACCCAATGCAGCATGGCCCACACCCTCTGTGTGTGTGTGCACGTATGTGTGTGCGTGTGCGTGTGCGTGTGCATGCCGAGATGTGTTCACCTGTCTGACTACTGAACGGATATCCCCCAGCAAGGCAGCAGCAGGTCTCACATTGTTTCCCAGCTCCTCTGCACAGAGGTCCACCTGTAGCAGTCACACACACATACACATACACACACACACACACACACACACACACGTATACAAAGAGACACACGCATATACACACACACATGCACAGACGCACACACACATTAATGTGATGTTGATAGATCTGTTTGCATTTAATTTTGCAATGTGTCTATGTTTGTTTTTATGTACTTACGTGTGCAATTTTAGCCAAGGGAGTTAAAACGTAGGGGATAGTCTGATCTGTGTGTGTGTGTGTGTCTGTGTGTGTGTGTGTGCGTGCGTGCGTACCTGTATGATCTTGACGTGGGGGTTGAAGCGAGGGGTGAAACCAAAGTGAAGCATCCAGTTGAGTCTGGCTCCCAGTAGCACGACCACGTCGGCATGCAGCAGGGCTCTGAACACACGCATACACCCGCACGCACACGCACACACCCGCGTGCACATGCATGCATACACACACACACACACACAGACACACACACACAAAGACACACACGCGCATACACGTGCACACACACACGCATACACCCGCACGCACACGCACGCACACACACACACACACACACACGCATACACACACGCATACTCCCGCACGCACACGCACACACCCGCGCGCACATGCATGCATACACACGCACACACACACACACACACACACACACACAAAGACACACACACACACACGCGCGCACACACACACGCATACACCCGTACGCACAAGCACGCACACACACACGCACACACACACACACACACACACACACACACACACACACACACACACACACACACACGCACACACACACGCACATGCATGAATACACACGCACAGACACACACACACAAAGACACACACACACACACACACGCATACACGCGCACACACACACGCATACACCCGTACGCACACGCACGCACACACACACGCACACACACACACACACACACGCACGCACACGCATACACCCGCACGCATACACACGCATACACACGCACACACACGCATACACCCGCATGCACATGTAGACTATGAACCAACCCTTAGTCCCTTCACGCTCCAGACAAACACACACTGTTATATAACTATGTAACACATGTCATTTGTGTGACATGAGAGAGTGAATAGGTGTTCCTGATGTGATTGTGTGTGTGATCTGCGATCTTGGTGGTGTGTGTGTGTACCTGGAGCGGGCCGCAGACACGCTGTTGGGATGCTCGTCCGACACCACCCCTTTCCCCATGGGAGTGGCCAGAAAGGGCAGGCCACACCTCTCCACCAGTTCAGTGAGTTCTGACTCCGCCCTGCCATAGGCAGCACCTGAAGACCCACACACACACACATTCTAGACAGATACTCCACACAGACAGACACACACACACACATTCCAAACAGATACTCCACACAGACAGACACACACACACACTATACAGATACACATATAGCACATACACATTGTAAACCAATACCGTACAACCCCACATACACATTCTAACAGTTACATTCAGCATACTCCACAAACTCACACACACACACACCCATTCACATGCACACACATATCATGAACACACAGTGATTAGTATGAATGTGAGGTATGAGCATTTCTGTGTGTGTGTGTGTGTGTGTGTGTGTGTGTGTGTGTGTGTGTGTGCATGTGTGTCAGGGGAGCAAGTGTATGTTTACCTTTGCCAATGATGAGCAGAGGTGTTTGGGCCTGTTTGATCAGAGTCACCGCCATTAGTACATCAGAAGGGATCGCCAAACTCACTGGGGGCGGGAGACAACATGTCACCAGCCTACACACACACACACACACACACACACAAAGTTTATGTAACAGATCAACAAGCAGTGTATTCACCTGTCAGTGTTTGAATAAATCATATTGTTATATAAAACAATTAGACACACCTACACTCCCATGGACTATAGACTATGACAACTAAGAAACAGCATAGTTGCATGTTCTAATAAATGAAATACAATACACAAAATACAAAAGCTGGAAGATCTGAACATTCAAAATTTGTAACCAACAACTGCCAACTATGGAATATTGGGGTTAGTTGGCGTTTGTCTGTGGGGCAGTGTGCAAGCATTTTTCAACAACAAAAAAATACTAAGACTGCGGTACTAAGAATTACTAATGTAATTCTGTTGCAAGAGAACCCAAAACATATAGGAACAAGTATCCAAATACTTGTGTAACAGCATTAGTCTGTGCCAACACAAGCACTCATAATATTCATCTTCTGTTGCTACACATCCATTCCAACAGCATCCTTATGGACCCAGCCTTCTCTGTGTGCTGCTCCTTTAGGAAACTACATACAGCACTGAGGCCACCTGGTGGACACATTGGCCATTACAACCTATTGACTATTGCAGCGAGACTATCCCTACCTGACCTGCGACTGGTCCACTTGAGCGTTCACCATGTCCCCAGGAATGTCCACATAGCAGGCGCCTGGCCGGCCGTACTTGCTGGTCCTCACAGCCTGGGGCCAGCAGGGGCAGGACAGAGAGAGAGAAAGAGAGAGAGATGTCTGTGGTGTGATGGTGGTGTGTGTGTCTGTGAGACCTCCTTTTCGATGACGGAGGGTTGTGTGTGTGTGTGTTTGTTTGTACCTTTGTGAGACCTCCTTTTTGATGACGGAGGGTATATGTGTGTGTGTGTCTTTTCAATGTCAGAGGGTGTGTGTGTGTCTTTTTGATGACGGAGGGTGTGTGTGTGTATCTTTTCCGATGACGGATGGTGTGTGTATGTGTATCTTTTCCAAGACGGAGGATATATGTGTGTGTGTGTGTCTTTTCGATGACGCAGGTTGCGTGTGTATCTTTTCGATGATGGAGGGTGCGTGTGTATATTATTTCGATGACGGTGGGTGTGTGTGTATCTTTTTGATAACGGAGGGTGCGTTTGTACCTTTTCGATAACGGAGGGTGTGTTTGTACCTTTTTGATAACAGAGGGTGCGTTTGTACCTTTTCGATGTCGGAGGGTGCGTTTGCACCTTTTCAGAGACTTTCTAATGAGGAGACACAGCACTCAAAAAATACTCCATAGAAATGCATGGGGCTAGTTTGTCACGCCAATATGGCAGTTATCTACACATATCCCACCCCTTCCTCGGCAAAACGTCGACATGTGAATACATTGAGCCAATCGTATGGTGTGTTGTGAAGACATCGAGCCAATCATGTGTTGTGATCTCGCCGCTGGAGCAAGATTGGTGTCGTGAAGCCTTGCGCACGCGCAGTTCGACCCAAAGACTGTGCCCGATGAGTGCCCATAAAACGTTGGTATATGGCCGCCGAGTGGAGGGACTTGCCTAAAAGAATTTTGACCTTTTCCATAACAGAGGGTGCGTTTGTACCTTTTCGATAACGGAGGGTGCGTTTGTACCTTTTCGATGACGGAAGGGATGGCTGCCAGGCTGCTGGGTCGGGCTGAGAACTTGCTGTAGAGACGACAGGCTTCCACCTGAATAAATAAAACATATTCAAATACAAACACAATCAAACAATCACAAATGCAATCACAAATCCAATTCAGTGTGCGTGTGTCTGTGTGTGTAACCTGGGGAAACTCCTGGAAGGCACCTGTGGTCTCCTGGTTCTGGTCTGAGGAGCCGCCGATCACCACGACAGGCCTGCAACAGTGCAGGAGCACAGGGGTATAATGGGAGATTAGAGAGAGATGACGTAACATTAGAGAAGGGCGTAAGAGAAAGTCAGAGAGGGGTGAGAGAGAGTCAGAGGAGGGGTGAAAGAGACAATACAGGACAGTGTTTCCCCTACAATGTATTCATCAGCGGCGCAGCGCCGCTCCTGGAATTCAAGCGCCAATGCAAAAAAAAGTTGCCTAATAAAAATAGATGCAAGTGAACTTCAGGCTGCCGTTCGTTCAGGTTTCATGTCAACAAATAATAGTAGGCTAATGTTGAAGGCGCAGTCAGGGATTCCACAGGAGATCACGCTTGTTTGTGTTTATGTTTAAGTTTATTAATAGACGCAATTTTGTGCAAAAAAACGTAGCCTACATTATGTTAACCAAGGAACCAAATTAAACACGCCAGCGAGATAGCTCTCCCCTACCTTCAGTAGCCTATTCCCAGATAAATCCACGCATTGTTTCATTTTTGTTTGTGATACAGGCAATGCTTTCAAGTCCTGTGTTGCTAACATACCTAGGCTGTGAAACTAAGGTCTAGCTAGCCTATTAGTGGGTTTAATTGAATTTGAGTAATAGGATACGCAACCATTTACATCTGAGATAGTTTGTAATTCCTGTAGATATTAAACAAAATTTAATTTAAACAAAATTATAGATATGATACAAGACACTTATCTGCTATAATCCAAGATAGATTTTCTTCGAGTTTTTTACCATTTATTTTACCAAATGACGTTGGAAACATAATTCATTTCATCCACATATTCTTATGCACCATGCACAACAACGCTACTACTAAGTTAGCTTAAAACCGTGAGAATCAAGCAAGCCTCACGGGCGTCACGGCATTAAAGTGACAGGCACTCAATTCCACTTGCACAGCACCAATACAGTGTAATGGCATGAAAGAGAAGTCTATATAGTTTATACAGTGCTGTGCAAAAGTTAAGACACCCATGCTGAAATTGACTAAAGGGAAGAATAAAAAACATATTTTGCCTTTTGTCTTAATAAAAAAAAAAATAGGACATCAATTATGTATGCAATTATGTTAATAATGTATCATGTATCGTGAATAAATAAATGTTATTATATAAATAAATGTCTTAACTTATGCACAGCACTGTATATTCTAAATAGTAATAGTTTGTACAGTGGCTAATTACTAATAATGTAAATGAAAAAAAAAAAAAAAAAAAAAAAAAAAAAAAATCCATTTCTTTCACAAAATCCACCAGCAGTCACCATTTAAGGAGTCATTTTTTCAAAATGTTTTCTTTTTTTTTTTTGGGGCTTCCTACGATCAACAGCACCACTGCTGGAAGAAATTCTAGGAGAAACACTGCAGGACGATACTGTCTGAGTTCTTCTGTCTGTCTCAGTGATGTGTGAGACCCACCAGAAATTCATGCAGGGGTTGAACATACCCCCCAGAGGGGAGTACACACACGCACGCACAGTCGCACAAATGCACATACACACACACACCGCTGCATGAGACCTACCAGCAGTTCATGTTGGAGTTGGCCATCCCCCCAAGGGCGTGGATGAGACCAGGCCCTGACACCACCAGACACACCGCCGGACTGAGAAAGAATACACACGTCAGCAGTGGTACACACACACACACACACACACACAACCAGTGCTAGAGCAGGTACAGTACATTTATATTTTTTATTTTGCATTAACGCACAACACAAACACTTACTGTCCTGTGAGATACCCTACTGCAGAGGCAGCATAGCAAGCCTACAACACACAATAAGAGAGTCCAAAAGAGTCACACATGATGAAGTCAGGACTCACTCTTGAGTAGTTACATCCACAAAGGAGTCACACACAAGAGGTGTGGGTATCTTACCGCCTGCTCATTGCGCATGCCCACATACTTGATTCCAGCAGCTTGGGCTGCCATGGCAACCTCAATCACCGGAACTCCCACAATTCCAAACATGTATTCCACATTCTGTAAACAGAACAGAGACACGGACGGTTCATCAGCTGTTCTCGGGCAGCCTCTGTTTATTCTGTACTCTTATATGCCATGGCAAACTAGACGTAGAGCCTTCTGAAATCACCCGGAGGCGAACACACTTCTCCTACATTTCATTTTTCATCTCCAGTTAATATTTGTGTTGTCATGTGGTGTCCGTTCAATTGGCCCATGTTTGCAGACTACTTTGCCTACATTGCTTCAATACCTGTGCGCTTGCGCAGACTTTCCACTCACGACCTTTCACTTAATTGCGGCTGCAGAAATCAATGTTGTTATTCGTATAGTGTTGTTAAATTTAACCTACGCTAATTAAGAGCTAAATCATTTCAAATGGCCTGGCAACAGTAGGCCCACTGGACACACCCTAAATTACATGTATGTTAAACGTCAGTATAGTAGCCTGACGCACTGAAAGTTCCTTGAACTCCTACAGTATTCGGGTCCCGCATGCCTGGTTAGTTGAGTGATCGTATAAACTTAGTGCGCTCATGAGAAACTGGCTGTAACTCAACACAGCAACTCAATACTATAGAAAATCAACTAGGCTTATTTTGCAGATTTTATCTGATCTTATAAGATCTTAGCCTACCTGAGCCCTGAGCGCTTCTGCAATGATCTGGGCTCCAGTCACCTTCTCCATGACTTCTAGCTAATGCAACATCGATACAACACATTTGTTTCGAGTAAACCAGATTACAAAATACCAGGATTTTTTTTCTTTATCGATGTCGTTATTGCGCCTCTAGTGCGCAGACAGGTCTCATTTCACCATCGACAGTAAAAGAAATGCACCAGCATTTCACCAGAGAATGTCTAATAGGAAGAGAATTGGCACTGTCTGGTTCCGTCCGGTTTCTGGACTGGTTGCAGTTCCTCCTCAGATTCCACTTGAGGGCGCTCGCAGGCGAGTGCAGAATTCATGGAGGTCTATGGAGCTTTACCCCTCAATATCCACTTTTCTCTGGATATAATTTTTTGAGTAGTAATTTGAATGTTGCATTCGCTAGGAGAGGCAAAGAAAATACACACTGTTGATTGTTATATTTTTTTGAAGTCACGTAAGTCTTCTAAAAAAGCCTTTCAAATATGTCAATGATGTCATTCATTAGCACAATGCTAGCGTGATATGGGCAACAACGACCCAACCTGTAAGAAATGAAAAGGACATAAGTACTCGTTCATTCAACTTTAGATCTAAAATCTATATTGAACCTGCATAAACTACAATAAAATCTACGATTCTTCTACGACAAGCAAGTAAAAGAGATACATTTAGCCGTCTAGCTCCATAGACCCCCATTCAACCTGCACTCGCCCGCGATCACCCCCAGTGGAATTCTAATGGAACTGCAACCAATGTCGATTCAATGAGGCTTAATAGGAAGTGCCAAGGCTCTCCGTAGACGGGCTCTGATTTCACTGAGTCTTGAGTGAGAACAGCCAAATCAAGTGCAATTTTGACCCGCTTTGGTTTATGAGAAACTACGGAGCCCCGTAAGGATCAAAGTGGTGACTATTTTTTCAGAGTTCATTTTGCGTTCCTTTGAATACGGTGGAATCTTTAAGGAGACTAAAAAAGCCTTTGCAATCTCTTTCCCATGGCCATGAAATGCATTGCAAGTAATAAGGGGCTCCACACAATAGCCTACTTTTGCAATCACAATTATTTTAAGTTACCTCGCAATAGTTTTGTATTATGCTGCATGGCCACACACAACATGAACACCTTCTTTTCAACATTTTAATGTGTGCTTAAATAAGCATAACTCTGTGGCTATGTGCCATAACTAAAGTGTGATAGCTCTGCTTCATCAATAAGTGAAAGGTCAAATCAAAGTACAAATGAGCCATCTGACTTTAAATCTACACACACCACCTGATAGTACACATTAACGCACACACATCACCTGATAGTACACATTAACACACACACCACCTGATAGTACAAATTAACGCGCACACACACACACCGCACCTGATAGTACACATTAACGCACACACCACCTGATAGTACACATTAATGTAAGAACACATTATATACACATGAGCACAACTGTCTGACCAGTTTATTGTATTTCAAAGGCAAAACACATTTGGGATTCACTTTAGCAATATTCTTGCCCTCTCTCTCACTCACTCTCTCTCACACACACAGCAAATATAGTGAATAGTAGACATTGATTAGTACAGACACAACAGAAGTGAAGTTGTGTGTCTGGTATTCACTGCCAGACATATATATACCGTATTTTCCGGACTATAAGTCACACTTTTTTTCATAGTTTGGCTGGTCCTGCAACTCAGGTGCAACATATATATATATATTTATATTTTTATTTAATATTTATATATTTATATGTTTTTTTCCTCTTTATGACACATTTTTTGACTGGTGCGATATATACTCCGGTGCGACTTACGGCTCCTACACACAGCTGCGTGCGTTGCATTGCTGGAGACGCATCCCATTCACTTTACATGGGCTCACGTCATCTGTTGCCGAACTGAATTGTGGGTCCGTTGCGTCGCGTTTCTACCGTAGCTCGTGTTGAGAAGTTCAGCTGGTGCTGCACCAACAGATGGCACCGGCCAATCAAGCCAATCGACGGATGGCACCAACCAATCACATTACGGTTTTACTTCAAATCATTTGCATAGCTACCGTCGGGAACACCCACTGGAATGCGTTGACGGAACGCAACTGTGTGTAGGAGCCGTTATACTCCGGAAAATACGGCATATATTCATTTTAAAACTCATGTAGTTGTGTTACTACTCTGAATCACCCATTTAACAGAGAGAGACAGAGCAACTTGATGGTTGACATGATTTATGACTAATTCAATCTCAGTTACACATGTGTGGTGGTGTTTTTTCCACAGTCTCATTTTCAACAATCCATTGAAGTCGTATGTTAAATGCTCAAGATCTTTTGCCACTATCTGGATGACCTGGTTTGCACAGCAAGCACACACAAATCTTCACAAACACCAATACGCTGGAAGAGAAAGATTACATGAAGTTGATTGTTCTTCATATGGTCGTATTTAGCCTATATGATGTGTTTGTGCATTGTTTAGGCATATATCCAGTGGTGTAGTCTAGTTAGCTGTAGTGCGTATACTGTGATGTAGGCCTAGTCTAGCTGTAGTGGGTACTGTAATGTAGTCTTGTTAGCTGTAGTGGGTATACTGTGATCAACCCCAAATGTTAATATGTATCCTTGCTTATTTTAAGTGGGTATACTGGGATGGTGATGCATTTTAAGTGGGTATACTGTGTAGTCCTGCATATCACATAGACTACACCAGTGCCTATGACATCCACATATGAGGTGTTTGGATTTTTCCAGGCAGCCACTGTCCCTTCGCCCACCACGCATTACACATAGCATGATTACGATGTTTTATTCACATTATTTATTACGACTAGTATAGATCATGCAGATTACGACAGCATACGGAGTGGGTTACCTTGCCCCAGCCACAAGTCCTGCTGGCATAAACTTCCATGAGTTCAGGAACCTCACGCCCATCACAGCAGCCAGGATCCCAGAGGTGCCTGACATGAAAAGCACAACAAATGCATCGCGAAAGACAACATCAGCACGTTTGTGCGTTATTAACAGAAATAGACAGGCTCTGTTAATGTTAAAAGGCTAACCAACCCAGCAAGACCCAGAAATTATCAGAATTCTGAGACATTTGGTAGGCGCCAACCCCCGCCAGTACTCCGAACAGAAGTCCCGCAACAAGCGAGGCGATGCTTCCTGTAAACAGAAGGAGAGAGGGATAGCTTTGTTGCTGCGGGTCTTTTTCGTCAACACTGCAAGAAAGTACATGTATTATCACAATGTAACCTAGCGTTGATATACATACCTGCTTTAACGAAGCCAATTATACCCCCAGTAGTTACCAAGACAGCGTAACCATACCCAATCAGATTGAAGGCCATCCTTTTCTAGTTGCTGTTAAAGTAGGTTTGTGTTTTAAATTAAAACTTTTAATTGCTTTCTGTGTCACTATTAAAACACCTTCAATGTTGGTTCGTCTGAAAAAGTTAAACAGATAACCAACCATGCACTTCTGTGTAGACCGAGAGAATTTTCACTTGTTACTAATAAGTCTCATGACTTCTTGAATATTACCGCCGCCTAGCGGTTCGGATGTTTCACCACATACGTTTTATTTTTTGACATGAGTAAAAAAAATCACATGATCTTTTATGTGGTAGTAGTAGGTTGATGTACTGTGCGGCTAATTATGAGATAATAGTGAGTTGCAGCAAACGTGTAATGAAGTGAAGAACATATTAAGCTTATTTTCTCAAGAGTTTCACGTATTTATCACACTCATAATCTGTTGGCCAACTTTGACAACACAAAATGGTCATTATGGTGGGCTATATGATTACAACACTTCAATGTAGCATACTGACAGAGTTTGATAACATTCAGATGTTGCTGCTTCAGATTACATAGCTATAGCATGGTTTTACTATGTGGGGTAACCCTAACCCCTTGTGCAAGTTTACACATCACTGGATGACAACTGGATTAGGCTACAACAATGCATCCAGGGTGAGAAAACAAAGCAGCCTATCTACACTGTATGCTCAATAATGACCCTCTTTGTTCAATATGTTTATTAAGTGTTTTCCAAGTAGTTTAGTACAAATCAACAAAGATTAGGAGTAAACAAATATATGCCAATATGGAAGGAAGAGAAAATAAAAAGAAAAAAGAAGAATAAAAACAGGACGTATTACTCAAGACAATGAAATGAGATGTGCTGCTGCATCACTGGTGCTCTAAATTAAAACAAAGAAGAGGTGAGTGGCCTATTGTGAGTCTCACAATTGTTTAAGGTCTCCATCAAATTGAACAAGATGGTCATTTTCTCCATGTGTAATACAGAGGTAAGTTCTGTTAGCCACGTCTTGAAGAGTGTCACTGCTTCTGACTTCCAGAGCCTTAAAATCAGTCTCTCTTGGTGTGCTGTACAGGGGGGGAATGAGTCCATGTAGACAGGGAGTAGCTAAACAGTGCCACCTCTGGCTAGAGCTTGAACACACAGCTGTACATTTCAAGTCAAGTCAAGTCAAGTCGGCTTTTATTGTCAATTTCTTTACATGCACTGGTCATACAAAGAATTGAAATTTCGTTTCTTACTTTCCCATGCAGACATAGACATGCTTTAAATACAGACATAGACATACTATAGACATAGCCATAGACAATAAACATTAAATTAAAGTGCAAGACTGAAATATAGAACATGTATGTATCAAAATAGAAATATAGGACATATATATAAAAAAAGAGGTAGTTGTGTTGTATATTTATATAGTCTTAACAGTTACATGAAGTTTAAACTTGTGCTTGTGTGACCTGTATATTTACATTGATATGCAGTATGCAGTAATTTCAAGTATATCAGGCTTGATGTGAAGCAGCAACACGTTAGGCTCTTGCAGTCACAGTGCAGTTCCACAGGGCGGTGGTGGTGGGGGGGCTGTCAGTGATGGGAGAGTGGGTAGAGTGTTCAGCATCCTGATTGCTTGGTGGATGAAGCTACTTGCCAGTCTGGTGGTGCGGGAGCCGGAGGCTCCTGTACCGCTTCCAGAGGGCAGGAGGCTGAACAGTTCGTGTGCAGGGTGGGTTGTATCCTTGACAATCATTAGTGCTTTGCGGGTGAGGTGGGTGGTGTAAATGTCCTGCAGGGAGGGGAGTGGTGCTCCAATGATCCTCTTAGCTGTGTTAACAGTGCGCTGGAGGGTCTTCCTGTTCTGATCTGTGCAGCTTCCGCCCCACACTGTGATGCTGCTGGAGACGATGCTCTCGATGGTCCCTCTGTAGAATGTAGTCATGACAGGAGGCGTGGCACTTGCCTTCTTCAATTTGCTCAAGAAGTAGAGGTTTCAGAAAAAGAAGAAGAAGAAGAAGAAGAAGTTTCAGAAAAACATTGGAATATTCCACACCATTAGTCATACCATTTTGGACATGACCTGAAGAGATAGGTTAAGGAACCGTTAGCTGACTTACATCGACCACACAAAGGGGAAACAGTAGGGTATATCCTATGTAGCTTAGCTTTTGAATAATGAAGTCTATGCCTGACCTTAAACTGGATTAAGTGATGTCTGGTATTAATAGAACAATATTGGATTCTACAGAGACTTTCCTCCCAAACAATATCATCAATCTGGAGACCCAGTTCCTCTTCACAAGCTTTCTTCAAAGAGTGGGTGGCATAGTTCACCTGTTCAGAAAATACCTTGACAAAATCTGAGATCAAGTGTTGAATCCGGCGGGCCAAACAAAAGCCTATAAACCCTGCTTTCCTCAGGGAGAGATTAGATTAGACAGACAGAATTAGACAGGTTTTGGCGGACATAGTTCCGGTTGTTGATTGTTGAAATTTCCAGGTCATAGCCTTCACACCAGTAGGCCAGAGCTCTAAGGTTTGCTGCAGTAATGTTGAAAGCAAGGTAACCCAAATCCCCCCCTCTCTGGGTTTTGTAAATGCATTTTTGATATTCTATGATCTTTTAAACCCCAGATAAAAGGCATGATTATTGAGTCTAGTAGTGTAAAGAATGACTTTGTTAGGAAAATCGGAAGGTTTTGAAAGAAGTATAGGAATCTTGATAGCATTTATACGACCCACCAAAGAAAGCAGGAGCTTTTAGTCTTTCCACCTTTTTGTGAAAATGCAGTTTAAAAATGAATTTAGGATATTTTGGCAGAATTACTCCAAGGTACTTCAGCTCGTTTAAATGGGAGTTTATGCAAAACTTCTGCTTCATGGTAATCCCCATGGGTAATCCCCAAGAGGCAAAAACTGGCTTTTCTGCCAGTTAATAGAGTACCGAAGTGTGACGTTGCATTTCCATGACGGCAGAATCACTGGATCTAAACAAACTTTCGAAGTGGCTTAAATAGCATTGAATACATGTGGCATCATTTCTAGCTATAAAAATAAATATAGCCATTTAAACATATTTTACCTGCTAGGCAGCAGCTTAGCCACATAACACAGATTCCCTGGCCGGTGTAATAGAAAGAAACAAAATTCTCAAAGACTGGCGGCTGTTAAGAGTGACGTTTTTTGCCCAAAAAATAAAGCCAAAACACGTCTGTGAATTTAAGGATTTTAACCGCATGCTGTGAAGTTACATGCAGGTCTCTTTTATGGAGGAAACCCATGCTACGCTATGTCATGGCTTCAATACTCTATTGTGTACCCAGAAATGTCACCAAATAACTTTATGAGGTCTAACAGAATGGGGATAGACTGTTCAGGCTGTGATATAAAGATAGATGGTGGTCTACAAAACTAGACGAATAGGTTTGAGAGCGCTGTGTTGCCTGATACTAATAGCAAGGGGTTCAGTACCAATCGCAAAAAGGAGTGGGCTAAGGGGGTAGCCTTGGCGCGTCCCATGATGTAATGGAAATGGAGTTGATCTTTCTTGATTTGTTAGAATGTAAGAAGGGTGGGCGTATAACATTTTAATCCATGAGATAAAACGGCTACCAGAGAATGTCTTATAAGGGGAGAACTTCCACTCTCGGAAAACTTCCGGTTTCTGAACTGGTTGCAGTTCCTTCTGTGGTTCCACATGAGGGTGCTCGCAGGCGAGTCCAGAATGAAAGGAGGTCTATGGAGCTGTACCCCTCAAAATCCACTTTTCTAGGGATATATTTTTTTTTTTCAAGTAATTTGAATATTGTATTGTATTGATTTTTTAAAGTCACTTAATTGTTCTAAAAAGCCTTTCAAACGTGTCAATGACGTCATTCATTAGCACAATGCTAGCGTGTTATGGGCAACAACGACCCAACCTGTAAGAAAACGAAAGGACATGACTCCCGGATTATTTCACTTTTGATTGATAATCCATATCCATTTTGTGAAAAATAAAATAAAATCTGAGGGTTTCAGTTGTTAAATAGGTGAAAACAATAAATTTAGCCATGTAGCTCCATAGGACCCCATGTATTTTGGACTCGCCATCTAGTTGAACTCTGGTAAACTGCAGCCAAATTCGGTTTGTGTGGGATTAATAGAGAGTGGGGAGGCTCTCCGTAGACGGGCTCTGCGGCTATCAAATCCAAAGTCCTCCAATACCCTCCACATATATGCCCACTTTAACTGATCAAAAGCTTTATCTGCATCTAAGCAGAGGACCACCACTTCCTGATCCTTCTTATAGTCACAGCAGGGGCAGCCGTGGCCTACTGGTTAACGCTTCGGACTTGTAACCGGAGGGTTGCCGGTTCGAACCCCGACCAGTAGGCATGGCTGAAGTGCCCTTGAACAAGGCACCTAACCCCTCACTGCTCCCCGAGCGCTGCTGTTGTTGCAGGCAGCTCACTGCGCCGGGATTAGTGTGTGCTTCACCTCACTGTGTGTTCACTGTGTGCCGAGTGTGTTTCACCAATTCACAGATTGGGATAAATGCAGAGACCAAATTTCCCTCACAGGATCAAAAGAGTATGTATACTTACTATACATTATGTTCATTAGTCCAACATTAAAAAAGGAGAACCTACCAGGAATGAAACCAGTTTGGTCAGAATGGATAATGAAGCAATATGTTTGTTTAACCTATTTGCCATCAATTTTGTGAACATTTTCATATCAGAGTTCAGTAATGCAATCGGACGATAAGATGATGGTTCAGTCTCATCTCTCCCCTCTTTTGATATACATATGATACACAGGGATGTAAAAATGTGACGCCCTTAACTCATTGAGTGCCTAATGCGTTGAGTGCCAAAATTGTAATATTACGTTTTTAGCTTTTTTTTTAATTACGAAACTAGACACTCTAACACACCTTATATGTGATTTTGGGAACTCTGTGATGAATGGAAATGAAATATATGACGATCAAAAACTCATGAAAACGCAAGATCTGGACATTTTATCTGGACGTTTGATCTTAACTCGGCTTTTGATGGTTGCCGCTTTGTTTCGAATCACTCACTGATTAGCCTATCAGTGACATGCACGCCAGGTCAAAATCAGGTCATTTATTTTCGTGGGTTTATCACAAGGTGGCAAGTCTCGTTAGATCTCTTCCCAGAAACTTTGCAGGCAACACTTCTCAGGTGCTGAAGGGAGAAATGAAAAAGTAGAAGAAAAATATATTGCAGCAGGTGCGTTTTAAAACAGAAGAACGCTGGATGAGTCCACCTTTCTACTAAGACAAGATGACTCTGACCACGACAGGTCAAAACATTACAAGGAGTGACTGAACACCGTGCTGAGGGGAGGGAGTTCCATCTCCACCACGAGCGGGCCTAGCGGAGTGGGTGGTAGGCCGAAGTCGCTGCTTTTGCAAGAGGGCACGCCTTTGCCAGAGTGCGAATATGTCGGGTGATAGTGACTCATAAAAGACGCAATATCTCCATTTCTAGAAAAAAAACTGGGATTTTGATGAAAACTAGCCACTGTTTAGCTTGGGATTTCTCAGGAACAGAGGCGTGTAGAAATACACGGTTTGCACCCACTGAGAGCTTAAAGCCTCACCTTTCAAACGAGCCATTGTATGTGTTCATAGCTATAACACAGAATATGCTGTGGCTGTACAAAAATCATCAACAATGGTCTAGATTGCTGTCACTCTAGGACAAAGCTTCCCAAAACAGCTTGACATTCAATGAGTTAAGCAACACTGATAACAGTATAGAGGAAAACAAAATAAAAAACACACAACTAAGAACTTTCTCCCCCCTCCCCCGTCCCACTTTCCCAAACAAAGTGAGAGCACATTCCCCTCAATCAGGCATAGAGGCTGCCGGAAAAGCTAGTTTAGCTAAGCTAACAAAAAGAGCCCTATGCTCTCTCTCCAATTGTGCAAAAAACATACAAGTAACATTTAATTGTTGGCGAGAAAGCTGTAGTATTTTCCTCTTGATTTGGAAATGATGAATTCGGGCTATCATCACGCGCGGTCATGCATTTTCCTACAAAGATTGCTTCCCTAGATGGTGTGCTCAATCCACAACATGGGCCTAGAATTGCTAGCATAGAAATTGCTAGCACCTAGCAGCTCAGGGTTAAAATTCTCCAGAAATTCAACAGGGGATCTTTTCTCAATATTTTCAGGTAGGCCAACGATTTATATTCTGACGCCTAGAGTGAGCCTCCAGGTCAATCACTGTTGAGCAGAGTGCATCGTTTTCCGCCCGCATTTTCATGCAAGCTTGTTCAACTTGTGAGAGGCGGAGGTCGTAGCTGGAGTTTGCAATTTCTGTCATACGGATTCCGAGACTCACCAAAGATGCTTGAGTGGATGCTAGCGTTGCCTCTACGGTGTCAAAGAGTCCTTGCTAGTCTGGAGATCTGTCATGCCATGTTCTGGTGCTAGCGATAGCATCAGCTGTGCTGGCATTTAGTCTCGATTGGGCTTTTATCCTGCTGTTTTCCATGCTCTATCTTCGCTTATCGCATCTCCTCGATTTCAATCTTTGGTTGAATTAACAAAAGGTCGGGTAAACTGATGAATTTTAAATTAAATACTGAACTATTCTATAACATGGAGAGGAGCTCAGGAAAAACGTGTCTACTCCATCTAGTGCTCACTAGCGCCCCCTAATAATGACCCTCTTTACTGAATTCATTGAAATACTACATAATTGAAATAAATTTTGATCATAACAATGCATATCAAGTTCATTTAACTGCAATCATGTCATTAGTCTACTAGGTTCAGAAACCTTAGGCCTACACCTGATTGGCCATGTCAATTGAATTAGCTTTAGCCATCTCTCTATTCATGTGAATGCTACCTCTTCAGAAAGTCACACATGTAAGATTATTTGAAATAAAGGATTGCAATTAGATGCAGATGATATACATACAGCTCATGCTACATTCTTCCTATGTGGTGAGAGGAGACAGAGATAAAGACAAACAGGCGAAGACCGTTTCTCAAAGTCAAGGATTTGTGCTTGGTACAACGAGCCAAATCCTTCAAAGACGAGGCAAGGCTTCTTCTTAGCATTCGGAAAACACACAATGGAACAGACTAGCGAGTGTGCAGAAAGCTGCAGGTGCATTATTAAAAATCATGTGTGCATAGGGTTGTGGGTGTTCCAAGCATGCAGAGGATACACACACGCATCCTCGAAAATTCTCAGAAAGTCTCAGACTCAGAACGAATGACTCAGTACTTGATAGAATTTTAAAGCACCCTTGACATTGGAACAGTGCTTGGCGATATTCGATGACGTAACATTCTTGAAAAAGTGGCTTTGAAGGACCCATCCTTGACTTTGAGAAACGGTCACTGAGTTAAGTGTAATTAAAAGGGGTGTGATATATGTAGTTAGGCCAGATTGAGCTAAATAGAATGGGACCCCAAAGTTGCTCAAGAGATCTAACTTTTCCTGAAGCATAATGCCTTCACTGTTGGCTCAACATGAATAAGTCAATTTATCATAAAGAGGTGTGACAACTAGATAATGAAGGGTAAGGGAGCCTTATCATGGCAAACTACTTCACTCAGTCAAAAAAACGTAAGTAATACTTATGTTGGGCCTGTCAGATGGGCAACTTTACTACATAAACTGCAGGCGGAAGGTGGGAGAACACCTGGAAAAAGTGGTCAGAACACCAGAGGAAGCTGATGCTGAAGCTGACAGTGAGCATGGGGGCCACTGTGGAATGGAAAAGAGCGTTGACGCCATTGCCCTGAAATACTATTGGCCTGGGATGGAAGGGGACATCCGAAAACGCGTGATTTTCTTTCTTTCTTCTTGAATTTGCAAATTATTTGTGCTTAACATACATTCACAATACTATGTCTCAACATTAGTTACTTTTTTCATTCACCACTTTTTAAAAAAATATATCGGAGTGTCCTCAATGCCAGGCCAGACGGTGTACGCTAAAAATTAAGAAGGCCGACATCCCAATTGAGGTGACAGTTCCATCATGTGGTTTTGCTCTTCAGAGTATGAACACTTTGCCATAACTTACTGTCTTTCCTCAGATTACAGAGCCACTGGAACTGGTAGACATGGACCTGATGGGGAAACTGGCCAAACCTGACCAGGGCCATGAGTACATTTGTGTAATGATCGACTATTTCACAAAATGGACTGAGGCCTATGCCTTAAAAAAACAAAAGTGGCCCAGAAGTTACAGCTTGCATTCTGGACTTCTTTTACAAATACGGTGTACCAATAAGGCTGCTTACAGACAGAGGACGTGAGTTTGTCAACAAGGTAAGAAACTAATTCTCACATCTATCTTTTAGGTCATGGGATGCTCTAAATATTTCCTCCTATTATCATTGCCTTCAGGCCCTTGCTGAACATTTCGCCATTGCCCAACAAAATATGGAGAGGGTGAGGGAGAGAGTTAAACGAAAACGGGAGAAGCTGGGCCAAGATGATGAATTCAAAGTAGGTGACAAAGTGCTCAGACAAAACATCAGACAAGAGCAGTGGAAAGATGGAGAAGGCGATGATGGGGCCATTCATTATAACCAATATTGAGAGAAAAAGTGTGGATATTGTGTCACAAAAGGGCAAGATCCACCAGAAGATCAACATGGATCACTTACAACGATACATTGAACCAACACCAAGAATCCCACAAGTGGACTGGCCCATCAGCCTCCACTCCATCAACCCTTTCTGCTGATGAATCTCTGTGTCAGTCTGAGCGGCATCAGTCCCCATGTCATTCTGAGTGGCGAATGTCTCCATGTCACACTCCTCCATTTCACTCTCCTCCACTGCACTCTCCAGCACATGAGGGGCCTTCAACACCACTGTACTCTCCAGCACATGAGGGGCCTTCAACACCACTGTCTTGCTGATCTATCTTGCTGAATTGTTGTATATAACAATGCTTATTTGTACCGATTGGGAAAATAAAAAAAATAGATGCAAGTTTACCGCGATAACAGCTGTCAATAGTTCACATCATGAACATCGACAAGTGTATTGTTGTATCAAATGTAATTCATAAGACACATCACAACACAAATTAAAGGCAACACACCTGTCTCACAGCAGCAGTCTCTGTCCACATATATGGCATCTGGCTCACCAGCATCTCTGTATCTTTGGACGATGCCTTGACAAAGGTCATCAAGGCCAGCCCTCTCACCATTGCTCAGCACTTGCCCGAATTTATTGCCAATATTTGACATCCATGTGACTGTGCCCTTAAAGGAACACCAGGCAATGTTTTCGTGTTAATTACTCATCTTCGTAAGTCGGTATATGGTTAAATTCTCTTGCAAGCTCAGTGTATCGTACCCGCCAACCGAAGCAGGATCAGTTTACATCCTGCATCCACAGCACAGAGGAAGGCTAACGAAACGCTAGCGATTGTTGCAAACGTGTGTATAATGGCAGAGCCGGCGAAGAAGCAGTGAAAACCCTTGACGGAAGATGCAAAGAAAAGGGCTAGGGGCAGGGCACTGAAGGGGCTGGGCTAGGGGCAGGGCACTGAAGGGGCTGGGCTAGGGGCAGGGCACTGAAGGGTGGTGGCGGCTGATACACAGCTTCAGACTGGGTGAGGACACAGGACTTTTTGTGGACCTCACAATCAGTCGACGGTCCGCCTAGCCCACTCCTCACTGTGTATCTCCTGCAAGGCTTGCTGTAAATAGCTGGAGCTGTTCCCTGCTGTTCTTGGGCGCAACATTGCAACACACCTCTTGTCCAGTGCCAAATGGCTTGGAGGGATCAAGCTGTTTTAAAATTTCAATGCTCCAATGGCGGACTCCTGGTCAGCTGGCTGGATGACTCTGGCGAACTGCTTCGGAAGAAAACTCACCCAGTTTACCTCAGGAGGCTGCAGAGTAAGCGGGTGTCGTGGTGGTGCCGGTGTCGTCTCTTGGGATGTGGGAGGAGCAGGAACAGGGGCAGGAACGTCGGGTGGGTCACTGTGTCGCTGGTGTCGTCTCTTGGGCTATGGGAGTGATAGGAGCAGCAACATCTGTTGGCTCAAAAGGTGACACTCCTCTAGGTGCTGTAACAACCCAACAGCCCCCTAGGCACCACACTGCTCCTGGACGTGGTAGTCTGACAGGTGCTGCGTATGGTCCGAGATCCGGTTGTTAATTGAAGCTAACTACCTATGGCAAGTTGCATTGCAAGTTAGCTCTGGGCTAGCAAAAAACTAAGTGTGCCACCTTCACGTACCAGAGATCACAGTATCAGTCAGTTATAATCATCAAAATTAAAAGAAATAAACACTTGAAATATGTCAGTCTGTGTGGAATGAATGTATACAGTATACAAGTTTCACTTTTTGAATGGAATTACAGATATAAATCAACTTTTTCATGATATTCTAATTATATGACCAGCACCTGTATGTAATAGTGGCACACACACTGTAAATTGTTACCTCTTCTTTGTTTGATATATTTGGATTGGACACATTTGCACCTTCCCAGGATCTCTGGAAGTATTTCACTCTACCTTGTTGAAATATATAAGAGGCTTCACTTTCACTATGATTCGATGCGAGCCCGCACCCAGCTGGTGGTCATAGACCACAATGCCAACACCAGAAGTTAGGAGAAAGTCTTTGTTTCTGAATAAGTGACTGTATAGATCATATAAAATACTTTACAGATCAGCAGTTGTGAGCGTTGTAGGCTTGTCAGTTGCATGTATATAACATCATTGAGTCTTGTACCTTCATGCAAGTTTAACCTGCTCATTTTGGTGTGTGTTTGTTAGGAAATCCATGCTATTCGTGAGGACATTCCAAAGCAAGCCGGCTGCTGGGTGGCCAGGCCCATTTACGAGAACACATCACAGGCTTTCCGTCAAGGCCTCGTGGAGACCGTGCTAAAGATGAGGGATGAACACAGCATGCAGCCTCGCCCCAGTCCATAAAAGACTTTCACAGAACATAGCCCCAGTACCAAGTCAAGTCTGAGTTGGTGACAAAGAGTATGTCATGGTTCAAGGCCAGTAATCTACCTTCAACATGCTTATTTGTGACGGCCACTAGGCCCTCTACCGGTTTTGCCTGATTGTCTTCAGGTGTCTCAAGATCTAACGGGCTGACGAGCTGCACCTGAGAGCAGGTCGCCAGCTAAAAGGGCTGCTTCCTTTCCCCTTTGGAGGGCCATTCTTACTTTGGGTTTTAAACATGCAACACTGCACTCAGACACATTGCAAGCACACAGTATCCATGCATTACTGATGATTGACTTTGACCCACCTCACACTGTTTGTTTGATTGCTATTTGGTTAATTTGGTTTAAGGCAGTTTTAGCTGAGGAGGTGTGTGAAAATGTCATGCTGTTGTCAGTTGCCATACATATTTTAGCAAGTCCCTTGTTATGTCATGTAATGAATGACTTTGCCAGAGCATTACTGTGCTCATTTGTGGAGCATTTCCAAAAATTATATGGTGCCGAGTTTGTGTACAATATTCATGGCTTAGTCCATCTCAATGAGGATGCAAAGACGCATGGTTATTTAGACCTCATATCTGGGTTTCCTTTTGAAAATGACTTTGTAAATTGAAGAAAATGGTCAGGAAACCTCACAGTCTTTTGGCCTAGGTAACGTGTGTCAGAAATGACCAGCATCAGTGAGACATTAGAGAAGCGTATATTTACTGTACAGCAAGGAAACACCAAGAGGGTCCTGTGCTTCTACTACTGCAATTTAAACATGTTTTAAATGATGGTGTTGTGATGAAAATGTCACATGGTGACCATTGCTTCAGGATCAACAATGGCATTGTCTTAGTTCAAAATATAATCTTATTTGAATAGGTCTATTATATAGTATATTTGTATCACATTCTCAGCTTTGATGACTTTGATGAGGTTGAGGTAGTGTCAGCGACTTGGGTCAATGGGGGAGTCTGTCGGTGGCCCCCTTATTAAGAAGAAGGGTTGCAGAGGGCTATCAAGAACTTTCAGGAGCCAGACAACACCTGGGCCCTGTATAATGCCCGTGTTCCATGAGTGAGTGAATAGAAGTCAGATATAAATTGATAACAGTCAAAAGTTCAGTGACATAATGTTACAATTGAGCTCTGTTTTAAACAGATAATTATCACAAAGCAAGGAAAAGGTTGCCACTCGCAGAGCAGCAGATTGATCTTCAGTCAGAGGCTGAGATTGCTTCTGGACGACCCCAAAAAAGAAAAATCATGTAAGAAGTTCATGAAACTAAAGTGCTTTTGTATTTTGGCTAATTGTTTCCCTTTTATTACATTATTATTTAATTATATTATATTTCATTATAACAGTAGTTCAAAAAGATACTCTTACGTAAATATTTTTGTACCCATTTCTAGCATGTAACATCCCTTGGGTCATCCTTGCGCTAAATAGATAAATGTATAAAATTCAGTCATCAATCCAAATGCTGTTCACAGTCCATATTATCAGTCCATATTAGAGGAAAGGTCAAACATCAAAATCTTCACTGAGCCCCCTTGGGGCCAAAGTTCCCATGGATCCAGAGGGCCTCTCTTTTTAGAGGCTGGTTGCCATGGGTGAACGCTTTGCACCATCCTACGCCATCATTTACATGAGTGAGTGGGAGCAGGCCGCCCTTGCCAAATTCCCCACCTTTTATTTTCGTTATCTGGATGACATAATTGGATCTTGGCCACACCCCTTACATGATTTCGACACCTTCCTAAGATTCCTATACTATTGAAGTTGAGGAATCTAGTGTCATGTAGAGCCCTGAGGCAAGGTGTTCTGAAAACAATGGATCAGGTGGTCAATGTATCGAAGACAATATACTAAAGACATTAATGCTACAATTATTTCTAGACTCAATGGTAGTGGTGTGTAAAACAGTTTTGTATCAGCAGTTGTTGGTGATTTGGAAGATTTTGCTGATGGACTGCACTCTCAGTTTAAGCAGAAAGTACTTTCCGTTGTGCCAATAGATAATCCTGTTAGATCTACATTGGAAAATGTCTTGAAACTTTTGAAAACTCAGTTCAGAGCGATCCTGAAACTAAAAGATGGTACAAGGTTAGATAAAAATACAGGTACTTATGACCAAATCCCAGTAAAAGACACTTTTGTGAACATTACAATTTCTGAAACAATCAGATTCAACTGTCACAATTCTTATATTTGTGAACTGCTTGGGAGATCTTGTGTATCAGAGGAAGACAGATGTGAAGACTTTTGTGATGCAAGTTACTATAAGTCACATCCATTGTTTTCAGAACAACAGACTTCTTTGCAAATTTACTCCTACTACTTTGAGGCTACGATGACTCTGCCAACCCACTGGGTTCCAAACGTGGTGCTCACAAAGTTGCGGCACTGAACTTTGTCCTCAGAAATCTGCCTCCAAAGTTAAATTCTGCATTGATGAACATTCATTTGGTTGCGTTGTACCATTGCAGAAGACACCTTCTCTACTAACTGGGTTAATATCAGTGGGATGGAGTATAGAGAAGGGCTGTTCAGTGGCACTAAACATGAGATGCCTGTGTTTTGCAGAATCAAAAAGATACTTTTGGTCAATAATGTAATTTACTCCAGTTAACAAGCTTGTTGTTGAAAACTTCAATGAACATTTTCACTCCTACAAAGTGAAACTGATTAAAAATGTTTAAAGCAGAATGTATTGAAATGGAGAAGCCCCTTGACCTTTAATGTGCTTATGGTGGAGATAATGGACTTTATTGTGTTGTATTTTCTTTTTTGCTTTTTTATTGCTTGGAATTTATTCATTATTAAAAATGATTAATGATGATCATTTGTTCATTTTTATTTTCCTATCATGAAAGGTGACTGAAGAACCAGTTTCAGAACTTTGAATGTAACACAATAGTCATATATACAGTTCAATGTGGTATTAAATCATACTAGCCTAGAAATCTAGACGCACCCTAGCGGCAGCAAATTACATTTGCTGCCAGGGCTAGTCTAGCAACTCTCCGTTGGCTTGTGAGCTCGAAAAATTAAACTTCTATCAGGCCAATCAAATCGTGTATAGAGTCGTTAGGCAGGCTTAACATAATGATTGATGGCAGAGTTGCAACGGTTTGGCTTGAGTTCCCTGCTACTTGAAAACAAAGAAGATGGATGTTGCTGTTGGCCAGCAGTGTGACACGAGTTAAGCTTCTTTTAAGTTGGCAAAAGTTTGAACTAGCCAACTAGCTCCGCTGGTGGGAAAATGCATGGGAC
This sequence comes from Alosa alosa, assembly GCF_017589495.1. Taxonomy (NCBI): domain Eukaryota; kingdom Metazoa; phylum Chordata; class Actinopteri; order Clupeiformes; family Clupeidae; genus Alosa; species Alosa alosa. The sequence goes on from NC_063201.1 coordinate 24,586,298, forward strand.
TCAGCGCTGTCCTATTGCGTGCAGAGGGAATTTGAAAGACAACCGATTATCCCGCCCCTCGGACTGAGCACTGCGAACGGTGAGTGCCCAGACCCTACATTTTAATGTGGGTCTGGCTCGTCAGGCTAAAATCATACAGATGCACATGTTAACAATACAGTACAGTGTCATAAAATAACAATGAGAATGTTATAAAGTAACACCCCCAGTGGAAATATTTAACACAATCCAGTGTGAACATTAACACTTAAATGTGGCAAAAAATAACTCTGTGGGTGTCAAATTGTAACACTATTATGTAGTTAAATTATTAACACTATCCAAAGTGTAACTCTGAACCAGTGAGAATTATTTAAACTCTGGGATAGAGTTGACACACTGATGATTTTGCTTTGTACTCACTGCAGAGCTATGTTCAGCTGGTTACCCTTAACACAGCAGTTTACACAAAGTTACACACTACACGTTGAAGAGACTGTTTCATGGTAGTTACAATTTGTTGTCTGATGTGATGGGGACAAAATTAGTGGTGACACAACCCACATGTGTTGAAACAGCAGTTTTGGAGGATGTATTTGCAGTTCATATGCAGGAAATGCAATATTTTGGATATGAAAAATTAAAAAGCTGAATAAAACTGTTCTAGAATTTACATTATGTACAGAACATGATTTTTAAAAAGAAATAAAAGAGGCATGCCTACCATAAGAAGAAGGAAACAAGCCTAGTGCCCCTGTTGAGGACTTTTAACCTGACACACCACTCACAGGGAATGTACTCCTGGGGTTGGGCGTTTCAGCCCAGCTGGGAAATGAACGCTACTCTGGGTCACTGCAAATGTTACTGTTTTGCATGAATTGCCTTTGCCGAGCTGTTTTGCACAGCCTCTACTGTAGCTAGTTTATTGAATGGGATGAATAATTATATAGGTGAAGCTGTAGTGTCAAGCTGTATTCATTTATTAAAGAGTAAACCACAAATATTGAGCCTTCAAGGATATTGAATATAAATTACATTTACCTTTAGAATAAAGTGGACTGATGGCAGGCTCACCCTAATAAAAGGCTACAGTATAATAACAGTATAACAGTATGCTTATCTAATAGCACACTAGCCTCCCAGCCTAGTCCAGGTATGTGGGATTCAATACTTCCACTGACGGAGCTGCAAGGGATGCAAATGTTGTCCTCTACACACATGGTAAACTTAATGAGCAGGACAACATTAAAGTTACTATAGCTAGGTCTACCACATTTGTCAATGGTTTGGGATAATATGACCCCCCTCTTACCAATTTTATCAAGTTCCAAACCAAACAAATGTTTTGCATCAGAGAGACTTAAGAGGAGGATGGTTCAACCTAAAGACACAGGCACAGAGTTGGAAATGGGCGGGGTCATCACCTTTCCTACGTCTCACTCGTCTCTCACCTTTCCTACGTCTCACTCGTCTCTCACCTTTTCTACGTCTCACTCGTCTCTCACCTCACCTTGGCCAAGGAGCAAGAAGCCAGAGTTCAGCCAACTTTACCAGCCAATGTAAGTATTAGACTATTCTTACACACTTCTGTCGGTGTGAATAGAAGTAGCTGTAGTTTAACTTGATCAAGGCAAGATAAGACTGCAATATTGTAAAGACACGTTAGTCATAAACATTCCAGCTGTTGAAAAATCCCACTGTAATTGGAAAATTTATTCTTAGTATGTCTTAGATCACTTGAGCATGCTACTTGTAAAATGATCGTGTGTTCCTTGGATTTAAATAACATGAACATGATGTTGGATTATGTAGTTTTACCTGTACCAGCTTCACAAATTAGCTTGTAGACTACTACAAATTAGCTTGTTTCAGACTGTGCATGATTGTGCATATATATATATATATATATATATATATATATATATATATATATATATGTATGTATGTAGTTGGAGTTGCAGTTAAACAGATGACCAAACTAACAAGCTGCACAAACAAAAACATGGTTCTATGGTACGTGTTGTGCATTTGCAACAGTTATGATCATGAATACGTCTTGAAGTACCCATTTACAGCAGGCTGAATGGCAGCAGGGAGTAGGTGACACGGTTGAGGGAGTAAGCCACAACACTGGAATTCCTCACCTTAAAGCTAGTCTTACAATGGTGAACAACATGTCCAGTATTTCCGCAAGGTCCTGTTAGAATCCATAGCAGTTTTTTTGTCCTTGCAAAAAGACAGTTGCACGGAAACTATTTGTTCTCCTCTATCTAGTGCATTTGTACACATACCATGGTACATCACCACTCAGCATGAAAATGTGCAAATAGGCAGACTGACACATCCCTTTTTGTCATCACAGGGGAGGATATCTTACTTCATGCAAAACTTCTCTGGAATGTTTTATGTGCATGGTTGGCCTGGTGACATGGTCAATTAGGCAGTAACTGCATGCATGAGAAATGGGAAATGCACTTTATTACATTATCGGGGATAATGACACCATCAGGTTTTATTACATGCCTTTTCAGGTACGACAGGGCTGCACCCCACTGATGCATGACTTTCCAATGTTTATATCATATTTCACATACAGAGTCTTCTGCAAAAAGAAGCAAAAAATGCCAGGCTGTAAAATAAAAAGCATACTTGGGCAGTGCCTGGGCAATGAATGACCAGGTGGGCGGAAAAGGCTGTTTTCACCAGGAGATCTTCATGTTTCCAAACAAGTCCCAGCTGCGTAATTCACCTCATTCATGTGGCAGCCAATGTAAACCAAAATGAGGAAATGTATCCAAATAGGGTAGCAGTAGTACACACCCCGCACGAGGGGGGCCACTATCCCCCATTTATGCAGTGATCGGGCTTTAGTGTTTTCTAATAGTTGCTGCAACTTGCAGTTATGAGAAAATTGAGCATACATTTTGAACCAAAGGTGATTGATTTTGTTTCTGTAAATGTTCTATCTCTCATACACTATATCTACAATAGATATTAGGTAAATTATGTATACCATTTTAAAGGGCTGGTTCTCCTGATTACAATGGTGGGTATATTTGATCTCTGCCATGTAGCATGTCCACACAATAAACTTTTTTGAGTCACGAGGGCATCAAGTACTGTATGAAAAAACAGAATGTTTTGTGCCGTCTGCAAAGTTCTAATACATTTATCATAACTTTTGAACAAAAGGTGACAAATTGATTCTGTTTTTTCACTGAGTAGAATAAGTTACAGTATGTTCTCCTCAAACTTATTAATTATATTGTATACCATTTAAAAGGGTTATTTCTCTTGATTTCAATGGTGGGTAAATTATATCTCTGTCATGTAGTAAAATCCTACAATAAGCCTTTTTAACCATGAGGCAATCGAGTAAGCACAGTCTCTAATTTTGAATAGTATCGCAGCCAAGATAAGAGCCAAGAAAAAAAGTATTACAAACTAGTAAAGTCAGCTAAATTAAAGCTGCAGTTGGCAAGTCTGACAGATGTAGGGGACTTAGCCAAAATTTTGAATGTTTACAACTCTCATGCCCCTCCCCCACTACCACCCAGCACCCTCTCATCGAGTTTGTGCTTGTCAGTGCGCACCAGACTGTGATTGATAGTAAAATCTCACACAGCCCTGCTCTGATTGGACCAGAAGAACCGGGAGCTGTGGATTTTTGCAAAACAAATAACAGGCTCTAGGTGGAGGTAGAAGTGCGGGGTTTTTTCTAAAACCGGCTGAATTATGTTGTTCTGTCGGAGCATAGTGTTTATTCAGTGAATATGACCAAAAAAATCTTGCCTACTGCAGCTTTAAGTAAAGTGACTGGTATTTAGCAGACTGATAAATTAGTATAAATAAAGTGAGTTAAATTAAGTAGCTAATTTACTAACTAACTAGTGATTAAGTGACTGATATTTAGCAGACTAATAAACTACAGTAGTAAAGTGAGTTAAATTAAGCAAAGTGACTGGTATTTAGCGGACAAATTGTCCAAATTGATGTGAACTCGCATTGGTGGATTTAGGAATCGAACCTGGGCCAACTGATTGTGAGGTGCAAATATTTACTGCTCCACTATGTCCATACATGTAGAGTCAAAATACTAGTTCCTTTGATAAAATCATTGTGCTTTACACCTCCTATTATTGCAGGACTTCAGAAGCACAGGACGTCGTTAACATGGCAAAGACAAATGTTCTTTTTGGTGCTGTCATCGTAGCATCTTGTTTTCTCCTCAGTGCATCAACAGGTATTCAATTCAGTTTATTATAGATGAACAGTACATAGTACATATATTTCCTGTACATGGTATGTATATTTCCAGTACATAACATATTTGATTTGTTTTATGAACTTCAGGTACTTTCTGACATTGGTAAAAATTGTAATTTGACTATTGTTAATCTGAAAGCTTCTCTTTTATTTTGATGAGAATGTATCTTTCTCCCAGAATGTATAGAAGAGAAGACTGTCGCTGATATTGTCTTCCTGGTTGATGGATCTGAGAGTATTGGAACTGAGAACTTCCAGCGTATCCGGTATTCCTCCACACTCTGGTCGACGGCTTTGATGTTAGTCCTGATCATGTCCGTATTGGCATGGTGCAGTACAGCAACATTATGCACACAGAGTTCAGTCTCAACACCTATCAGAATAAAGCACAGATTCTTGAGCACATTGACAAGCTGGGTTATATAATGGGGAAAACACTAACTGGCGAGGGACTGAACTTCATCCTGAAGGAGCACTTTGTGCAAAGTGCAGGAAGCCGTGCCAGTGAAAAAGTGCCCCAGATAGCTGTTGTTATCACAGACGGCATGGCAGACGACGATGTGGGGCCACATGCGATGGATCTAAAGAATCAGGGGATCATCGTTTACGCCATCGGTGTCAAAGATGCAGTTGAGTTGGAGCTGAGACAGATTGCTAGTGAACCTCAGGACCAGCATGTGTACAGCGTCTCTGACTTCACTGCTCTTCAGAGCATCACTCAGAAGATCGTCCAGAAGCTGTGCTTCGAGGTGGAGGAGGTCATAAGTCACACCACTCAGGTGGTCATCAGTCACACCATAACTCAGGTTTCTACAGGTAATGCCATTCATTTACAATGACGTGATAATTTTGGTTGGTTGCATATGTTTTGTAAATACAAATACTATAAGGTACAAGGGAGGAAATGGTCAGAGTAAGCAGGATAAGAGTTGTATAATAAGTTAAACTTTTCCTCTTTCTATCCTTTCAGATTGTCAGCATGCAACCGTTGCTGACATTGTGTTCCTTGTGGATTGCTCGGGTAGCATTGGTCACGATAGCTTTAACCAGATGAAGCAGTTCCTCAAGTCATTTGTGAGTGGACTACCTGTAGCCAAACACCAGGTGCGCATAGGCCTAGCACAGTTTGATCATCAAACCTACCAGGAGTTCCTGCTGAAGGATCATGATAACGTCAAAGATGTACTTGACAGAATTGACCAACTTCAGTATCATAAAGGAGCAACTTATTTGGGCAGTGCCCTTACCTTCCTTCAGGAAAACTACTTTACCCCAGAGGGGGGCAGCCGAGACAGTGTTCCTAAAATTGCCATCGTGATAACAGATGGCGCCTCCATGGATGCAGTGGCTGAACCAGCCCTAAAGTTACGGAGCCATGGGGTTGTCATCTTCGCCGTTGGTGTTGGATACTATGATGCTGCACAGCTAAGAACAGTCGCTAGCAGTCCTAGCGAGCAATTCTTGATCAGCATCCACGACTACCAGGAGCTGCAGAAAGTAATGGACAACATGCGGAAAACAGTTTGCACCTCGGTGGAGATTCAAGCACAGGGTAGAGTATGATTGTGTTCCTCACAGCTCTCAGAGACACTTACAGATCAATTTGGTCCGAATGATAAAAGGCTTGTCTAGAACTATCTTAAAGGTGCTATAAGCGTTGCAACGCGGTTTCTAAGCTAAAACATTTTTTTGTCACATACAGCTAACATCACCTCACCATCCGCTAGCTGCCTGTGCCCGAATACACTGTAAAAAAACACGGTCTCCGTGGACAGCCTAGGCTCCAAAAACGGCCACAAAACAACTTGGGCCAACCTTGCCCATAAAAACATAACAAACTGTTCCAGCAAATCACCGATGAGATGCGTATTTGGGACCGTTTCAATTGCACGGGAGGGAGAGGGAGAGTCGTGAGCTAGCTCTCTGTTTTGTTTGAACAGAACAGAGTCAACAGAAGTGACGTTACCCTGCATCGCCTATAGCACCTTTAAGGAAGATATTGTAGGCTACATTATTTATGCATCTCCATTGTAATTATATTTTTCCTTCCTTCTCTGTCTAATGTACGATATTATATCCACATTGGTCGGTTATGGCAGTATTTAAAAATTCTGTTTTTATGACTTGTTTCAGTTTTAGCACCAAAATATGCTGAAGTTTTCTTCCTTGTGGACAGTTCAGCTCAGTCCCATATTCAGGCCATAAGAGAAATGCTCATTCGACTAGCCAACCAACTCAATGTAAACAAGGAAGGCAATCGCATGGGCCTGGCTCAGTATGGGTCTACTGTTTCTGTGGAGTTTCAGCTGGACCAGTACACCTCTGAATCTGAAGTTGTGGATCATATCAAAAGGTTTACATTGACAGGTAGTCAGATGCGTAAAACTGGAGGAGCAATATCTTATGCCAGCCATAATTTTTTCTCCTTGGAGGATGGCACCCGAGGATATAAGCAGTATTTGGTGCTCATTATTTCGGGGAAATCAGATGATAATGTGATGGAAGCGTCAAACGTTATTAAAGATCAAGGTGTGACTGTACTTACTGTTGGGCTTGACCAAGCTGACCGGGTGGAGCTTGAAATCATTGCAACACAGTCTTATGTCTTTATTGGACAATGCACTCAACAGATAATACAAGGCATAGCTACTGCTGACAATACCATCGACATCAAAGATACTGTCAAAGAGAAGATTCAGGGCATCTCTCAAATGATCGTCCATGTGCTCTGCACCACCGTTGTGACCGCGGAGCCCAAGAATCCGACCATTGTGATGCCGGGGAAGGAGCCCAAGAATCCGACCATTGTGGTGACCACAAAGAAGCCCAAAAATCCAACAAACGTGGTGATCGTGGCCAAAACTCCTCCTGCTCCTCCTCAGACCTCTCATTGTTCCGAAGGTAGTGCAGGTCATTTATCAGAAGGTGGACATAATAATAATGGACAATACATTCAACATACTAAACAAGACATCAAGATACTTTTTGACTCTGAGAAGATCCCCAAAGTTTCTCATGGTAAGTACTGTTATAATTTACTTGTGATGGTTAACTGTGTGAAATGCTGGCCAGTTTAATCTCATATGGTGACTGAAAACAAACAAGAGTTATATTCAAGACTTGTCTCATCATCTCTGCCACTATTGTGATATAATGTTACTGGTGAGCAGTCTCTGCTGGATAATATTGGTATTACAACCAGTGAAAAAGGCAATAGCCTGGCAAACCAGTGTTTGCCAAGATGTGCTTTCTTCATGAGCTGGGAGGACACAAAATCGATATAGAAATAGTTTTAGTTTTTTTCAGTGATTTTCAGTAAGATTATTAAGCAGTTTGTTTCTGATGATTGTAAATTTAGCAATAATAATAATAATAATAATAATAATAATAAACTTTATTTGGATAGCACCTTTCATACACAGAATGCAGCTCAAAGTGCTTAACATTTGGAACATGTAACACAATAATAAAAAAGAATCAGTCATTCCTCTTCGTTGCTGTGATGGATTATGATCCAATCAGCAAAATATCAGAAATATAGAAAAGAACATGTAACACAATAGAAACAAATCTGTCTGTCTGATCAGTCTGATGTATGAGCTTATACCAAATGTAATCAGGCTAATTTGTATATGTGTATAGTCATAATGTGTTATGTGTGTTTCTTTATTAGACTGTATCCAAACAGACAAAGCAGATATCTATTTTTTGATTGACCACTCAACCAGCATTCGCTACAAGGATTTTCGGCATATTAAAAAGTTTGTTTTGGAGCTCATATGGATGTTTCGTATTGGCCCGCACAAAGTACGTGTTGGCCTGGTAAAGTTTTCAAACAGTCCAAAGCTGGAGTTCAGACTGTCTCAATACACAGACAGAGAGTCTCTGGAGGACGCTGTGATCGCTGTCCACCAAACCGGTGGTAACACCTACATCGGACATGCTTTAAATTTCATGAGTCCACTTTTTAAAGAAACTATGGAGGACCGTGGTCATGCGGTTCCCAAGTACCTCATTGTAATAACAGATGCAAACTCACATGACAATGTTGAAGTGCCAGCAAAGCGGCTTCGCCAGCAGGGAATCACCATCTATGCCATTGGTTTGAAGGGTGCCAATGAGAGGGAGCTGGATTACATTTCTGGTGACCCTAAGAGGAAGTACTTAATTAATAACTTTAATGCCTTCATACCAATGAAGGATGATATTGTGAAAGACATATGCTCTCAATCAGGTGAACTAAATGCTTTTTTAAAATTATTATTTCCAAGCTGTTCTGTGGATCAAATTAGTTTGACCAATCTTTGATTTATCCTCCACAGCATGCAAGAACATGCTGGCTGATGTCATATTCCTGGTGGACGGCTCTGGGAGCATTGACTCGGATGAATTCTACAAGATAAAGAGATTCATCAATGTGCTGATTCAGCGCTCCATCCAGGTCCATCCCGACGCCGTGCGTGTGGGTCTGCTGCAGTACAGCGGCACCCTAAGGGTGGAGTACACGCTGTGCGCCCCCCAAACTCTCAGGGGCTTCTTGCAGACGGTGAACTTCATGCGGCAGCTGAGTGGGACCACTCTGACTGGTGGAGCTCTCAGTCTCACTTCACAGTTCTTTGACACCTCAAAGGGCGGGCGTCCCGGCGTCCCAAAGATCCTTATCGTTCTGACCGATGGAGAGGCACGGGATGATGTGGTGAGGCCCGCGCAAGCTCTGAGGAGGAAGAACATCATCATCTACTCCGTTGGTGTGGAGCGTGCCAACGTCACCCAACTGAGGGAGATTAGTGGCCGCCCGAGCAGGCTGTTTATGGAGACAAACTTTGATGCCCTCCAGAATTTGGAGAGTGATATTTTGCCTAAGATCTGTCAGCCCGACAAGCCTGACACTACTTACAAGCCAGACAAGCCGGACACCACTCACATGCCAGACACTACTGACAAAACTGTCATTAGTAAGTAGTTGTACACTGTCTATCCCTTTACCTCCATCACTCTCTCTCTCTATCACTCTCTCTCTTTCTGTCCCTTTACCGCCATCAGTCACTCTCTTTCTGTCCCTTCACCTCCATCACTTTCCTCTCTCCATCACTCTTTCTCTATCTCTCTCATTCACTCTCTATCCCTCTCTCTCCATCACTCTCTCTCTCTATCACTTTCTCCACCACTCCCATTCACAATCTCTCCCTCTGTCTCTCTCTCCACCACTGTCTACCTCTCAATTTCTCCCTCTCTCACTCTCTCTCTCTCACACACACACAACTACAAGTGTGTTGTTTCTGTTCCCTTGTAGATTGCTCAACAACTCAGGTGGCGGATATGATCTTCCTGGTGGATGGCTCATCCAGTATTTATCCGGATCAATACAAGAGCATGGAGCGCTTTATGATGTCAGTCGTTGACAGCATGAATGTCGGTGAGGACCATGTCCGTTTTGGGGCCATTGTCTACTCAACCGCCGCAGAGTCAAAGTTCACTCTGAACCAGTTCAAAACCGCAGAGGAAGTACGGAATGCCATAGCGAACCTTAACCAGCCAGGAGGAATCACCTCCACTGGTGCTGCTCTTCGCTATGCACTGGACTACTTTGGACAATCGTATGGTGGCCGTCGGGAGAAAAAAGTCCCCCAGATCCTTTTTGTAATTACTGATGGAGCTGCCACAGACCCTGAATTGCTTCCTGTATCGTCTCTAGAGGTCCTGAGTGAAGGCATCATGATATATGGCATTGGGGTGGCTGGGGCCATGATGACTGAGCTGCAGGTAATGACGGGAGGCAAAAATAAGAGGGTCTTTTATGTGGACAATTTTGATGCTTTGGAGACCCTACAAAAGAAGATCTCCAAAGAGCTTTGCGAAGACGACAAACAAAGTAAGTTCTCTTTTTTGACCACATGAACAGCCTCAGGCAGTTCAGTTCTCCCATTTATGCTGGATTATGTACAGTAGTTCTGTTGCTTTGAAGGTTTTGAAGTTTTTTTCTTGTTAAAGGGACCCTATGCAGTTTTGGAAATTTCGCTATTTTCTCGCTTTTTGCTCACAGTTTTCTCTACAGAGCAGAGCTCCCCCTACAGCTTCAGAGTATATATTTTACGATACTCCTCGCTCTGCCAGTCTGTTGTTTCTTCTCTCCCTATTCCTCCGCCAACGGTTTACTTACTTTCGGCTTTATTTCGCCGGCTTTGCCATGACAAATGTCTGAGAAACTTCATCGCCACCTTGTTCTAGCCGGTGCCTGGCGTGTATGTGTGTAGTGCCGTAAAGCAATTTGTTCCATTGCAAGACCGCAAGACTTTCTGACTCTCTGAGGCCAGCAGCTTACCGGACCAAAGTTGCAAGGCTGGTTTTTCCGCTCAGAGACGTTAAGGCTAAGCGAGACGACTACCATTCAACCCGGAAAAAGTCATATAACCATTTCAATGACTTCAAGGCTGTTAAGTTAACGGAAATTAAGCTAAAAAAGCTGCATAGTTCCCCTTTAAGTAGAAAAAAGAAGTAACTTATTTTTGGAAGGTTAGGTTTATTTAAGATTATATTAATATGTACTTCATGTTTTTTAGATGTGAGTCTAAGGCCCTGAGTTTGGCGGCGGAGCGGGAAACGGTAAACTACGTCAAGGCTGGGGCTCTGAAATGGGCGAGACCTCTCTGGTGAAGTGAATTTGAATAAACCAATGACATGCATCCTGCGATATTGGCTGCAAGACATCAACCCGTCATGACAGGGTGTCAAAAACAGTAGCCTATAAATGTGTCATTGTGTCATTAAAGTCATTTGTTGAATTGATATTTGGGGTTCAGAGTGGTTTCACTTCATTATTCAAACTAATCTCTAATCTCCACGTCATGCGTGACACTAATTAAATGAGTGTCTAACCAAACTTCAGTTCAAGTTCACAAGCCTGTTGACATTCACACCCTCTGTTTCCATATACGATTTTGCTGATATTTCAAGTAGTCTGGGCTAATGTCCAAAGGATTGTCTTTTTGCAAGTTCCGAATATATGGATGGATTATGGCTTGATGAAAAAAGGAACGACCCCAGGCTATGGCATGGTACAAATCAGGCCTAGTCGTGTCATTGCTGTTCGATCTTAGTCAGCTCCATCTGTTCATAGAGTAAGTGCTTAATTTGGAAAATAGTAGATGCATGAGAACCATGCAGGGGCTCAAAGGTATTGTCACTTAAACACTCTAAAACATAGGCTACAAAACCCATACATAGACAACAACAGTTATATATATATATATATAACTTTTGATCCCGTGAGGGAAATTTGGTCTCTGCATTTATCCCAATCCGTGAATTAGTGAAACACACTCAGCACACAGTGAACAGAAGCGCACACTAATCCCAGCGCAGTGAGCTGCCTGCTTCAACAGCGGCGCTCGGTGAGCAGTGAGGGGTTAGGTGCCTTGCGCAAGGGCACTTCAGCCGAAGCCCACTGGTCGGGGCTCGAACCAGCAATCCTCCGGTTACAAGTCCAGAGTGCTAACCAGTGGGCCACAGCTACCACAAACTAGCAGTATTATGCTGAGCTTTTGGAGTGACTACCGCCCACACTTTAGTACAATTCCACACATCAATACAATCGTAGGTAGCATAGCGTCCCCTACTGGTGTGGTGTGATAAACCATGGTAGGCTATTACCAATACATCACAACCAACATATGAATGAAGACCACCAATTATCAAAACTTGCGGTGTTGTCGGCTAATTCATCCATTATCTGTTTTTGCACGTATTTTCAATTAATAGTAATAACAGACAAGGATAGGCCGACTACTATGGTAATATATCATAATCAGATATTAACTCCTAAGGTCATTTTTTTGGCATCATCACAGAGTAGCCTAGGCCAGCGGTCCCCAACCACCGGTCCGACGGCCCGGTACCGGGCCGCAGGACATTCCTAACCGGGCCGTAGCCTACGACATGAGTTTTAAAATAATGCATGCAAACTAAACTCAATTTAATTCGCAATAATGTCACATTTTTACATGGCATAGGCCTATATGCAGTTGTTTGATTGCACGCATGTTTGCATTTTGCAAGGTCTATTTTCTTCGCCTGTCTGTCCCCTTCAACACTTTTACATATTGCCTTCAGCTAAGCGCAGCCTCAGGTCAGCTCACTTCATTTGATCAGTTCTTGGCGAACGGTAGTGTCACACAAAGTTAGCTATACTACTAGAATGAGCAACAAAAAACAAGCATCTTTAGCAGGTCACTGGCCAGAGTGTTCGAGAGCCGCTGCAGAGATTTCTTACAGAAAAAAGTCACCGTTAGCTGCACATTTTAGTGATGAGGACTGGGTGTCAAAACTCGCTTACCTGTGTGGCATATTCGGGTTGCTTAATGACCTCAACCTGTCACTCCAGGGGAAAATGACGAATGTCTTTAAACTGGCAGATAAAGTCGCTGCATTTAAAGCCAAGCTTGATTTGTGGGGACGAATGGGGACGGGGTGTATTTGATATGTTCCAAACAGTAGTGGGGGTTTTGGGAGAGACTGAGGCAGGGCCCTTTCTCTCTACAGCTGGTGCGCGATCACCTTGTTGCGCTTTCAAATTAGTTTGAGCGTTAGGCTACTTCCCATCCTCCAAAGATCCACGGCAAACCAATGAGTGGGTCCGCAACCCATTTGTCAATATCCCGAATAGTCCTAACTTGACAGCGCAGGAGGAAGAGCAGTTGATCGAAATTGCAAATGACGGTGGTCTTAAAGGAACACGCCACCCAATGTCAGTAGTAATATATGTTCTTACCTTAACTTTCACGAGTTGAGTCATACCTCTCCTGTGTCGGTACGTGCACTCAAACACTCTGGTGCGCGGCACAAATGTGTTAGCATGTTGCTATGCTAGCGGGCTTTGACGTAGCCAGCCGTAGAAGTAATCAAAAACATCCACGTTTTCCCGACTTAAATACAGTTGCACGAGTAGTTGATAGAAATGTCTACGGCCACACAACATGAAAGTGGCGATTTTCCAAGCGAATAAACAGGAGAACTACAATGTGTGGCGCAATAGCACTTGGGAGTACTTCGACCTAGCGTGGTAATATTGTTAACACCTAATTATAGATCCTAGTTTAGAATCCATGCTTGATTGACCCCTCAGCCCTCAGTGGGATAATCTACTGAGCAATTTACAAAAATGTATGTAGGCCTACTGACAAATAGTTTACATTAGAATACATTATAATTTCGCCCCAATGAGGCTATGTAGAAATGTGTTTGCAATTTCAAAACAGCTTTATATCCCTCATTATTCGGTGCGGTTTGCTGTTTATTGTGATATTAGGTTTGCCACATGTTGTGTGAAGGGTTAGTGAGATATTACAACCGAGAGTAATGGGTGTGCACTGTGTGCAAAATGCAAATATGATTAGCCTAAATTGCCGCGTCGGTTCAATGATAATGAACCATTTATCACAGCAACTTGGCGCTAATATCATTGGAAAGCTTAGATTCCGCTTCGTTACATGATGTGTGATATCATGTATAGGTTTAGTTTAGTTGAACCTCATCTGCCAGGTATTTGACCTACCACGCTGACACTTCAGCGTGAAAAATACTCAAAGCATAGGCCTACCTGAAGCCGGGGAATCGCCTGGGATGGCTTTTGAAGTAGCATCATAAATGAGAGAAAATTTAGAAAATTCCACAGACAGGGGGTGCTCTTGAACCCTCTCACTGTCTCTGAAAGCATAACCGTGGCTCAACAGGTAGATCTATAGGCTAAACTCATTTTTCAGGCATCTGACCGACCGGGTTGACACTTCAGCGTGAGAAAATCGTGGGTGTGGCGTGTGAGTGTGTGAAACTAATCACATGCGTGTGTCTCCCGACCAGTCGCGTGAGAGTTGGCAGCTATGGATTGGTGTAAGAGCGTTTTGGAGCCAATCACATGAATGAATCTCATTCTCAATGTGTGAGAGTTGGCAGCTCTGTGTAATTAGTTTGTGCAATGTAGCACTGCAGCCAGCACTACGAGCCGCTACAAGCTGGGACAGAAACAATGACAGAAACAATGTCATCCCATTCAAGCCAAGAGTTCCTGGAAATAATAAAACCTGTTTTACCTCAATTTTTACAACCTTGCGTGGGCCTTGTATATGCAATTTTCACCTGTGGAGGTGACGGCTGAAATCTGCTTCTTACAGGTGATGGGCTTCTCCTCACCTCTGCTGGAGACAGTACATTCAAGCCCCCTCTCTGGTACAGCCCTGTTTTGTCATTACCGACACCAGCAAGACCTATGCCAGCCTTAAGACCAGGATGAGCTGATGCTGCCTCCCCTGGCCGAGCTTCCTCTCTCACCTTTACCTCTGCTTTCCTGATATCAGCCATCACTAAAGCCATGGGGGTTCTGTAGCCAGGTGAACGTAAACGAAGGAAAGCCCGGACAAGCAAGACTGACAAGTAGGTGGGCCTAGGCCTGTCCTGGCCCGTCTGTGGCTACGCCTATGTCACCAGGGGCCTCATGTATAAAGACTTGCGTGGAATTCCTACCAAAAACACAGCGTAGCCTACGCGAAAACCTGGTTTTAGATTGGAAAGTTGTGTTTTATTTTGATAATATTTGTTCAGTGAACACATACAACCGTCAGTTTGTTAGTTAACAGACATTTTGTGAATATGACACTCAGGCCTATAAACTATAAATTTACCTGCAAACACCCTTCTAATTGTGGAAGTAGATAGTGCAGTGGTCACAGACATGGTTTAGTATGTGGGAGACCGAGGTTTGATTCCCGTATGATGCATTTTGGCAGAGTGAGTGCGCCCTTCTAACTATACATTGATGCAAACAGCATAGCTTATTCAGAGAGTCTATTACACAGCTGCGCTATTCACACCCTGTGACGTAACAACAAAAACATGTGTAACCCTTTTTTTTTCTCTTCTCCCCTATGTCTCAACATATACTGGAGTCACATTCATAAACAGACTAAACATAAACAGGATCCTAGGTTCTCAATTTGCTGGACTTACCGTCTACCATTTAAGTTAGGGAATAGTAACATTAGTAGAAAAGGTAGAAGGAAAAAAAATGTCAATAGAATAATTAACTGTTGCTTGTTGCCTCCACTGAAGAATTACTATACCAGTGCCCTGATATAAATGTGTGAAATCCTCAGAAATGTAAAGTGATTAAAGTTACTTCTACCTGTATGGCTTATCCTAAATGAAATACTATGCAACCATGTAGGGGACTTAAAACATAAAACATTTATTGTACCCTTTATCTTTTAACTTTTAGAATTCAGTTTATTATGACATAAGAAAAAATAATATGGCAAAAGTTTAAACCCTTTTTAAAGTTCAATCACTATCTTTCAATTAAGTTTTAATGAATTATATTGTAGCCTTTCCTACAGCATACTTCTAAATAGTAATGTATGGTAATTCAATTCAATAATAATTCCGAACTCTATGCAATACCAGTTAGGTTACATTAATTAAACTTTTACCCTGAACAATGCTACATGAAATACACCATAATACTGTCAATGACAATTAGGTGTTACTCAATATGTGTCTTTGTTGCACAACAAATGAAAGTTCAAATAGGCCTATTAGTTAAAATAGTACCATATGACACTAAACCAAAAACTTGGATTTGAAAACTAGCGTTGGGGCCCAGTCGTCCGCGTTGGTGCACATAATGTATAATCAAGGAATGTCAGTAATCCATGTTAGTAAAAGCTTGATTAGCAGGCTGCTTTTACACAGTCCCATGTAAAACATCTTTCCTTGGCTTCACTTTGGTACTCCGCGCAACCTCGAACTGCTGCAAATGGCGTGACCTCACCACAGCTGGCCAGTAGAGCGAAGTCCCAGCAAGCGTTTGGTATAGCTGGTTGAGCAGGCTACCTCAGCTTCACTCGTTGTCTGTCCGTTGCTTTCCTCCACACACACACACAGGGAGCGGTAGTCTCTGGCGAACCACAGTCCAGGCACACAGCAAGTCAGCTACTTAACTAGCCTCAGCTTCAAGTTAGCCTCAGAACTGAGTGGTAATGGAACCACGCTGTTGCCGTTGGTGAAGAGAAACAGTCTTAACTGGATATAAAACGAACTGTTTGGACTAAAATGCATAAACAACAAACTAGCTTTTTTAGAGTTATTAACTGTATACAATATTTGGGCCGAACATCACAGTTTCAAGTCTCCAAACATTAGTTCTCCTCCCCCGAAAGTAGAAGCGTAGCTGCTGCTTCACTTCCTCTAGAGGAAAAATCCAAGCTTCCTCCCTCAGCGGGAAACTATTATTTTTACCTGAAAAGGTAATCTAATGTCCTATTGATCTCTAGCCAACCACCATGAACAACATGAATTAGAGATTGGTTTAATCATAGAAAGAAAATATATATCTAGTGCAATTAACTGCTAGAAAACTAAATTAGGGGATTCTGGGAAATTGAGTCCTACACCTTAAATGTAGAGAAATAGAGAAATAGGGAAATAGTGAAACGGGTCCAGTAACACATATTTCTAAAGGGTCCTACACATGTTGCTCATTATTTTTTTATTACATTGTGTGATCAATATGCCAGAGTAAATGCACAGGGGTGCAATAGCATACACTGATATTTGTACCAGACGGGGTATTACTAGAACACATTGCTGTGTGCACCAGGGTACGAATAGCATACAAGGCTAACTGTACCAGGGGTGCAAGTAGCCTTACCTAAAAAAGCTCAGAGGGCAACACTTTATTATGTTACTACATTCGTTATCACCATCAATCATTCATATCGCAGACTATGAGGTTTGTAGCCAAGGCTGAAGCCAAATAGGTCTACACTAAACTGCAAACATTTTCAGTAAATCACATTTAGTAAGATATTGATATTAATAATATTAATATAGCCTAAATCATACCTCTCCTGACAGTGCGACCTACTAGGCTACTTGCGCTGACAGCTAGCCTAAATAAAGTTCATGTTCACAGTGTAGTCTGTTGGACTCCCTGGTTGTTGTGTTGTGGTTTAGTTCTAATGTCTGTATTGAAGATGGTCAATAAAGCTTGACGGCTGGATCAGGATCGGCGATTAGATGATTTATTGTAGATGGTACAACAATGAATAACAGAACACAGGCTACAGTAAGTCTCGAAAAGTAAAACTGCACAGAGTCTAACAGTTGTTGTGGTTGTTATTAGAAGCGGGCTACTTGAGCTTTCCGACAGAAGATGCTCCTTGAGTCTCTTCCTTGATCCGTCTCAGAGTTAAAACCTAAGACAAAGCCTGTTATACTAAAACATACAAATGTAAATCATGCCAACGAGGCAGGTGCCAACCAGTGTACAAGACCGGCTGTGACCAGATGGAGATTCTAGCCTGAACAGAACAACTCGCTATCTCCCTTGGCCCATGTTATCATGATGTTCCTCGGATGTTCCTAAACCCAGGGCCATATGACCTTCCTGATGGTAAATAGACACAGGCCTAAGCCTCCCTTAGTGTCCACATCTGGTCAGACCTTTGGTATAGACAAAGTTATGCACAATGGTATGGACCTCTCCCCATTGTACAGTATACTACTCACAAGTAATATATGAACATATCAGAATACAGTGAGAATACCCAGAATTCTACAAGTCTAATGACATTCATTCAATTAATGCAAATTATTTTATGTTGACTTCTGCTGACATTGACACAGTGGTGTTGTCTAGTTAGCTATAGTGGGTATACTGTGATCAACCCCAAATTATATTGACCTTTCCTTGCATATGCAGCTTAGTGTCTGGTTTCTTCCACACACAACACTGGGAATTAGGACCAAATAGTTCAGTCTTCGTTTCATCAGACCAGATTTTTACTTACTGAGAGTATGACCCAAACTACTCAGTTTGGCTGAGCAACCAGATCTAGGAAGACTGTTGGTTGTTCCAAACGTTTCCATTTGAGGCTACTGTGCTCTTGGGCACTTTCAATGCTTTCAATGAAAGAAATTTTCTTGTATCCTTCCCAGATCTGTGTCTTCACACAACGCTGTCTCGCAGGTCTACAGGACAATTCTCGACCTCATGACTTGGTTTTCACTCTGGCCGGACACCATCAACTGTGAGACCTTATATAAAGAGATGTATGTCTTTCCTAATAATGTCCAGTGAAATAATTTAGGCACAGGTGGACTCCAATCAAGTTGTAGAAGCATGTCAAGGACCATTGATGGAAGTAGGATGCACCAGAGCTCAATACTTATGTAAATGGAATATTTCAGTCTTTTATTTTTTCTAAATTGACAAAACACTCCAAACACCTGTTTTTTGTGTGGAGTGTTGGGAGTATTGTGTGTAGAGTGATGAGAAAAAAACCTGAGTCCATTTTAAGATAAGTGAAACATAACAAAATGTGGAAAAAGGTGAAGCTGTGAATACTTTCTGTACTATGCACTGTATGTGTAACTGACTCATGCCGAAACTATGTACATTACCAACCTAATTTGTTTCCAATACCCCAATGTTGAGGAAGAATTTAGCTTGTAGCTAACACTTACCATAATCTCCAATGTAGAATGGTTTAGCTTGCTAGCTAGCTAACTGTGGAAATTGGTATAACGTGTAGCCTGGGGGGCAGGTCATGTCAAGACTGTTTTGAGGGAACACTTCTCATCTTCCACCACCGCGCTAGATTTATCGCAACTCATCATAAGACTCATTTTGTTTGTTTGTTTGTTTTAGTGTTGTCATGCTCTGTGTGTGCTCTGTTTGTGTTGACTTTGAGTCTGAGAAAGGCACTATATAAATTAAATGTTTTATTATTATTATTATTATTATTATAATCAATTATCTCCCTATAGTTGTAAGAAATACATTCAAAGCCCTTTTAAACTTCTCACATCGATACAGTCAAGTCAAGTTTATTTATATAAGCATTTCATACACAGAGGTCATTCAATGTGCTTTACATAAACAAAAGCAGACAGTAATAGCAACTAGAAGGATATTAGTCAAAGAAGGATAATAGTCAAAGAATTGATTAAAAAGTAATTATCATAATAATAAAGAAAACATAAAACGCACAAGGTAAAATCGTTTAAAAACTAGATGTACCGCAGAGTGGTACAAAATATGACCGCCGCCCAGTCCAGCACATTTTTCCCAAAAAAATAAATCACGCTGAAAGGCTTATATGATTCTAACTGTCTCACTAAATTGCATTATCCACACTCAATTCTCACTGGTATCTGCTAGACAACAAGTACCAAAACATGATTAGTTCATAGATTTCACATGTAAAATTCATTGTATACAACCCCACCTCCATCTTGCCTGTTCATAATTCTGAGAAATTCTTGAATTGTGTGCATGTGTGCATGTACATGTTTATGTTATGTGTGTGGGTGTGTGTGTGTGTGTGTGTGTGCCTGTGTATGTGCCTGTGCATGCATGCGTACATATGTCTACTGTGTGAGTATGTGTCATACGTATGATTACTGTGAATGTATGTGTGTGCGTGTGTATCTGTTTGTGCACATGTGTGCACATGAAATGGGTTAACAAGACCCTGGAGATCAAACATACAGAAAAAAATGGTCATCCTAAACCCTACGGTTCTCGAGATATTCACAGAAAACTGTGTCTGCCCTACCCTCCTTCGGGGGTCCAGTCCAGCGGGGGGGCTACAGATCAAAAAAAAAAGGGTTCCATGCTATCCATGTGGGGTTACATGCCCACCAAGTTTTGTGTACCCGGTTTTCAGTGTCCCGAATCCTTGTTGGTGTACGTCACTAAATGTAATGCATAAATTATTTTATTGTAAGGCCCCCCATGAACGAAAAGTACACAAAACTTGGCATGCATTCGGAGGGTGTCATAATGATCCTACACTTTTAATTTCGTGCAGTTTTGACCATGTCAGCCAGAGATATTGTGATGAAAACACCTAATTTTGGCTTTTTAATTTTTTTAACTAGGTGGCTATACATGAAATAAGTGATAATGGGATGGGTTGACATGCCCCCTTAAGACCAACATACATAAAAAAAAATTGGACCTCCTAGGCCCCACGGTTCTCGAGATATTCACAGAAAACTGTCTCCGGCCACCTACAGGCCAGTTGGTGTATAGTGACATAAATTAATTTATTGTGTGGCCCCCCATGAACGGAATTCCACAAAACTTGGCGTGCATACAGAGGGTATCATAATGATCCTAAACGTCAAATTTTGTGCAGTTTTGACTATGTTAGGTCACAGATACCTGCGATTACAACACCTTATTTTTACTTTTTTGTGTTTAACTAGGTGGCGCTATACATGAAATGAGTGGTTATGGAATGGGTTGACATGGCCCCTTGAGATCAACATACAAACAAAAATGGTCATCCTAAACCCTACGGTTCTCGAGATATTCACAGAAAACTGTGTCTGCCCTACCCTCCTTTGGGGTCCCAGTCCAGCGGGGGCTACAGATCAAAACGAAAAACGACGGTTCCATGCTATCCATGTGGGGTTACATGCCCACCAAGTTTTGTGTACCCCGGTCTTTCAGTGTCCCGGGAATCCTTGTTGGTGTACGTCACTAAATGTACACATAATTTATTTTATTGTAAGGCCCCCCATGAACGAAAGTACACAAAACTTGGCATACATACGGAGGGTGTCATAATGATCCTACACTTTTAATTTCGTGCAGTTTTGACCATGTCAGTCAGAGATATTGTGATGAAAACACCTAATTTTTTGCTTTTTAATTTTTAACTAGGTGGCGCTATACATGAAATAAGTTGTAATGGGATGGGTTGACATGCCCCCTTAAGACCAACATACATAAAAAAGGTGGACCTCCTAGGCCCTACGGTTCTCGAGATATTCACAGAAAACTGTCTCCGGCCACCTACAGGCCAGTTGGTGTATAGTAACATAAATTAATTTATTGTGTGGCCCCCCATGAACGGAATTCCACAAAACTTGGCGTGCATACAGAGGGTATCATAATGATCCTACACGTCCAATTTTGTGCAGTTTTGACTATGTTAGTTCGCAGATACATGCGATTACAACACCTCATTTTTACTTTTTTGTGTTTAACTAGGTGGCGCCAGAGCCATATAAAGGTAGAGTTGCGACAATGGGTGTTCAAAATTCGTTAAGGTCACGTGGTTCATGTAAACTTCAAAAAGTTCCCGGAAGTGATTGACAATGGATTAGAATGCATTAAATAAGCTACTGTTCAATGAGAGACAGAGCCACAATTTTGGGACAGACAATAAATGCATTGATATACAATATTTATAACACAGTGTAATTATTGTGTAAACTGTGTAGTTATCCTACCATTACAACAATACTAAATTACATCCCAGACCGTAGCCTGCTAAATATCGGAAGGTGACCTTTTTTTCTCGCTTTTACGTATGTTAATTTCTGTACAAAACCAAGACGGGAGATTCTTTAGAAAACGCAGTAGCACCCACCCCATAAGTGTAGCCTAGACCTATCTAAATTATCGTTATAAAAAAAATGACCTAGTACGTGACTCAAGAGCTGTAAACAGTGTTTTTGAGACTGCGTGTAGCCTACAAAAGCGCGTGGAGATTTTAATTTTGCAACGAGAAACTGTAACACAGCTAGTCTAAGTCTAACATTAACTTGTTTGAGTTTTTTCCCCAACGTTTTCTCTGGTAGTTCTTCACTGATCTGAGATAATGAGCGAACTACCTTAACTAGCTAGCGTCTCGGGAGAATAAAAAAAAAAGTTTAAACGTTTTCTAACATCTCTCCAGTGTAATGTGGGCATGTTAAGTTAACCGTAGCATTACCTACACAGTAACCCCATGGTAATGCGATGCGAGTGATCATAATACCATATAAAACGTGATATAGTCCTTGATAAATAACCAGCTATGAACTCATAAACAACAGCATTTTGTCACCGTTTGTCATTCACCGTGCTGTGAATACAGCATTAAGATGCTAGGCCAGGGGTGGGCAAACTGCGGCCCGCGGGCCGCATCCGGCCCGCCAAGCACTTTCATCCGGCCCGCCGAGCATTTCATTTGGTTATCAGGCTGCTCCCTATTTTTTTCCTGCGATAGAGACGACGTTGGTTAGCTTTACTGCAAACTGCTTTTCACTCTCCTTAGAGAACATTATGTCAATGTCAAAACATCATGTTAAATAGAGATAACATCATGTTAAACTAAGTTAACTCTTAGTTATCTCCTTTGCAGCAGATCTAACGTGAACATTATGCGATCCATTTTATTGGGAGCGCGTCTGCACTCACGAGAGGGAGAGAGAGCCGCAGGTTCCAGCTGGCTTGTCATTGTTGATAATTGATATCTCCTTCTTATAAGAAAGTTTTGAAAGGAAATCATGAAGGCAACAGTAGTTCCCACTACTGACCATTTAAAAACTGTGAGAGGGCCCAGCTGTAGGTACAGCACTAGCTATAGCGAAGCAGGCAGAAGATCATTGAGAAATAAACGTGAATTAAAGCGACTGTCTTAAAGCAACAGTGCACAATTTATACATTTGTTAAACAGCATAAAATTAGCAGCATTTTTAAGCAATTCATATTTTAAAACAAATACGTTTCATACTAAATTATAGGCTATAAATAATTTAGTTAGTATTTTTTTTTATGTGTGTCGTGGGGGGGGGGGGGTTGGGCACAAACCCAATGTGGCCCTTGAGCCAAAAAGTTTGCCCACCCCTGTGCTAGGCTAAAGAATTGAGATTCAGAGAACTTGGTTGTGCTCATCCTGTCAGAAAATAGCAATTTGATCAGTGATCATGCATCATATCAGCGCAAGCTTGGTTTGAAACTGGTTTCTGTGGATGGGCTTACACGATCCTTCACTGGGCTAGTGCCTGCTGTGTTAATATGACCATGCTGATGCTAAGCTGCAGCTCCCTCAAATCTGTATAGGTTCTCTTGCATATTAGGCTAGCTTTTGCCAATGAAAATGAATGCAACATATAAAAAAAACAGTAGGCCTAGGCTACTGCTGCTAACTGAAGAAACGTTTACGTTACTGTAAGGAAATTATTATTATCATTGTATAACCATTTGTGTAAGCAGAAATATTGTTGTGCTGAGTTCTAAGAACAGAGAGTTCAAGTTAAATGTTGTTGTGCTGAGTTCCAAGAACAGAGAGTACAAGTTAAGTTTGCAGACAGACAGGAACTGCACCCATCTCATGTCTAGCTTTTCCAAAAATCGGGGAGATTTTTTCTTTTTTGGTCTCCAGGGGCAGTGTTTATACCGGAGCTGTGTTTGCATATTTAATACGTTTCATACACGTGTTTCAACACTGAATTTCGGTCGTTGCTCCAAAGCTGCTTGCTGTCAGATTTGGTTCCGAGGGAACAAGTTCAGTGTATCAACAACACTCCATAACAGTTTATGTGATGTGTTAATCAATTAAATTCCAAATTCCCAACAATTTCACAACAGCTAGTTCTGGGTAGGCCATTCATCTAGCCCGCCCTTCCCCACGAGACTCAGGCTGCACCCACTTCCTTATTTGGGTTGCCAGGTTTTAGCCTATGACAAAACGGTTGAAATTGAAACTAAGTGATCGTGTATGTGTAGGGTGTATTTCATACACAATCTGGCAACCTGAATCCATCAATGATTTTAAAATGAAGTTTGATGGCCATGCAAATTACTGGAGTTTTCAAACGGAGAAATAACAAAAGCGGGGTGAGTGTAGCTGGGAGATGACTTTGAAATACGGGAGAAACCCGGAAAAACCCAGGGTTGGTGTTGACAGGTATGCCCTGTCTGTGTGTGGGGGTGGGTGAGATAAGAGTATGTCACAATGAAGTTTTTGCCTTGCTTTCTATTTTCTGTGTGCATCTGTACAATAAAAGACACAGCTTTTGGGCTGCAGAGTCAGAGACTGATGGTGTGAGGAATTCTTCCTTACATTAGCAGGCTCTCCTCTTGGTACCAGAGTTTGTGGGCAAAGCCATACGTGTTGTGGTTCTTGTATGTTGGGGTTAAATTCCCTGACAGTTACCAACAATGTTAACAACAAACTCAGCTTCACTGCTGCAAACAAAGTTGGCCATATGCTTCGCCATATAACGAACCAGCTAGCCTTGTGATAACAAAATCTTTACCTTTTGTTTAGTCCACTGAAAGTTATCCACATATCAAACGATTAAATACACAGTTATGGAGGAATTGTTTTGGGGAAGCAGTTGCACTATATCCCACTTTTGCTGCCTTTAAGCCACTTAAATCCATAGCCTAGATGAGCGTTACAACTTGACATGATGGTGAAGCTAAATGCCCAAGAACGCAAAAACTTAATGACAGCTTGTGGTGGTGCTGCCTAATTGAAATGGGATAGGCAAGTATCTTATATTCGGCTATTACGTGTGGCACATTTATTGGGCTTTTAGCCTCTTTTAATTTAGGCCTATTTGATGTTGGACTGATATGACTGAGCAGCAGAAAAGTCATAGTCGATACATCGTTTATTATTATAATTAGGCTCTTGTGATAGCCTACTATTACTTTACTACTATTACTGTTATTATTATTATTATTATTCGGATGAGGCAAAGGAATGTAAATCTGAGTCTGAAATGTTGGCTACAAACAGTCTATACTGCTGTAACTGCACTGCTGCTATTATTAATTGTTAACTTCCGGGAACTATTTGAGGCTTCCATTAGCTGCTATTGTTGGAAAAAACATGGAACATTAGCGTCAATGGAATTGTCGCAACTCTACCTTTATATGGCTCTGGGTGGCGCTATACATAAAATGAGTGGTTATGAAATGGGTTGACATGGCCCTTGAGATCAACATACAAAAAAAAATGGTCCTCCTAAACCCTACGGTTCTCGAGATATTCACAGAAAACTGTGTCTGCCCTACCCTCCTTTCGGGGGGTCCAGTCCAGCGGGGGGGCTACAGATCAAAACGAACATTACATGCCCACCAAGTTTCGTGTACCCCGGTCTTTCAGTGTCCCGGGAATCCTTGATGGAAATTTGGGCATGCGAAAAAGAAAAAGAAAAAAAAATCTGACTAAACCGTCGCTGCGCGGCGGTCATAATAATTAAAAAGACAAAATAAGACACAATGTAGAATAATTTTCAAAGCAGATTCAGAATTTGTAACTCATTGCAGTTAGCAGAAAGCATCTGAGAACAGTTTGGTCTTAAGTCTAGATTTAAACTGGCCTTTTTGATCGGAAAGTTAGTTCCAGAGCTGAGCCAGCATAGCAGCTAAAAGCTGCTTCACCGTGTTTAGTTCTAACAGCAGGTTTTACAGCTCCATATGTTTCCATTCAATCCAAGCTTCCACCTTTAAGCCTAAAGGGGGCAGGTATGTGCAGCACATACAATGTTCCCGAATGTGCGGTTATTACTTATAATGTATTGTCATAGTCATTATTGGAAAATAAGTCCTGACAGGGCAAACAGGACAGTCTTGCTTCGACCTGAAGGGACTTATTTTCTGATGACCGTGAACAATACATTATCTCACTTTATTACACGACTACTTTACCAAAACGAGTTAAGAAACTTAACTCTATCTCTTTTCAAATTATTTTATATTATTTTATATTTTTATATTATTAATTATATATCTTATGTCTCACATCACTGTTGTACAGTTTTTTTTTTGACAGTGGACATGAATCATTTGTGTACTTCAGGGATAATACACCATTGTTAAGCTTTGCAACAACTATTCCATGTTAACTTTAAAGCCTTCATATTTTGTAATCTTTCCATTCTCAGTCACCACTTCTTTTGTTTCAAAGGACCCCACCACCACCTAGAATCATAAACATAGTGACTGTGTTGGACTCTGCCTGTTTTGGGAATGTTGCAAGGAATGGCATCATCTGTTGGAGAAGCTGTGTAACACCGTCCACTGGGCTCGGTCTTGACTGGAACCAGTGTCTGGATCTCTTCTCGTTTAGGAGGGTTAGCGTTGTATCACTGTTACTGGAGGTGACCATTTTTTCTCGGAACAACCCATGGAAGAGGTGTTTGTTGGGGCTCTTGGCTGCAGCCCTACTGCTCCCCAAATCAAGCACCTGTTCCAGGGTTCACCTCCACGGCAGTCTTGACCTCTTTTTTTCACCTGTTGAGGTGACGGCTGAAATCTGCTTGTTACAGGTGATGGGCTTCTCCTCACCTCTGCTGGAGAGGGGTACATTCAAGCCCCCTCTCTGGTGCAGCCCTGTTTTGTCGTTAGCTGACACCAGCAAGACCTCCAGCCTTAAGACCAGGATGAGCTGATGCTGCCTCCCTGCCCGAGCCTCCTCCTCCTCTCACCTTTTCCCTCTGCTCTCTTGATATCAGCCATCACTAAAGCCATGGGGATTCTGGTATCAGGATTGCTGTCCACCATTTTGGACACTGCTACGCTGTAAGGATGGGCAGCTAGGGTCTCCTGGATTTTGCTGGGCGTGACGGCGTGCGTAGGTAGTCTGACCCTGGCGCACAGCTCAGCGATGACCTTGCCCATCGCCCAGACGTCTGAGCGTTTGTCCCGCACACCCTGCCACAGCAGGATTTCAGGAGCGGAGTAAGCCTCGTTGCCTACGTTTATGGCCGACGTTTTTCCATCCTTGAAGAATTTAGCCAGTCCTAGATCTATGATGACGGGCGGTTAGTTTCATGTTTCCACCTGTAACATTACACAATACCAAAGGAAGTGAGGAAAAAATGACATTGTATAATCAAAGCTGCCAACCCTCACACATTTGATTGGCAGGGCTGCCAACTTTTCAAAAAACCTTGGAGTGAGATTTGGTGGGGCCAACCAAAATTTTGCTGAGGAAATTTTAGTTTGGCTCGTTCAGCATTATACCATACAGTAAAAAAAAAGTACATTGGTTCTCAGGTGTAGGGACCAGGGTCCCAGAGTTAAATTAACATTGGTATCAAAGGGATCTAGCCTAATGCTAGGACCATGGGCTTTATGGAGGCATTCTGAAAGTGGGTGGGACATTTCAGTGGGGGGGTATGGGGTCCTCCCCCAGAAATTTTTGGACTAGATGCAATTTCCTGAATTCTGGTACATTTTACCAGGTTATTTAGATACTTCTATATAACAAAATAAAGCCAGCCTACGAAAATTAATAAAAAGTAAATCATGCATAATTTAAAAATAACTCAATATATAGGCTACTTTACTCGCAATAAGGTTTCCATTACAGCACTCTTGGACGTTCAAAGAACGCATGAAAGCCGGATAAAGTAAATTAAATATCAAACTAAAGCGAAAATGTCATGCTTTTGAAGGCCTACCATTGTGCAGTCTAGCTGTGGTTGGTGACGGATGCTGTTAATGGGGGAGTTTTACATAAACCTATAGGTTATTATTTATTTGGCGTACAAAACAGCACTGGTATTTCCTTTTGGCAATAGTGGGGGTCCAAACTAACAATTTTAAAAAAGTGGGTGGGTGTTTTGTAAGAATTTAAGAAATGTTTGTATATTTTAACTTTTAAATGCATCAATCTGTTGCACTTTTAAAAAATAAATTCAGAGGTCAGACTTGCTTATTTTTATGGAAATATTTGTGCTGTAGCCTAAGCTATTTTGCACTTCAGAATTATAACCATGCATACACAGGTGGAATAGTTATGGTGATATTGCAATAAGTTCACAACCACAAAACATATGGTCCATTTCACAGTTCAGAAATGTTCAGCACTCCATGAAATTATACAGAAGTGGTCACCTGTGTTTTCAGCTGGTTCATTTAAGATAATATATTGGTCATTGTAATGGCCAAAGCCTACAGGCTATTCCTTTTCAGGATGTACCCAGATTCTGCATGATGTGAATGTTTGCATATGGCTTATGTCAGGCTTTATATCAATATTTGTGTCTCCTTATTTGATTTTCTTTATATTTTTGCATTAATGTCACTAGAAAGCATGGCAATATAAATATATTCATTTATCTGTGTAAGGGATTGGCTGGAACCTGACAATATAAGAACCATGATAGTGGATAATCTACTGAGCAATTTACAAAAATGTATGTAGGCCTACTGACAAATAGTTTACATTAGAATACATTATAATTTCGCCCCAATGAGGCTATGTAGAAATGTGTTGCAATTTCAAAACAGAGGCATGCTTTATATCCCTCGTGATTCGGTACGGTTTGCTGTTTATTGTGATATTAGGTTTGCCACATGTAGTGTGAAGGGTTAGTGAGATATTACAACCGAGAGTAATGGGTGTGCTCTGTGTGCAAAATGCAAATATGATTAGCCTAAATTGCACGTCGGTTCAATGATAATTTTCTCATGAACCATTTATCACGGCGCTAAGATCATTGGAAAGCTTAGATTCCCGCTCGTTCACATGATGTGTGATATCATGTATAGGTTTAGTTTAGTTGAACCTCATCTGCCAGGTATTTGACCTACCACGTTGACACTTCAGCGTGAAAAATACTCAAAGCATAGGCCTACCTGAAGCCGGGGGAATGCGCCTGGGATGGCTTTTGAAGTAGCATCGCAAACGAGAGAAAATTTAGAAAATTCCACAGACAGGGGGTGCTCTTGAACCCTCTCACCGTCTCTGAAAGCATAACCGTGGCTCAACAGGTAGATCTATAGGCTAAACTCATTTTTCAGGCATCTGACCGACCGGGTTGACACTTCAGCGTGAGAAATCGTGGGTGTGGCGTGTGAGTGTGTGAAACTAATCACATGCGTGTGTCTCACGGCCAATGCGTGAGAGTTGGCAGCTATGGATTGGTGTAAGAGCGTTTGGAGCCAATGAAATGAATGAATCTCATTCTCAATGTGTGAGAGTTGGCAGCTCTGTGTAATTAGTTTGTGCAATGTAGCACTGCAGCCAGCACTACGAGCCGCTACAAGCTGGGACAGAAACAATGACAGAAACAATGTCATCCCATTCAAGCCAAGAGTTCCTGGAAATAATAAAACCTGTTTTACCTCAATTTTTACAACCTTGCGTGGGCCTTGTATATGCAATTTTCACCTGTGGAGGTGACGGCTGAAATCTGCTTCTTACAGGTGATGGGCTTCTCCTCACCTCTGCTGGAGACAGTACATTCAAACCCCCTCTCTGGTACAGCCCTGTTTTGTCGTTACCGACACCAGCAAGACCTATGCCAGCCTTAAGACCAGGATGAGCTGATGCTGCCTCCCCTGGCCGAGCCTCCTCTCTCACCTTTACCTCTGCTCTCTTGATATCAGCCATCACTAAAGCCATGGGGGTTCTGTAGCCAGGTGAACGTAAACGAAGGAAAGCCCGGACAAGCAAGACTGACAAGTAGGTGGGCCTAGGCCTGTCCTGGCCCATCTGTGGCTACACCTATGTCACCAGGGGCCTCATGTATAAAGACTTGCGTGGAATTCCTACCAAAAACACAGCGTAGCCTACGCGAAAACCTGGTTTTAGATTGGAAAGTTGTGTTTTATTTTTATAATCTTTGTTCAGTGAACACATACAACTGTCAGTTTGTTAGTTAACAGACATTTTGTGAATATGACACTCAGGCCTATAAACTATAAGTTTACCTGCAAACACCCTTCTAATTGTGGAAGTAGATAGTGCAGTGGTCACAGACATGGTTTAGTATGTGGGAGACCGAGGTTTGATTCCCGTATGATGCATTTTGGCAGAGTGAGTGCGCCCTTCTAACTATACATTGATGCAAACAGCATAGCTTATTCAGAGAGTCTATTACACAGCTGCGCTATTCACACCCTGTGACGTAACAACAAAAACATGTTGCTCATTATTTTTTTATTACATTGTGTGATCAATATGCCAGAGTAAATGCACAGGGGTGCAATAGCATACACTGATATTTGTACCAGACGGGGTATTACTAGAACACATTGCTGTGTGCACCAGGGTACGAATAGCATATAAGGCTAACTGTACCAGGGGTGCAAGTAGCCTTACCTAAAAAAGCTCAGAGGGCAACACTTTATTATGTTACTACATTCGTTATCACCATCAATCATTCATATCGCAGACTATGAGGTTTGTAGCCAAGGCTGAAGCCAAATAGGTCTACACTAAACTGCAAACATTTTCAGTAAATCACATTTAGTAAGATATTGATATTAATAATATTAATATAGCCTAAATCATACCTCTCCTGACAGTGCGACCTACTAGGCTACTTGCGCTGACAGCTAGCCTAAATAAAGTTCATGTTCACAGTGTAGTCTGTTGGACTCCCTGGTTGTTGTGTTGTGGTTTAGTTCTAATGTCTGTATTGAAGATGGTCAATAAAGCTTGACGGCTGGATCAGGATCGGCGATTAGATGATTTATTGTAGATGGTACAACAATGAATAACAGAACACAGGCTACAGTAAGTCTCGAAAAGTAAAACTGCACAGAGTCTAACAGTTGTTGTGGTTGTTATTAGAAGCCCGGCTACTTGAGCTTTCCGACAGAAGATGCTCCTTGAGTCTCTTCCTTGATCCGTCTCAGAGTTAAAACCTAAGACAAAGCCTGTTATACTAAAACATACAAATGTAAATCATGCCAACGAGGCAGGTGCCAACCAGTGTACAAGACCGGCTGTGACCAGATGGACATTCTAGCCTGAACAGAACAACTCGCTATCTCCCTTGGCCCATGTTATCATGATGTTCCTCGGATGTTCCTAAACCCAGGGCCATATGACCTTCCTGATGGTAAATAGACACAGGCCTAAGCCTCCCTTAGTGTCCACATCTGGTCAGACCTTTGGTATAGACAAAGTTATGCACAATGGTATGGACCTCTCCCCATTGTACAGTATACTACTCACAAGTAATATATGAACATATCAGAATACAGTGAGAATACCCCAGAATTCTACAAGTCTAATGCGACATTCATTCGAATTAATGCAAATTATTTTATGTTGACTTCTGCTGACATTGACACAGTGGTGTTGTCTAGTTAGCTATAGTGGGTATACTGTGATCAACCCCAAATTATATTGACCTTTCCTTGCATATGCAGCTTAGTGTCTGGTTTCTTCCACACACAACACTGGGAATTAGGACCAAATAGTTCAGTCTTCGTTTCATCAGACCAGATTTTACTTACTGAGAGTATGACCCAAACTACTCAGTTTGGCTGAGCAGCCAGATCTAGGAAGACTGTTGGTTGTTCCAAACGTTTCCATTTGAGGCTACTGTGCTCTTGGGCACTTTCAATGCTTTCAATGAAAGAAATTTTCTTGTATCTTTCCCAGATCTGTGTCTTCACACAACGCTGTCTCGCAGGTCTATGGACAATTCTCTCGACCTCATGACTTGGTTTTCACTCTGACGGACACCATCAACTGTGAGACCTTATATAAAGAGATGTATGTCTTTCCTAATAATGTCCAGTGAAATAATTTAGGCACAGGTGGACTCCAATCAAGTTGTAGAAGCATGTCAAGGACCATTGATGGAAGTAGGATGCACCAGAGCTCAATACTTATGTAAATGGAATATTTCAGTCTTATTTTTTCTAAATTGACAAAACACTCCAAACACCTGTTTTTTTTGTGTGGAGTGTTGGAGTATTGTGTGTAGAGTGATGAGAAAAAAACCTGAGTCCATTTTAAGATAAGTGAAACATAACAAAATGTGGAAAAGGTGAAGCTGTGAATACTTTCTGTACTATGCACTGTATGTGTAACTGACTCATGCCGAAACTATGTACATTACCAACCTAATTTGTTTCCAATACCCCAATGTTGAGGAAGAATTTAGCTTGTAGCTAACACTTACCATAATCTCCAATGTAGAATGGTTTAGCTTGCTAGCTAGCTAACTGTGGAAATTCGCTATAACGTAGCCTGGGGGGCAGGTCATGTCAAGACTGTTTTCGGGAACACTTCTCATCTTCCACCACCGCATAGATTTATCGCAACTCATCGCAAGACTCATTTTGTTTGTTTGTTTGTTTTAGTGTTGTCATGCTCTGTGTGTGCTCTGTTTGTGTTGACTTTGAGTCTGAGAAAGGCACTATATAAATTAAATGTTTTATTATTATTATTATTATTATTATAATCAATTATCTCCCTATAGTTGTAAGAAATACATTCAAAGCCCTTTTCGCTTCTCACATCGATACAGTCAAGTCAAGTTTATTTATATAGCGCATTTCATACACAGAGGTCATTCAATGTGCTTTACATAAACAAAAGCAGACAGTAATAGCAACTAGAAGGATATTAGTCAAAGAAGGATAATAGTCAAAGAATGGATTAAAAAGTAAATATCATAATAATAAAGAAAACATAAAACGCACAAGGTAAAATCGTTTAAAAACTAGATGTACCGCAGAGTGGTACAAAATATGACCGCCGCCCAGTCCAGCACATTTTTCCCAAAAAAATAAATCACGCTGAAAGGCTTATATGATTCTAACTGTCTCACTAAATTGCATTATCCACACTCAATTCTCACTGGTCTCTGCTAGACAACAAGTACCAAAACATGATTAGTTCATAGATTTCACATGTAAAATTCATTGTATACAACCCCACCTCCATCTTGCCTGTTCATAATTCTGAGAAATTCTTGAATTGTGTGCATGTGTGCATGTACATGTTTATGTTATGTGTGTGGGTGTGTGTGTGTGTGTGTGTGTGTGTGCCTGTGTATGTGCCTGTGCATGCATGCGTACATATGTCTACTGTGTGAGTATGTGTCATACGTATGATTACTGTGAATGTATGTGTGTGCGTGTGTATCTGTTTGTGCACATGTGTGCACATGAAATGGGTTAACATGACCCCTGGAGGCAAACATACAGAAAAAAAATGGTCATCCTAAACCCTACGGTTCTCGAGATATTCACAGAAAACTGTGTCTGCCCTACCCTCCTTTCGGGGGGTCCAGTCCAGCGGGGGGGCTACAGATCAAAACGAAAAACGACGGTTCCATGCTATCCATGTGGGGTTACATGCCCACCAAGTTTTGTGTACCCCGGTCTTTCAGTGTCCCGGGAATCCTTGCTGGTGTACGTCACTAAATGTACACATAAATTATTTTATTGTAAGGCCCCCCATGAACGAAAGTACACAAAACGTGGCATACATACGGAGGGTGTCATAATGATCCTACACTTTTAATTTCGTGCAGTTTTGACCATGTCAGCCAGAGATATTGTGATGAAAACACCTAATTTTTTGCTTTTTAATTTTTAACTAGGTGGCGCTATACATGAAATAAGTGATAATGGGATGGGTTGACATGCCCCCTTAAGACCAACATACATAAAAAAGGTGGACCTCCTAGGCCCTACGGTTCTCGAGATATTCACAGAAAACTGTCTCCGGCCACCTACATGCCAGTTGGTGTATAGTAACATAAATTAATTTATTGTGTGGCCCCCCATGAACGGAATTCCACAAAACTTGGTGTGCATACAGAGGGTATCATAATGATCCTAAACGTCAAATTTTGTGCAGTTTTGACTATGTTAGGTCACAGATACCTGCGATTACAACACCTCATTTTACTTTTTGTGTTTAACTAGGTGGCTATACATGAAATGAGTGGTTATGGAATGGGTTGACATGGCCCCTTGAGATCAACATACAAACAAAAATGGTCATCCTAAACCCTACGGTTCTCGAGATATTCACAGAAAACTGTGTCTGCCCTACCCTCCTTTCGGGGGGTCCAGTCCAGTGGGGGGGCTACAGATCAAAACGAACATTACATGCCCACCAAGTTTAGGTGTACCCCGGTCTTTCAGTGTCCCGGAATCCTTGATGGAAATTTGGGCATCTTGAAAAAAGAAAAAGAAAAAAAAATCTGACTAAACCGTCGCTGCGCGGCGGTCATAATAATTAAAAAGACAAAATAAGACACAATGTAGAATAATTTTCAAAGCAGATTCAGAATTTGTAACTCATTGCAGTTAGCAGAAAGCATCTGAGAACAGTTTGGTCTTAAGTCTAGATTTAAAACTGGCGCCTTTTTGATCGGAAAGTTAGTTCCAGAGCTGAGCCGCATAGCAGC
This sequence comes from Alosa alosa, assembly GCF_017589495.1. Lineage (NCBI taxonomy): Eukaryota > Metazoa > Chordata > Actinopteri > Clupeiformes > Clupeidae > Alosa > Alosa alosa. Next base: position 24,620,504 of record NC_063201.1, read on the forward strand.
TAAAAGCTGCTTCACCGTGTTTAGTTCTAACAGCAGGTTTTACAGCTCCATATGTTTCCATTCAATCCAAGCTTCCACCTTTCGCCTAAAAGGGGGCAGGTATGTGCAGCACATACAATGTTCCCGAATGTGCCGGTTGTACTTATAATGTATTGTCCGCCAGTCATTATTGGAAAATAAGTCCTGACAGGGCAAACAGGACAGTCTTGCTTCGTCCTGAAGGGACTTATTTTCTGATGACCGGTGAACAATACATTATCTCACTTATTACACGACTTACTTGCCAAAACGAGTTAAGAAACTTAACTCTATCTCTTTTCAAATTATTTTATATTTTTATATTATTAATTATATATCTTATGTCTCACATCACTGTTGTACAGTTTTTTTTTTACTGACAGTGGACATGAATCATTTGTGTACTTCAGGGATAATACACCATTGTTAAGCTTTGCAACAACTATTCCATGTTAACTTTAAAGCCTTCATATTTTGTAATCTTTCCATTCTCAGTCACCACTTCTTTTGTTTCAAGGACCCCACCACCACTCCTAGAATCATAAACATAGTGACTGTGTTGGACTCTGCCTGTTTTGGGAATGTTGCAAGGGAATGGCGTCATCTGTTGGAGAAGCTGTGTAACACCGTCACTGGGCTCGGTCTTGACTGGAACCAGTGTCTGGATCTCTTCTCGTTTAGGAGGGTTGCGTTGTATCACTGTTACTGGAGGTGACCATTTTTTCTCCGGAACAACCCATGGAAGAGGTGTTTGTTGGGGGGCTCTTGGCTGCAGCCCTACTGCTCCCCCAAATCGAGCACCTGTTCCAGGGTTCACCTCCACGGCAGTCTTGACCTCTTTTTTCACCTGTTGAGGTGACGGCTGAAATCTGCTTGTTACAGGTGATGGGCTTCTCCTCACCTCTGCTGGAGAGGGTACATTCAAGCCCCCTCTCTGGTGCAGCCCTGTTTTGTCGTTAGCGACACCAGCAAGACCTACGCCAGCCTTAAGACCAGGATGAGCTGATGCTGCCTCCCTTGCCCGAGCCTCCTCCTCTCTCACCTTTCCCTCTGCTCTCTTGATATCAGCCATCACTAAAGCCATGGGGATTCTGGTATCAGGATTGCTGTCCACCATTTTGGACACTGCTACGCTGTAAGGATGGGCAGCTAGGGTCTCCTGGATTTTGCTGGGCGTGACGGCGTGCGTAGGTAGTCTGACCCTGGCGCACAGCTCAGCGATGACCTTGCCCATCGCCCAGACGTCTGAGCGTTTGTCCCGCACACCCTGCCACAGCAGGATTTCAGGAGCGGAGTAAGCCTCGTTGCCTACGTTTATGGCCGACGTTTTTCCATCCTTGAAGAATTTAGCCAGTCCTAGATCTATGATGACGGGCCGGTTAGTTTCATGTTCCACCTGTAACATTACACAATACCAAAGGAAGTGAGGAAAAAAAATGACATTGTGTAATCAAAGCTGCCAACCCTCACGCATTTGATTGGCAGGGCTGCCAACTTTTCAAAAAACCTTGGAGTGAGATTTGGTGGGGCCAACCAAAATTTTGCTGAGGAAATTTTTGTTTGGCTCGTTCAGCATTAAACCATACAGTAAAAAAAAAGTACATTGGTTCTCAGGTGTAGGGACCAGGGTCCCAGAATACAAACTCAAACTCAAAAAGAAAGAAGTCCGCACAGTGTATACTGCAGATGATGGCTTTAATGCACTCCGGAGCATTAGTGAAGCAAGCAAGTAAGTGAGAGAGATAACATCCTCTGGCTGTTGTCCAGCCTTTATACCCCTTCAAGTCATCCCAGACAAGACCCTCTATGTTTACAGACAACTGACCAAGTAATGGTACTTCACCTTTGCCCTCTCATCCTGTTATTCCCACATTCCTTAGGTTTTGCTCACATTTCCTGGCGCCAAACCTTATTTATGACCCTGTCAGCCAGGTCTGCTCTTTCCCTTAAACCAGTCTTCCTTTCCCACACACTGAACATACTACAGAGTTCAGTTTCACAAAACAGTGATATTACACAGAATGAAGATACTACATAAAAGATATATAAACTAAAGGATATATTTCAATAAAAATCACGACAGACATTTCAGTGGGGGGTATGGGGGTCCTCCCCCAGAAATTTTTTTTTGGACTAGATGCAATTTCCTGAATTCTGGTACATTTTACCAGGTTATTTAGATACTTCTATATAACAAAATAAAGCCAGCCTACGAAATTAATAAAAAGTAAATCATGCATAATTTAAAAATAACTCAATATATAGGCTACTTGGCTACGCAATAAGGTTTCCATTACAGCACTGCGGACGTTCAAAGAACGCATGAAAGCGGATAAAGTAAATTAAATATCAAACTAAAGCGAAAATGTCATGCTTTTGAAGGCCTACCATTGTGCAGTCTAGCTGTGGTTAGTGACGTGATGCTGTTAATGGGGAGTTTTACATAAACCTATAGGTTATTATTTATTTACGCATGCACAAACAGCACTGGTATTTCGCACGGCAATAGTGGGGGGTCCAAACTAACAATTTTAAAAAGTGGTTGGGTGTTTTGTAAGAATTTAAGAAATGTTTGTATATTTTAACTTTTAAATGCATCAATCTGGTGCACTTTTAAAAAATAAATTCAGAGGTCAGACTTGCTTATTTTTATGGAAATATTTGTGCTGTAGCCTAAGCTATTTTGCACTTCAGAATTATAACCATGCATACACAGGTGGAATAGTTATGGTGATATTGCAATAAGTTCACAACCACAAAAACATATGGTCCATTTCACAGTTCAGAAATGTTCAGCACTCCATGAAATTATGCAGAAGTGGTCACCTGTGTTTTCAGCTAGTTCATTTAAGATAATATATTGGTCATTGTAATGGCCATAGCCTACAGGCTATTCCTTTTTCAGGATGTACCCATATCTGCATGATGTGAATGTTTGCATATGGCTTATGTCAGGCTTTATATCAATATTTGTGTCTCCTTATTTGATTTTCTTTATATTTTTGCATTAATGTCACTAGAAAGCATGGCAATATAAATATATTCATTTATCTGTGTAAGTGGGATTGGCTGGAACCTGACAATATAAGAACCATGATAGTGGGATAATCTACTGAGCAATTTACAAAATGTATGTAGGCCTACTGACAAATAGTTTACATTAGAATACATTATAATTTAAGCCCCAATGAGGCTATGTAGAAATGTGTTGCAATTTCAAAAACAGAGGCATGCTTTATATCCTCATTATTCGCACGGTTTTGCTGTTTATTGTGATATTAGGTTTGCCACATGTTGTGTGAAGGGTTAGTGAGATATTACAACCGAGAGTAATGGGTGTGCACTGTGTGCAAAATGCAAATATGATTAGCCTAAATTGCACGTCGGTTCAATTATAATCGCGAACCATTTATCACGGCGCTAATATCATTGGAAAGCTTAGATTCCGCTCGTTCACATGATGTGTGATATCATGTATAGGTTTAGTTTAGTTGAACCTCATCTGCCAGGTATTTGACCTACCACGTTGACACTTCAGCGTGAAAAATACTCAAAGCATAGGCCTACCTGAAGCCGGGGGAATGCGCCTGGGATGGCTTTTGAAGTAGCATCGCAAATGAGAGAAAATTTAGAAAATTCCACAGACAGGGGGTGCTCTTGAACCCTCTCACCGTCTCTGAAAGCATAACCGTGGCTCAACAGGTAGATCTATAGGCTAAACTCATTTTTCAGGCATCTGACCGACCGGGTTGACACTTCAATGAAATCGTGGGTGTGGCGTGTGAGTGTGTGAAACTAATCACATGGTGTCTCCACGGTGTAAGAGCAGCTTGGATTGGTGTAAGAGCGTTTGGAGCCAATCAAATGAATTAATCTCATTCTCAATGTGTGAGAGTTGGCAGCTCTGTGTAATTAGTTTGTGCAATGTAGCACTGCAGCCAGCACTACGAGCCGCTACAAGCTGGGATAATGAACATACTTTAGGTAGAAGAGACAGGTATAGACAGGTAGAGACAGGAACAGATACATATTTGGGAAATTACCTTATTCCAAGTCTCCCCTAGAGTTAGATAAGATGATACATACCCTTCTCTCGTCTGTGTGTGCAATAACTCAGTGTGACGCACCCACAGTTAGCCTAGTTTAGCATAGCTCATTGAGGTGGGAGGATACCAACAAGCCTATCTCCCAAAAGGGACAAAAGAACTTAGCCCAAGTAGCAGTGATTTGCCTGAATGAGAATATAGTTCCTAGTAGGTAAAATTATGCTTAGAAAATCACGGTGTCTCATTTTACATTGCCATTTGTAGCCTATAGGCCTATGTTGTAAGTGTGCAAGTCACAATATGTTTGGGAAATGTTGGAGTTCTCTATCACTATTGGGAGCTATAGGCTAGTTGGTTCTCCCCACCTCCATGAGTTATGCTAAGCTAGGCTAACGGTGGGTGTGTCAGACTGAGTTACAACACAGAGACAGAGGAGGAGGGTATGTATCATCTCATCTAACTCTGGAGGAGAGTGAATAAGCTAATTTCCCAAAATGTTTGGTGTGTTCCTTAAAGCAGTCCATAGCAGAAAGACAGGTTTGAACATTATGCAATTACTTCATAATTACCTTCCCCGAATTGTGCAACTCTTACCATGATGTTGTCAGGTTTAATGTCCTGGTGCACAATGTCTTTACTGTGAAGATGAAACAGCCCTGCACACATGCCACTGATAATGGTTCCTCTGACAGTAGAGGTCAACTGTAGGACACATTTGAATTATTTAATGTCTAATGTTATTATATATACACACACACACATATATATATATATATATATATATATATGGCAAATCCTTTAGAAATCCTTTAGACAATAGCAAATCAAAGAAAATGACACTTAAAATTACGGACAAACAACAATGCTTCATTCACTCGTATACAAACCTTTATTTTAGATTTCTGAGAACAGAAGATTGTTGTCTCAAGTTCTTCGCCTGTGATGAATTCAAGAGGAATGTTCCACTTGGATTCTTTCAACCATGGGTCTCCCAATAGCTTCACCACATTGAGATGCTGTGCATTGCTGTGATGTTAAAGGATATCATGAAACAATATCAGAGAATCTACAAGTAAATATCAGTTTTGGAGGCAAGTCTTTATCCATTTCACCTGTTGCTTGAAGGGTTTGAAAATAATTTAGCGTTTGTCCTGGGATATGTCTCTCTAACCTGTAGAAGACAGTACATGCAGTATGTCCACTAACAACCAAAGTCCCCTCACCATTTAACAGAGGTTCATTCATTCATTGTCAACATCCATTGACAACCAACCAACCTCAAACTTAACTCACCGATACACTTTGCACTCTCTCTCTAGGTCTGCCATGCGTATGAGGCCGATTGGAACCCTCTTGATGCAAGCCCATTGGTCCTTGTACTTCTCCCTGTACACCTTCCCAAAGCAGCCTCCGGCCAGAGTTCTGGTGTCTTGCTGTGCCATCTGAAAAATCTTGGAATCACAACAGAATGAAGTAAAAAGTAAGGAGATGAATGAAGTGGGAGTGGGATTCATTCAGTAGGTACCCATTTAGCGAAAGGGGACACTCAATTTGTGGAGAACTGACAAAAGGGGTCATGTTCCTGTCTGGTCTGATCAACAAAGCTGCATAATACCAGGTGTTCCAGATGTAGTACTGACAGAGATGCAACTCTGCCAGTTAGTCCGCATATCATCAACATGAATTTGAAGTTATTGTTTTAAAGTAAAATATCTACATTGTGTTGCTTTAAGAAGAGAATCCTAAACACAGGGAATACCTGCAAACATTTGAAAAAGTGTAAAAAATGTGTGTTTACTGTTGCTATAATTACATGTTACATGTCTAAAAACCTTGTTCTGCGATAGGCTGATTTATGTACAAGGAAGTTCTTCTCAAAATATTCTGAAGTAAAATGATTACGCCCTAGATGGTACTCCATGTACACAGCCATTTCTTAACATGAAAGGTACAGAAAATCAAAGATTGGTCGCACTCCAAAAGATACTTTTTTTCTCGCTGATTTATTTCATTAGCAACAGGGGTAAATGTTGAACGCATGTTTGCACTTGACATGAAAGGTGAAGCTGTCATACCACCCTGTTTACAGAGAATCGTATTTTCCTGTTAGCTGCAGGGTAATGAGCTTGTTTGTTGAGTTTTCCATTTAACATTTGTCTGTTTTTAAAATGCTGCTTTAAAGGGAATTAATACAACAAAAGGAGCTTGTTTTATTGAGTTGCTGAATGAAAAGTTCTGAGTGTTGAATTGAAATACAGTTGGTCATTCTGTTCAAATTAATTAGTACACCATAACACTAGTCTCTTTACTAGCATTTAATGTTCTTAGTCCCTGTCACCTCACAATTACAGTACAAGCTGTTCCCATTGCAGTCTTGTGACCGGAGCTATCTGTTGTATAACCAACAATACATCCTCAGTCTTAGAAATTAAGAATCATGGCGATTAATAAATCACAGTGTAACTAAAAATGATAGGCATTACAAAAACAATTCAGTTTTTCGAGTGAGATTGCAGAATTGTAAATGTGAGCAAAGCTTACCTCTGTCTGCACTGTCAGATGGCAGATATGTTTTCTGATTACGACAGCATGGGCGCAGGTAAGCAAGTCTGATTTTCCCTGATAGCCACACCTCTTTTATCTGATGCAAAGCAGACGTGAGCACAGTCATAGTCATAATGAATATTTACCAGGTGGATGACAGTCCAAGGTGTCAGTATTAATTGATCGATTGATTTTATTTGGCCATCTCGTTTTAAGATACAAACTTTGCACCATACATTTAAAAAGTCAGAATAACACAATAAAGCCCTGAGGCTTATTTCCATTGTGGCCCCCTATGGGAGGTGGAACGGACAAGCGTCAATTATTATATCCAATCAATACATTCAATAAATACATTAGGACAATACAGTAGTAAAAAAACTACTATGATTGGCATCTGAGCCATTTTTTTCAGTGCCTGCTTATTAAAACTTCCTACACCTCTGACCATCTTGAGATTTCCTGGCAACCTGTTCCACAGACTAGTTGCTACATACAAAAAAGTATACCCCTTTAGAGTATCAAAACAACTATAAAGCAAGTCAAATAGGATAAAAAGTATACCCCATTAGAGTAACAAAAAAGCATTAAAGCAAGTCAAATAGGATAAAAATTGCTCATCAGCTGTACTGCTGATTTTAACCACTTGATGGCAGTATATGACATACAGATAAGGTACCTAAGTAAGGCACACTCTCCTCTGTTCCTCAGAGGATGATTTACAGTATTTCTTGTTGGTTGATGAGACAAATTTAACACACACATCAGTTGGCTGCTCTGTTTCCCCCCCCACACACACACACAAAAACTAAAAACTCATTCATGCATATTTCTACTTTGGCATGTGCTTATGCTAACAACAACATCTTAATGTGCTATTTACCTCACATTCAGTGTCTGTTCACAGATATCAGTTGCTTGAAAGTAAATGCTACTACTGTATCTACAGAGCATGTAAAAATGAGAGATCAGCCCTGGCAGGAGGGGCAGCTTCCTTGACTCCTGTCTGCATTCCAAATGAAGCCGCAACTTTTAGTTTGTGCAGTCATTGTCTGTATCTCTGAATAAGCTAAGTGAAGTTGGTGAGAGAAGTCTCCGGTGGATCAACTCAGCATTAACTGGAGGCGTAATGTTTGCAGAAGTCTGTGCTGAGACTGTGATATTGATTTGCGCAGTGAAGAGCGTTATTTATGAAACTGCTATTACCTGCCCAAAGCCAGAGAGGATGCTGGGTGTACTGCGGAGCCTTAAAGAGATTTCTTGAATGGTTGTGGTATTTGCTGTACCACAGAGTAAAAACACTGCCTGTGTGTGTGTGTGTGTCTGTGTGTGTGTGTGTGTCTGTGTGTGTGGGTGTGTTTTCGTTTGTGTGTATGTTTTTAGCTGAGCCTAAGTTGTATGTTTTTTTATCCATCAGTATTTTGATCTCTACATGCTTTAGAGGTGTTAAAATGTAGATTGTCTTGATTGTCCAAATTCCAATGAAAGACCTGCTTGGATGTGCGGTACACTAGTCTAGTTATCTTGTATCTGTAGCTGTATCTGACCAATGCTAGCTCCACAGTAGGAGTTATCTTGTATCTGTAGCTGTATCTGACCAATGCTAGCTCCACAGTAGGAGTTATCTTGTATCTATAGCTGTATCTGGCCAATGCTAGCTCCACAGTATGCTTTTTTATCCTCAGAGTCTGGTGTTGCATGACTGTGATATATCTGAGTATGTTTTTTTTACCCGTAATGTCTGGATTATCCTAATATGACTTTTGTTATGGTGCCACACAAAATGGAAAAAGATTATATAACCCCATGAGGAAACTTTCTGCAACACAGTGCCCTGTTTTTGTAACATGACCCTCAAGGCTGTAATAAACAGTAAAGGAAAGTAAAGGCTATCAGTTCTCTGATTGTCCTTAAGTTCTTTGTGATGTCCATTCACATTCTAACTTTGAAGAGTGCTTCTGTGTGCCTGCCCGAGAGCTTGGAATGGTGGAGTCTGATGCCTGAACTCATCCAAGGTCAATTACTCATTTCTCATTGGGAGTGCAGTCTGCTAATCTTGTTTTTGGACCGTCAGGCTGTAGTGGGATTAGTGCTCTATTCTCAATTCTGTTTTTTTTTTTGTTCTTCTTTTTTTTGTTGTTGCTCAGAGTAGTGCATGTAAGAGTGCCTGGCATAGACATCAGGATAGGGTTGATGGTGCCATTTGCAAACCATGTCTACCTTTTGAATTTGTTTTTAATCAGCATTAATTGTCACACACACACACTCTCTCTCTCTCTCTCTCTCTCTCTCTCACACACACACACACACACATGCAATGCAAGCTAGAAGCTAGTACCATATAGCTTTGTGTGGCTCTGTGAGAGGAAGGAGAGGGCAGGACAGATTTAATTGCAACCACTCGGTGCTAATCTCCCTTAAATAACCTTTTCAATTTATCAAATTGCTGTGTGATTTGCAAACGGACAGAAAGCACTGTGGTGGAGGGACATGTGTTAGCAAGGCAGGGGGGAGTAGGGTGGCGCTGGCGATGGTGGTGGTGGGGGCAACAAAGCCTATGCCTGCTGGTTGTAGGTCAAGCTCTATGAAGTGTAGCCACCATCGTCCCTCTACCCCTCCTCTAGGCTCCAGTGGCTGACTGGAGTTGGGGTTTGTGTGTGTGTGTGGGGGGGGGGGGGGATATGAGGGGCACACTCTCTGAAGCCTTAACAGGGGACCAACCAAGCAGGCACTCTTTGACCATATAGTGCTGGGAGGCAAGATCCATTTAGTGCACCAGGTGTGTGTGTGTGTGTGTAGGGCACCAGGCAGACCTCAGATGTTTTTTATGTTGGCATGAAATTGTATGAATTATTGGATGGTTGCTATATTTGCTTGCACTCATGCACTCACTTATAAAGGTCATAGAAAATAAATTCTTCAAAAAACATTCTGTTAGAATCTTTGAGCACAATAATGTGATATTAATCTCTTTTTTATGGTCTATTATATCACTGTAGTTCACATTATTATTCTGTTAATAATATATAATGATAGTCACTATTGCTGGTACGAAACAAAAGCCCCCAAACCACAGAGAATGTGGACAGTTTGACACCGTCGTGTCTGCCAGCCTCCTTCTGTGACGCATGACAAGTGGCAGCAAGAGACTAATGAACAGCTCACAAGCCGGCCTGTCATGGGCAGTCAGGGTCCATCACCATGGTGACACAGATTGACAGGTGCAATAGCTGAAGGATCCGTCCCCTATAATGAAGGTGTTGCAGCAAAGGTCAGAGGTGATGCAGCTTGCAGATGTGTTTGTTCCGGGGAGTATTTTTAAAATGTTGTCTTTTGTCTTTTATCAGACTTTTTTATATATATATATATATATATGAAAAGGATTATGATGGACATGCCACTCTGAAAACCTCTATATTTGAGCGTGCAGCGGGTGGGACAATAATTGACTGTGATAAGGATCACTGGGTTGACAGCTCTGTGATTGCTGTGAATGTGAAAAGGTGTGCTGTTGCTTTCATCTGCCATGACCACACACACACACACACACACACACACACATCCCACAGTCATCCCCCGTGGCAGTGGCACAGCCCTATGGGGCCGAGACCCCATTAGATGCCTTATTTGTTTTTGCACGTTTCTTTCTCCTTCTGCTCGTGAAAGTGGTGGATTGGCATGTGTAACTACCCGTGGCTTCTACTTCAAATGGCTTAATCCAAGGGAAGTTGCCAGCAGAAGAGTTGGGTTTGACCTCGTTCTATCTTGGCCTTGGTAAGGGGCTTGTCTCAACAGCTGACCCATTTAAAAATTGACACTCAAGAACAATGCAGACCCACTTCATCTCAACCTCACACCTCACTGGGAAGTGTGAACCCAGAGTTTTTGTCTGAAACAATTTCTGCAGCATTAATCCTTTGGAAGGGAAAAGATCCTGGAATTAAAACATGTCCTTTGCTACTAAACTGAAGTCATTTGCATCACATCAGAGTGGATTATGAAATGAAACTAAATTGTTCTCAAGTTTCCTTCTGCATCTTTATAAAAATGGATCTTGAGTGCTTTATTGCAAATGAAAGAGGAACACTACTTAACTGTACACTCAAGAAATGTCATGCCCTGGAGTGACAGAGGTGGGAAGTAACGGAATACACATACATTGTTACTTTACTTAATAAGGAACATTTTAAATACATTGTTACTACTTAATAAGGAGCATTTTAAGTAGCCTATCTTTACAGTATTCGTTTTTTTCTGGCAACTTTTTACTTTCATTCACTTACATATTAACAGAAATATTTTGGTACTTGTGTAAATGTACTTTCTACTCTACATTTTCAAATCAGATTTGTTACTTTCCTTTTAATGCATTTGAGGGAAGATCAATCAATTACATTCTTTTTACATCATAAATATGGTGTGCAACTATACAGAAACAACAGTTTTCACATGGCAATATTATACATATTTGAAAAGGGGATAAATGGACTCAAAGTTCCAACAAATTGTTATCATTTGACAAATTTAAGATTTCTACCATGGTAGAGCAATGTGTATGCTCAGTTTGCCTTAAGAGCACAGCTCCTTACATTTGTAAGGCTTTTGTTTTTAAGTCAGCAAGTTCCGTGGCCATGTCACATCCATAACGTTTTATAGGAAAAGTTTATGCTACACATACAGTATTGATGCAGCAATGTCCAAAGTGTCTGTGCAAAGCTGATTTATATCAATGTAAAGTATGATTAACAAATTGTGCCCCTCTCTTACTTTTAAAACCTTTAATGGTGCGTTATGGATGTGACGTTATGGAGGTTACATAATGTGAATTTACAAGACTGGAGACTTTAGTATGACCGCCGCGCAGCGAAGCGAAATTAATAGTGTAGGATCATTATGACACCCTCCGTATGTATGCCAAGTTTTGTGTACTTTCGTTCATGGGGGGCCTTACAATAAAATAATTTATGTGTACATTTAGTGACGTACACCAACAAGGATTCCCGGGACACTGAAAGACCGGGGTACACAAAACTTGGTGGGCATGTAACCCCACATGGATAGCATGGAACCATTGTTTTTCGTTTTGATCTGTAGCCCCCCCGCTGAATTGGACCCCCCGAAAGGAGGGTAGGGCAGACAGTTTTCTGTGAATATCTTGAAAACCGTAGGGTTTAGGAGGACCATTTTTTTTTTGTATGTTGATCTCAAGGGGCCATGTCAACCCATTCCATAACCACTCATTTCATGTATAGCGCCACCTAGTTAAACACAAAAAGTAAAAAATGAGGTGGTGTAATTGAAGGTATCTGTGACCTAACATAGTCAAAACTGCACGAAATTGGAAGTGTAGGATCATTATGACACCCTCTGTATGCACGCCAAGTTTTGTGGAATTCCGTTCATGGGGGGCCACACAATAAATTAATTTATGTTATTATACACCAACTGGCCTGTAGGTGGCCGGGAGACAGTTTTCTGTGAATATCTCGAGAACCGTAGGGCCTAGGAGGTCCACCTTTTTTTTTGTATGTTGGTCTTAAGGGGCATGTCAACCCATCCCATTACCACTTATTTCATGTATAGCCACCTAGTTAAAAAATTAAAAAAAGCAAAAATTAGGTGTTTTCATCACAATATCTCTGGCTGACAAGGTCAAACTGCACGAAATTAAAAGTGTAGGATCATTATGACACCCTCCGAATGTATGCCAAGTTTTGTGTACTTTCGGTCATGGGGGGGCCTTACAATAAAATAATTTATGTGTACATTTAGTGACGCATACACCAACAAGGATTCCCGGACACTGAAAGACCGGGGTACACAAAACTTGGTGGGCATGTAACCCCACATGGATAGCATGGAACCATTGTTTTCGTTTTGATCTGTAGCCCCCGCTGGAATTGGACCCCGAAAGGAGGGTAGGGCAGACAGTTTTCTGTGAATATCTTGAAAACCGTAGGGTTTAGGAGGACCATTTTTTTTTTGTATGTTGATCTCAAGGGGCCATGTCAACCCATTCCATAACCACTCATTTCATGTATAGCGCCACCTAGTTAAACACAAAAAGTAAAAATGAGGTGGTGTAATTGAAGGTATCTGTGACCTAACATAGTCAAACTGCACGAAATTGGAAGTGTAGGATCATTATGACACCCTCTGTATGCACGCCAAGTTTTGTGGAATTCCGTTCATGGGGGGCCACACAATAAATTAATTTATGTTATTATACACCAACTGGCCTGTAGGTGGCCGGAGACAGTTTTCTGTGAATATCTCGAGAACCGTAGGGCCTAGGAGGTCCACCTTTTTTTGTATGTTGGTCTTAAGGGGGCATGTCAACCCATCCCATTACCACTTATTTCATGTATAACCACCTAGTTAAAAAATTAAAAGCAAAAAATTAGGTGTTTTCATCACAATATCTCTGGCTGACAAGGTCAAAACTGCACGAAATTAAAAGTGTAGGATCATTATGACACCCTCCGAATGCATGCCAAGTTTTGTGTACTTTCGGTCAATGGGGGCCCTACAATAAAATAACTTATGTGTACATTTAGTGACGTACACCAACAAGGATTCCCGGGACACTGAAAGACCGGGGTACACAAAACTTGGTGGGCATGTACCCCCACATGGATAGCATGGAACCGTCATTTTTCGTTTTGATCTGCAGCCCCCCCGCTGGACTGGACCCCCCGAAAGGAGGGTAGGGCAGACACAGTTCTCTTTTATGGTATGTTGGTCTCAAGGGCCCACATCAACCTGGCTCATAATCACTCATTTGTGATTTGCACCCCCGTAAAAAATGAAAATGCAATATTATTCTGCTTTAATCGCCCCTATCTTCAGTTAAGATGTTCAGAACTGCAGCAAATTTTATGTGTATGATTGACCTGGCATTCTCTGGGGTATGCCAAGTTTCGTAGAATTTCATCCATGGGGGTCTAAAAAATTAGGTTATGTGTCCAATTAGTGACTGTACACTCATTGGCCTGTAAATGGCGGTGCACACATATAAACATGCACACACACAGGCACCCACATACTATCGGTATTAGAACGGCCGATACATAATTACAAATTCAGTAGGATCAAAAGAAAGCCAAAATAAATATTCATCATCATCATCATGGCTGCATTTTCAGTATTGGCGATAAGTAGTCGTTTGTCCACTAGATGGCGCATCGTTGCAGTGAGACGTAATTTTGTTGGAAGTTAAAAGTGGGTTGGGGAAAAACAATGGACACTTCCTACAAGGACTGTAATTTACCGAGCGAACATCTAATAAGGACAGGACGATGTTCACATGAAGTGTAATTCCCATTTCTTCTTGAAGCGAAATAAATCTGAGGATGTTTATCGGACATGCTTGGTTTTACTGCAGGTACGTTAATCTTGTAATATCAATAAGGACCTAGGTAATGTTACCGTTAGCGTTGGTTGAGTGATGGAGGCCCATTTGATTGATTGCATTTGTAGAAAACTATAAATGCGGTTATACCAAGCAAATTGATAGCAGCACTGTTTGTATCTTTCGACTGTCATTTATTGCACGTGCTACAAAAATCATTCTGTGCAATGGAAGATTTACCAACGTTACAATCGGGTCTGATACAGTTTTGCCTATACATGCGTGAGACTGAGACGCCTGTTTATTTTGTTTTAAGTGCGTGCAGGGTGTGAGGGGGAATCGATGTGCTTTGATTCCAGCTTGGTAGTTGTAGTCTGTGAAATTAAAAAGCACGCGTGTGAAGTATCCAAACAATGACACCTTCATTTCATTATGGCTGCTTTTAGCAACACACCTACTAGCTACTGTGTAGTGGGTCCCATTTAGAAGTGGCTACTTCATTCGCGCTTTCCTTGACTCATGGAGCTGCGTGAATGTTATTACAACTTTTCGCCACGATATGGCAGTTTAAGTCCGCTTGATACTGTAAGTCGTAGTAAGCCATTGGTTTCAAAGGAGATTTTATTTGTGTCGCCAGCATAGCCTATTGACAATTTATGTTGTAAATAGGCCTACCTTTATAATCCTACCTGTAGCTTAGGGAAGCTAACAGCTTTCTATTAGGATCTAGTTTGTTAGTTACAGTTTTGTCATAACTCCCTAATGCATTTTTGCATTTAGAATAGCCAGAGCGTGTATATCTCAATCTGAAAATTAAACAATATCGGGTGCCTATGGACTAGGCTGGGTGAACCCAGCCTGATCTGCCCGCTATTTATTTTTTGATTTCTTAAACGATTGAGCTTGGTCTGATGAAAGCCAGACTAGCCATGGACCTCAGTTACACAATGCAAGGGAACATGAATCAGCCTATATTTGCACGAACAATAACGGACAAAAGCTCTTTGGCCCGTTAAAATGTGTATGAACAGTCTAGCGACGCATTTCATCAAGGCCCATTTGGACATGTCAGTTATTTGCACCACTGGTTAGATGTAAAACAGCATTTCGTTTCAGACTACTGTTACTTAATTTGTGCATTAACAATAACGTTTCAGACTACTGTTACTTAATTTGTGCATTGACAATAAAGTATTACATGAACTAAAGATGACTAAAATCTTATGTAGAAGAAACATTCACAAAAAATCCATCCATCCATCCAAAAATGACCTTTGTTTTTGATAGCTGTTGAAAACGGCATGGAACTGACAGAGATGTTTTTGTTTATAAATACATAATAAATAAATAACATTATGCTGATACCTTTTGCTTTTCCCAAATACAATGTAGCCTACAGGTGTAAGTGACTTTTCATCAATCCAGTTGCAATGGACGAACTGTGATGAACTGCCCTACTTGTGATTGTTTAGAGATTTTAAAGGTTTTATAGCAATGCTACATCTTCTTTGGCTATTCTACAATCTATTCACCTTTTCAGCACCAGTAGGCTACTTTCTGTGCAGCCGCACACACAGACTCAGGCATGCCAAACAAGCATACACAAAAGTTTCAAGAGTGGGGGATGGAGTAAAATATGGAGACAAATTGAAGTGTGATTTATTTTCGCGGAATGGATGTACAGGACTGAGCGGCGGTCATATTTTGTACCGCTCTGCGGTACATCTAGTTTAGTCTAGCGCAGTGGAGGAGTGGCCAACAAATGTCATGTTCCATGGTGTTTCAGTAACCCGGAATCATTGACCAAAATTGATGACAGTAAAAGAAAAAAACATATTTCTTTTTTATATTTTAAATGACTTGTCCTGATTCTTCCTGTGGATCTTAATGGGCACTGAGGAAGCAATAATTTCATTGTTAGTTTTTCATAATTACTATTTCAATTGTTTCATATTAAAATTCACTACTTAAGTATGTGTTTTATGTAGTTTGTGGAGGACACGTCACATCCATAACATGAAATTATCACATCCATAACGGCAGTTTTTCCAACATAATGCATTACAAAAATGACGCATAGCTTCAAAAACAGACTTTTTATGTTCATTCAAGTCTCCTTCATGCTACATATATCTAGGTTTCGGTAGTTTCCTTCAAAATTCACAGAGTTTGTAGAAAACCTGTAATCTCTCATAAAAGTGTGTCTATTTCATGTCACATCCATAACGCTGATAAAATGCCTTGTATTCTTAGGATGTAAATGATTATATAAAATTTGAGGATTTGTCAGTATTCAGAGGACAGAGGTTACATTAAAAGTTATGCAAATTAATTCACTGATACTAATTTTGCCCCTACTCTAAGGCATTTTGTTTACCAATATGAGTCCAACTGTCACATCCATAACGCTGGAACTACCCAATGGTTATTTGACAATGGAAAACATTATTTTCATTAATTTATCTTCTACTTCTTATGTAAAGTGTCAAATACTCATCATAATACCCTACCACACTGACAACAATGTAGGCCAGTAGTCTAATGCCTTTACCTACAGATGTTGGCCTATGTTGGGTAGTCCAGTAGTCTAATGCCTTTACCTACAGATGTTGGCCTATGTTGGGTAGGCCAGTAGTCTAATGCCTTTACCTACAGATGTTGGCCTATGTTGCACTCCATGCTGGGACATTGGCTCCTGTGTTAATGCAGTGTCAGTGTTAATGCTGAGAAATTGCTGTTGTATGTCACTCCAGAAACAATGTTTGTCTCAAGATAGCACCAGTGAAGATTAAAATAAATGCATCAAGGGCACAGAATAGATAGAAAAAAGGAAAGGAAAAAGGAGATTGTGAGTGAAATGAAAGAGAAAAAGAATGTGAGTGAAATGAAAGAAAAGTGTCTGAATCAATGATTTCAAATAGGCTAAGAATATTCAGGCAAGGGTGCCTGCAGGGATATCTGTAATGGCACACACACACACACACACACATGCACAAACGCACAAACACACACACACACACACACACACACACACACACACACACATACACACACACACACACACACTCACACTCCATCCCTTTATGCAGCCTTCAAAAAGGGAAAGAGTTACCTTTAGTCTGTTGTGTATGATTTTAAATGGTGTGAGTGATTTAACATTAGTAAAGCATTATGCTTCATTAAACATGATATGATATTGTTTTGAATAGCAGTCTTGAAGTATCTATATATAAATTCAATAAAAAATCTATCTATCTATCTATCTATCTATCTATTTACCTCACTCTTGCCCAGCTGAGATTACGTCTGTAGCTTCGCTGCCTTCATCCTGTCTGTTTAAAAACAAAAACATGTTTTTTGTCCATGGCCTTGAAGTCTTGCCTACAGTAGGTAAATGAGCTAATCCTTGTTAGCTGGTTATCAGCAACAATGACAAGTGCATGCACTCTCATTCTCTCCTGCGCAAATAAAATGCATGTGTGCCAAGTAGTGTGTAGTTTTGCTGCATAAAGTTCAACAAGTTTTGAGTGTGCTTGTTTTACAAATACATAGATAGCCTGTACCGCCATGTAATTAATATAGGCTACAGTGCAGGGAAATTATTGTTTGCCAACTTGGAGTGAATACACACAGGAAATTCTCCATCTCTACTAATAGCTGAATACACAACTGCAGGCCCCAGGGAAAAATCTAAAAATTCAGACTAGCTAACTAGCTGGGTTTGCACTTAAATTGGTCTAGGCTTAATTTAAAAAAATACCTTACTCTATTGGACACACATTGGGTTAATTTAACTTTTGTAAAAAAGTCCTTCAAAAAGAATACTTTGTTACTTTCACTTGAGTAAAGAAGTTAAATCAGTAGGCCTACTTATACTTTTACCAAAGTATGCAAAGTGTGTACTTTTGCCTTCTCATCAGCCCCCCACTGAGATGCCAGTCATCGTTTGGGACCCATCGGAAATGTGCCATGAGAAAAAGGGATTTAATTGGTTCTATCCTCAGTCGTCAGGCCGAGGACACCCCATTAGCCTTCGCTGAATCCCCTTCACCCCCATTAGTCACAGCACTGATTGAGTACACCTGACCTTACTCCTCTGAGATTATATGTGCATTTGTTCAGTCGACAGACCCTAATATCTAAAGTCACTTACAGATTAATTAAGTCACAGGTTCATTGGTCCGTGGGTCTGCAGAAAGTGGTAGCCGTGCCCTTGGACATGCATGTAACAGCCGTTTCCGCACAGAGCGGTCTGGGATTGCAGCCCAAATGTATTCTCTCTCGTTTTCTGTATGCTTCCCGCGTGTTCTCAGGATTTGAATGGCTGACCGAGGCCGTGTTTATGCGGTGCTCTAAGCAACAGGGTAACAGGGACGAGGCAGCAGGCCAGAAAGACATTCATCAGCTTTGTCAGACATATGGATTGATATGGATTGAACTTCTAATTCCAGCAGCATACAGTATCTTTAGTTCTGCAAATGAATAAGCAAACAGTCTAGATTAGTCAATATTAAATAGGCAATATATTAAATGTACAGGAAGAAATGCATTATGTGGACATGTGGCAAATATGGACATGACAGCATCTATATGGCAGCTTAGTGTGGATATTAAGATTAATGTATGTGCCATATATATAAATTGTGGGTTTACAAACATAACCAACGAAGTAAGCACATGGAAATGAAACCTGAGTAAGTATTGAGCAGCTTTACTAATTTACACGACCAGTTTAAACTGCAATATACTGAATGCCTTTGCAGTGCAGACTGCAGTCAATCCAGCTGGTGAATCCAATCCTTTATCGTCCCACAGTGGTGACACAGAACAAGCACAGCACATTCTCTCATTAAAAGAAGCTTCCCACATGGGGGGAGGTGACTACCAGAGGCACTGGCCCTCGACTCTTTGGTCCGAGGCTGTGCTCGCAGCCTCTCATCAGCCTAATTGGTTTTGCTCACGGTCACTTCACATGAGGCCGATGGAGATTGGCTGGGCCGGGTAGTGTAAGCTGCTAATCCCGCCGATCTTGCGGTACCTCTGCTGCCTCTCTCCACTTTTCCCATGTGCAACCTGAGGGCATTATGGCCAGCCTACAACACGGACAACACAAGCACTCCCAACAGCCATCCGTCAACGGCCGCACACGCTACCAGCGCTGACTTTTGCCCTTGCCCCCGACACAATGACCTTTCTGTCACATGGTCTTTAAGGCTTGCTCATCGGTGCAGTGAAGTGTAAGCCATCGTAGGCTCGAAAACACTTTGTTGTACTTGCATGGCTTAGTAGTACATACCTTGCTTAGAAAGCATTTCTTGACAAACCGCGGGTCATGAGGCTTATTGTTTGCAACGAGTTTGCAGGCTCATTACTAACGGGAGCAAGGGAGGGTATTGACCATACTGTCCTGCGGATCATCTGTTTAAGTAATTAGTTTTCCCGGATGGCTCTGGAAGGGTTTAGGAACCATACAGCCTTCTCAACATGGACAACATGGCACACTGATTTATTGGTATTCTAGTGTGCCTGGTATTAACATACACCAGAGCTTTTTCATCTCCTGCATCAGGATTCAACAACAAATCTAGTTCATAAACCATCAGATCAATAAACAAAACAAGTGGGTTTTTATCTTCCATCTTGGCTTTGCAACAAGTCATGCCTTTGAGCTGGTAGCACAGAGAAAAACTTTGTGGAGCATAAAATGTCTTTTTCTATAACTTCACACCTTTCACAGCACAGCATGCACAGTGTGCTTATCTTACTGCTAGGACTCTGCAGGAAGGGCTTTTTCACTTCATGTTCTGAGTTAGACTAGGAGAATGTGGGTAATTCATGTTCACTTTCAATTACTAACAAAAACATATTTTCTTGCCATTTCAAAGTGTGACCCTGAGTTAATGCCATCTTTGACAATGACAATGTAATCCTTTCTTTTGAAATCACTCAAACCCATTTTGTTTGAACATGCATTGTGTAGTGCCATCATACAGTAAATTGCTCCAAGGCACTGACAGAAGTAAATACCCATGCTTCAGAGGATTGGCTCTTCTTTGACAGACAATTGAATCATGATTGTGGTGCACGTGGGTTCATGGTCCTCAGTGCGCATGCATGTTCTGTGGGTGAGATGCACCCGTGGCGACTCCTCTACTGCCAGCCTGCTCTGACTTTGGCACTGCTGTCACTGTCCTTAGCGTCTTAACTCGTGTATGGTGCACTAATCTTTCCCAGCGGAGCCTGACAGGCGTCACATTCCTTATAGAGATGGAGGAGGAGAAGTAGCAGCCTCTCCCTCACCTCCACACGACAGCGTTTCAAGAGGAGAATCTAGACAAATATAATAACACAACATACAATCGTGCAAAACAGAAGTTGTGATGAAAGAGTGAAAAAAAGCAAAAAAAAAGCATCACATTCACACCGCCTGCACACTCAGTGTGTGTATCTGTATGTTATATGAAACATTTCTCTCTGTCATGAAACACTCTCTTGGAGAAACTGTCTCAAGGAAGACAAATATTAAATTTCCAAAGCTCAATTTTTAATTATACAAAACTTAACATCATTAGATTATTATATTATATATTATTATACAACCCCAAAACAGAAAAAGTTGGGACGTTGTGTAAAATGTGACTATTTCATAGCAAATATATGTTAGTTTTCATAGCAAATATATGTTAGTTTTGAATTTGGTACAAGCGACATGTTTCAAAAAAAAAGTTGGGACGGGGGTAACAAAATGTTGGAAAAGTGTAATGATCAGGAAAACAAAAGAAGGAATGTTTTACAACTAATTAGGATAACTGGCAACATGATTGGGTATGAAAAAGAGCATCCCAGAGAGGCAGGGTCTCTTAGAAGTAAAGATGTAGGGGTATTCATCACTCTGTGTAAACCTGTGTACACAAATGATGAAACATTGCCATTTTAATGTTTCTTAACATGAAATTGTGACGTATTTGGGGAGTTCATCATACAGGACATAATATTACTAAAACATTCAGAGAAGAAGTCTTTGCAAACAAGGGAAAGAGCTGAAAAACAATATTGGATGGCTGTGGTCTTTTGGACCTCAGCTGGTATTGCATCAAAAACAGACCTGAAAACAGACCTGTCAGGCTCGGGAAAACCTCTGATAACCATTGTCTATGTGCACAGTTTGATATTCAATCCAACAACTGCAGCCAATTGTAACAGCCAAAATTGTATTGAGACATGGGACAGAAAATATCACTGTCTTATCTGGGCCTGAGCTTGTTTAAAATGGACTGAGGTAACATGGAAAAAGGTCCTGTGGTTAGACCAATCTAAATTTGCCATTCTTTTTGGAAATCATGGATTTATCTGGGCTAAAGTGGAGAGGGCCTATCCAAGTATCCAACCTATCCAACTTGTTTTAGTGCTCAGTTCGAAATCCAACATCTATGACGGTGTGGAGGTGCATTAGTGCCTACAGCATGGGGATCTTGCACATTTGGCAAAGCGCAATGAATTCTGAATGATGTATGCATGTTTTGAGCAACACATATTCTGCGATCCAGGCAATGTCTTTTCCAGGGAAGACCGTGATTATTTCAGAAAAACTGTGGCAAAATGAATTCTGCACATATTTAAACAGTATTTCTCCATAGAAGAAGAGTCCAGGCAGGCCCGGAGTGGGTAATCGGGAGAATTCCCGGTGGGCCGCTTCACTTTTGGGCCGGTTGAGGGAAAAATATTGACATTTGTCACGTTAATCTATCTTCTCTTAAAGTTGGCTACACACGTTCGCATTCTATGCCTAACACCGCAGCCTCTGCATGGGTTGTTCTCCCCTCCCAAGAAAAGTTAACTAGTTGGGTCCATACCCAGATAGCCTAGTACCAGCCAGGCCGGCCCTACCGTAGTGATAAGCATCAGGGAGGATGGATGATAGAAAGACCAGGAAAAAAAGACGAAAAGTATTGGAAGAAAATGCTGCCAAATGTGCCAAACTTCCGGTTTTTTTTTAAGAGGACAGACATAAGTGGCAACTGGTAAAGAGAGATAGCCATGATTATAACGGCGTAATTGGGCTAATAACCTACTGGACGTTGTAGCGTTGTCAACCTATTCGCAAGTAACATATTTTAAAAATGAATTCAAATATTACCCTTTTTGTATCATCCAATATGGCGATTCATAGACTTTGCAAATATTATGCAAATATTGATAACACAACTCAAGCTTGATCTGTGTATAGCCTAGGCATAAAAACAAAAGGAGCCTCTGAGCAGCAGATCAGCCAGTCCCTCGCTGAAAATGATGAGCCCGAAATTAGCTATGACTAAAGGGACAAGTAGAAAGGATAATAGAGTTAACCATATGAATTAAAGTTATTTTTTTAAAGTAAGAAAGAGCATTGGCTATATGACAGCAGTAGGCTACATGATCAACGTATATGCCTTGTTTGCTCAGAAGTGAGTGTAGTAAAGGAGCAAATCACCAAACAACATGATAGCTGACCCATGCAGAAAAAAACATGTAAACAATACAGTAGTTCAATATGCCTCTTAGTGGAATTATGGGATACATTTCAAATGCTTTATTTCTTCCTTCCTGTTTTTGTTAACTTATCAACCTATCCTTGTGGAATAGTGGAATATTGGTAGCCTATAATAAAAACTACAGGATAAGAGCTGAAATGTTGCCATATTTATCCAATTTTCTACCACCACTAAAAAAGTGGGCCGGTCTTGGCCCTGAAACTCCCGGGCTGAAAAGTGGCCCCACTCCGGCCCTGAGTCCAGGTGCTAAAATGGTCTGTCTGCAGTCCAGACTTGGAATAAAAAACATGACTAAGAATACCCCATACTGTTGAGCAACTGAAATCCTATATCGGGGAGTAATGGGACAACATTTCATTCTTAACTCTAGCAACTGGTCTCCTCAGTTCCTAAACATTTACAGAATTTTGTTAAATGAAGAAGTGAAGCAGCACAGTGGTAAACATTCCCTGTTCCAACTTTTTTTGAAACATGTTGCTGGCATCAAATTCAAAATGAACATATATTTTCCAGGAAATACATTTTCATTTTCAACATTTGATATGTTGTCCATGTCCTTTTGGCTGCTAAATATGGGTTTGTGAGACTTGTTTTTCATATTATCACATTCTTTTTTTATTTGCATTTTACACAAAGTCCCAACTTTTTCTGGGGTTGTATATCATATCCTGTTTATTCAAACAAACTACTTGGCTGTGGTGTATTTGTATATTAGTAACACACTCTGGCTATTAGTAAGTAAAAGTAAGTGAGTTTAACTCAGCATCACAAGCCTTCATATTGTGTCTTCACTGCTGCTGTAGTGGTGTGGCAGAGCTGATGAGATTATTGTGATGGCTTTGGTTACAATCCCCTTATAGACTTTTTTAATCAATGGAGCAAAACACTTCAGCAGCCAGGGGTCAGAGAGGGAAAGTGGCAGGCGCGGCTCCCGTGAATGAACCCATTTCCACAGGCCAACATAGCATGAAAGATTTGCAAGGGTTTGGCAAGGCTTTTGGGATTTGGCAAGGAAAGGGATGGAGCTCATAGCTCAATAGCTTATAGTCTTGGCTTTTATTTTGACACATACATTTTTTGTACTACATGAAATATTCAGGACAACACCTTATTATCATATCGGTTTAGTCAGATTTTTTTTTTCTTTTTTTTTCCGCATGTCCAAATTTCTGTCAAGGATTCCCGTGACACTGTAAGACCGAGGTACACGAAACTTGGTGGGCATGTAACCCCACATGGATAGCATGGAACCATCGTTTTTCGTTTTGATCTAAACTGGACCCCCCGAAAGGAGGGTAGGGCAGACACAGTTTTCTGTGAATATCTCGAGAACCGTAGGGTTTAGGAGGACCATTTTTTGTATGTTGATCTCAAGGGGTCATGTCAACCCATTCCATAACCACTCATTTCATGTATAGCGCCACCTAGTTAAACACAAAAAAGTAAAAATGAGGTGTTGTAATCGCAGGTATCTGTGACCTAACATAGTCAAAACTGCACGAAATTGGAAGTGTAGGATCATTATGACACCCTCTGAATGCATGCCAAGTTTCGTGGAATTCCGCTCATGGGGGGCCACACAATAAATTAATTTATGTTACTATACACCAACTGGCCTGTAGGTGGCCGGAGACAGTTTTCTGTGAATATCTCGAGAACCGTAGGGCCTAGGAGGTCCACCTTTTTTTGTATGTTGGTCTTAATGGGGCATGTCAACCCATCCCATTACCACTTATTTCATGTATAGCGCCACCTAGTTAAAAATTAAAAAGCAAAAAATTGAAAGTGTAGGATCATTATGACACCCTCCGACTGCATGCCAAATCTTGTGAACTTTCGTTCATGGGGGGCCTTACAATCAAATAATTTATGTGTACATTTAGTGACCGTACACCAACAAGGATTCCCGGGACACTGAAAGACCGGGGTACACGAAACTTGGTAGGCATGTAACCCCACATGGATAGCATGGAACCATCATTTTTCGTTTTGATCTGTAGCCCCCGCTGGACTGAACCCCCCGAAAGGAGGGTAGGGCAGACACAGTTTTCTGTGAATATCTTGAGAACCGTAGGGCCTAGGATGACCAATTTTTTCCGTATGTTTGCCTCCAGGGGTCATCTTAACCCATTCCATGTGCACACATGTGCATAAACAGATACACACGCACACACATAAATTCACAGTAATCCTACGTATGACACATACAGTACTCACACTTTAGACATATGTACGCATGTGCACAAACACAGGCACATACGCAGGCACACACACACAAGCACGCACACACACACACACACACACACATAAACATAAACATGTACACGCACACATGCACACAAGAATTTCTCAGAATTATGAACAGGCAAGATGGGGGTGGGGTTGTATAAAATGAATTTTACATGTGAAATCTATGAACTAATCTTGTTGTCTAGCAGATACCAGTGAGAATTGAGTGTGGATAATGCAATTTAGTGAGACAGTTAGAATCATATAGGCCTTTCAGCGTGATTTCTTTTTGTGGAATAAATCGGCGGTCATATTTTGTACCGCTCTGTGGTACATCTAGTTGTGAATGAGCACAGTGATGTAACCTGTAGAACTGTAGAAGTTGAACACAATGCTACCTATTACTCACTTGCTTAATAATGTTCCCACAGGGAGTTGAAACATAATGCATTATTAATGTCTAGGATAGCTGTTTCTTTTGAGCTGTTCATTTTATAAGTGAGGGGGCTAATTTGTATCAATATCCTGATGAATCATCTCCAATGGTTTTTCACTCCCCTGTGGTTTGAGGGTGAACTGAGAGAAAGCTGAATATATATCCATGCTGGTTGGCGGCTGTTTGGCAGCTCCGCTGGGATCCGGTTGCTCTGGGACAAACAAACAAGCTGTTTATCTGGCCCAGTTAAGGACTTGTGCAAGCAAGAATCCCGTGAGATTACGCCATGAAACGTTGCGTATCATGACGGGGATATGGATTTGAACCGGCCCCTCCTTCCCTTGTCGCCATCGATGCTGCTGCTGCTGCATCTCTTCCCACTCCTCTATTTTTATACATTCATCCTCCCTCCATTAATTCTCTTAACCTGCACAGTATCGGTGCCCAATCCTGTTTGGATAGATGGCGTCCCACGCTACCAAATCACAAAGCATCTTTAATCAAATCATACACTCTCCTCTCAGGAAATCTCTGCAGGTTCCCAGGCAACTGTTTTTGTCCTTTAAAAAAAAAAAAAAAGCCCTTTCAAAAATAACCAACCAACCAAAAATAACTAAAAGAGAAAAATCTTATACCCTGAACAAAAACCCCTCAAAACAAACAACAAACTCTGCTCCTCTGCTGCATTTTAAGGATCAAAGCTCCTTGCTCCACTGGATTGTCAAACGAGGATTTCACTCTCTTTTCTTTTCCCTTTCCAAAGGGTGTTTCCCACTACCAGTGGAAGGGATATAGACCCCCGGTGATAAATGTCCAGTGACATTAAGTGGGGCAGGTTGTTTGTTGGAGCAGGGTTCACTCACTGCCATTGGCTCCAGCGGTGCAGCCAACCGAGGGAGGACACACACACACACACACACACATCATGACCCCCCCGGGCCTCAGTCAGTGCCCATAGTGCTGACAGACACTCCACCAAAACACCATTCATAAAAAGCACACAGCATGAATTCTGCATGACTTTAATTGAGCGAGGGCGTCAGTAAATAATTTACCCATCTCGGGGTGAGCTTACTGTGTACAGTAATCCTTAAAGAACCCCAAAGCTGTGGAAATAATGTGCAAAGAGTAAAACATATCCAGCAAGGGCTATCATTTCTTCAAAAACACAAGTTACTATAATGGTAGTGTTTATTTTTCTATAATTCTTCATAATCTTCTATTGTTTTGAATGATTGTGAACACTTGATCAAGCATGTAGTTTAAGCAGCAGAGCTGAAATGTTAACAAAGCTGAAATGTTAACAAAGCTGAATTGGCCAGACCTTCAGCCAATAAATTCTCTGTTCTTTGAAGCATTTGCGAGGCATTTGAAATGCTGCCGAGTCCTCAGAGGGCACTGGTCTTTTTGCACGCTAGTGAAATACTCTGGTCCAGAGCTGATTTATAAAACCTCCGCTTGATTTAGAATATCTTCTTTTATGGTTGCATTTGGCATCAGTTATTCATTGAGTCTTTTTTTCGGCTTCAATATGCTTCTTTTTAAAATGTGGTCTGTGGTCTTTGATACAGTGATGCGGTCTTACAGACGAACCACACTGAATTTTTTATTCACTTTTATTCACACAGATTTTTTACCGTGTAGCTCTTAGTAAATCACGGAAGCTCCAGTCTCTCCAAACCAGCCCTGCACAATAAGTCACTTGTGAAGTTGCTATTTGTCATCTATATTGCTTGTCTCACTGAGCTGTTGTTCCTCCCTAAGCCCCCTCTCCTGCCCCGTCTCACCAAAGCCCCTCCCACTGAGAATCTTTGCATGCCACCGTCTACGGATGGTTCTCTCTTGCCTCTGGTCCTTTGAGCTCCCATCCTTACACATCAGAGGGTAACGAGGAGCGAGAGAGAGACAGACAGACAGACAGACAGACAGAGAGACAGACACACACTGAAAAAAGGGAGGGAGGGAGTGAAAAGAGAAATGAGTGGGAGTGAGAGGGAGGGAGGAGAAAGAGTGAGAGTGAGTGAGTATGAACAGATGAGAGAGTGAGAGCAAGTCACTTGGAGACACTGGAAGATGGGAGAGAGAGAGAGAGAAAGAGAGGGAGTGAAAGAGTAAAGGAGTAACTAAAGGGAGGAGAGACAGAGCACAGGCGAGAGAACAGCAGAGTGCGAGATAGAGGGAAGGACTTAGCGGTAGGTAAGCTAGAGAGAGAGAGAGGGAGTAAGAGAGAGAGGGAGAGAGAGAGGGAGAGGGAGGGAGGGGAGGTGCCGCGTTAGCCGCAGTCAGAAGGCAGCAGTAGCAGCAGTAGTGGTGCACGCTGCTCCCGGCTCGCTCCTGCTCTCCATTGTTCCCCCGGTAACAGCCGGAGCTCGTTCCCCCACGTTCCATCCCCTCCCGCCAGCTCGCGGAAGAAGGGAGCAGAGCAGAGCACGCGGAGGAAGAAGAGGAGGAAACAGTAGAAGAGGAAGAGGAGGAATCTGTCACCCCTTGCCTGCCCTTCAAAACGGGGAACTGCCATCAAACCCATCTCCCCAGCAACACTCTTCTCCCTGTCCTCTTCTCTGTGGAACCTAAGTGCTGATTTGTTTTTGTTTTTATATATTTAAAAAAAAAAAAAAAACTCCCCTGTGGCTATTTTTTTTTTTGTTTTTTTTGCGGTGGCTGTTGTTTTTTATTGTGCTTGTGGCTGTGTTTTTGTTGTTGTTATTGTTTTGGTCCTTTTTTCCTGTCCTCCGTTCTTTGGAATTACACGCTTTTGATGAGCGCCATGGGGCTGAAGGGGAACAGTGCAAGGACAGCCTGCACCTGGCCCTGCGCTGGGCTCTGTCTCTGGAGGATACTCCTGCTGCTCACCGGTGCCTGGACGGTGCACTCGCAGACCTCGGAGGAACCCAAGTCATCACTGTATTTCTGGGAAACAGGTAGGCTCATTTGCTCTGAGACTCTTTTAACTGAAGACTACCTTACAGTGTTGTATCTGTGTAGTGCACAGGTATTTCTCCTTTTGAAGTTATTGAGCTTCTCTGATTGTGTAGTCCGCAATGGGGCATACACACTCTATATGCATTGTGTGGGTAGATGAACGGATAATTTTTATTTCATTTCCTAAGTGAACTGCTGTTTTTCTTTATTGGTTTTCTTCCACACCCAGTGAACTACAAGGATGTGTTGTAATTTTGCCAAAGACCCAGGTATAAGTGCATACTACATGCTACATGCATATAATGTGTCAGTTTTGCCACTAAGAGGCTTTGAAAATTGATGTCTGGAGAGCTTCCTGTATTAGTATCTTAAGTGTATATAGGCGGCTCTAAAGTGTGATAAACGCAGTCAGATGATGGGAAGAGATAAACAGATGTGTCGGCCTCCACCGCTCCGTGTGTGTGTGTGTGTGTGTGTGTGTGTGTGTGTGTGTGTCAAGTCAAGGAGTCGCAAGAAATGGGGAGTCTTGGTAAGTATTAATTGAACACACACTTCATTTTTGTTAGCAGGGAGAGGGGGTACTTTATGAGAAAAGTGTTGTCGTGTATTGATCTGCCTCCCGGCGGTGTCATTTTTTGCTGCCTCCCTATTGATCCCTGCAGATCAATGCCACTGAGAGACCATGAAATGATACGTTGACTAAAGTGCAGCAATATGATAAGGTTTACGTTTGAATCGCATCATTTACTATGACAGACTGCGTGGACAGACAGAGAGCCTTTAGCTGGCGGTGCATAAAGGTACCCAGATGACCCAAAGGGACACAGTCGATGCTGCTGGACTACATGCACTCATCATCTGCGTACATGTTCAGGATGGTTGGACAAACCTCTTCGTAGATGGAGAGACCCGCCACTGTCTGGTGTGGTCCCCGCCGGCTGGACAGTCCAGATCTTGAAGCGACGCAATGTTGCTTCTACGCTCCTGAATTTTTAAAGAGGTTGGAGCTGAGTAAGGAGATTAGAGAAGCCGGGATTTATACTGTGAAAACATCCTGTAGAGCGGGGATGGGGAGAAATGGAGCACTGGGCAAACTTAACCTACATATATCCCCCCGTAGGTCACAGTAATTATGCTTTCCTCCACCGACGCAGACGAATAAAAAAGAAAAAGGCGTTGCACTCTGCAGGCTTCTTTTAACGAGACCCAAGCAAAGCTACCTTTCTTTTTTCCATTTCTTGCCTCATTTGAAATGTGTTAATCAAGAGCAGTTTGTTTTCCGAGTGGGATTACGCTCTTATTGCAGAGGTGGGGGGACATTTTGTGTGTCACCACCAGCTGCACTGCCTCAGCTCTGGTACTCCAGCCTGAGGATTGGCCTATCGATACATCCATCATGAGGCTCCATATACTCCATCAGCAATATACCTTGATGTTAGTTCAGGGACTCATAAAATTCAGCAAATGTTGACGCACTGAAACTGGAGTAGAGGGGGAAGAAAGAGTGTGGAAGAGCAGGAGAAAGAGAGAGAGAGCTCAAAGGGGAAGGGAGGAAGTGGCAGTTTTGACGTGTGACATGTGCAAAAGTGCATAATGAAGCAGACGAGAGGTGGGAGAGATGTGTGTGTGTGTGTGTGTGTGTGTGCTCTAACCTGTGAGGATGGAGAGGGGGTGATACTGCTTTTTATTGGCAGCCATAACTGCTGTCTGGGGGGGGCTGATGATGACAGAAACCTCGTCTGAGATTTCATCCCCTTGATGAGAATATTTAAATGTGGAGAGAGAGGAGAGGTAGAGAGAGAGAGGTAGAGAGAGAGAGGTAGAGAGAGAGAGGTAGAGAGAGAGGGGGGGTAAAGCGGAGCATGCTCCTGGAGGTGATGCAGATGTTAGGGGCGTGTGTGTGTGTGATTATTTAATGATGAAGACAGCAGTGCTGTTGACGCGTAGAAGCTGCAAATGTTGGCATCACAAATCTCTGATCATCATCAGGCGACTAGAGAGAAAGTGCTTTTGTCACTTTGGGTTTTCTAATCAGGTTTTTCTTTATCCACGTCGCTGTGCAGACTAACCCTCCGGGATGGAACAAATGCTTGAAAAAGAGGTGCAATCGATGTAATCAGGCCATCTCTGAGGGTCAGAGGAGGATGGACAGGGATTGGCAGGTGTGGAATGTACTCTCGTCCCCACTGGACTGCACAGCCCACGCAGATGGGACGGAGCGTTTAAGCAAAGTGATTGAGGCTGAATGAAACGCTGTCGTGAGCAGGCCGAGTTCAACTGCCTCAACCGCTCTGCGTTACGGGACCCTCTCTTAGTTTTCAACTGTCACGGTGCATCTCGGCTCCCTCAGATCTCGGGGTGAGATCTTGATGCATGTTAAATTGCCCCCTGGGATTTGTCCCTGGAGAGCTTGGCGAGTTTCTAGCCTCTTCTTGTGCCCACTCTAGCCTTCTAATTAGGAGCTGCACAGGGTCAATAGGCGCTTGACCCCCTGACCCTTTTCCACAAGAGTCTCTCCCGGCGCAACACTCTTAATGTTTCCGCTTGACTAAATCAGGTGAAGATAAATATTGGTTTTCCTAAAAAGAAGATGTGTGAGATCAATGAGGCAAATTAAAACCTGATGAAAATGGGAGATTCTCCTTGGAGACTCGCAATAGTCATAAAAAAGAAAACTGAAGGCAGATTTCAGTAATAAGAGCAGACTTATTGGCTCATCACCAAATGTGTATGGCTCCCATACTGTAACTTTCAATGAGCTCTGTTTTAAATTGGATTGAAATTGAATCCTTAACAGGCCTCAGATAAGGCATCAGGCTGAAAATTGAGCTGACTTGGCATGTGTATGTTATGTTTATAATTACTTTCTGACTGACAAAACTAGGTGCTGAGGTTCTCACAGCATGCTGATACTAGGGCATGGTCGCTCATGGGACCAGCGGACTTATTACATTTGGGCCTCTGGAAAGCGCCAGTTAAGGACATTACAGAGAGGAGGGTCGCACACACTGCATATATAAAGAACACACTTGTTCTATCACGTGTGTCATACTGAACACCTGAGCACAAACATGCACACACACACACACACACACACACACACACACACACACACACACACACACACACACACACGCACAAACACACACATGCACAAACACACACACACTCACTTCCTCCTTCTTTTTGGCTTGCATTCTCTGCACGCCTCATTAGTTTGCTGTAGTGGGGCGACACTCTGCGCCGGGGAAAGGGAACCATCAGCATCCTGCCCGCGAGCCTGCTCCTTAGAAACCAGAGTAATTACCGAGAAGTCAAGTCAATATGGCAGCACATGGGCAGCGCTCCTATAGATGTAAGCGCTCCCATCTCCCTCTCTGGCCCCTCGCTGCATGCATATGAGACAAAGTGGGATAGAGATGCATCCGTCAGCCCACCAGAACAGTCCACCGGGCTCTCCAAGGACATGCAGCTGCACATTTACGATACCAGAGAAGAAACATTATGGCCGGACAAGAACAGTATTGACATTGTAACCCACAGCTCCCATAGAACTTGGCACAGCCTGTTTTTCTCATAATCTCCTTATTGACCCAATCAGCTACAAGTTTGTTCCCATTGTTTGCGTTTTCACTTGGGAAATAAATCAGGTCATTGAGCTCTCAATGTGTTCTCTTTGGCTAATTGGCATTAGCAGCTCTGTCTAGTCTGCAGAGCGCATGGGACAGAGGCTTCCCTGGCCAGCCCAGTTGTGAATGGTTGTGGACTCTTTGTCATGCCCATGCAAACCTTCCAAATCTGCATTATGATGTCTTGTTTGGGATACTCTTGACTCTTGACTCCATGTTGTGCAGTCCACCAGCTCTGCTGGCTTGAGAGAGCCCCTTATGTCGTCCCCCCCCCTAATAAGCCTTATTAAGACTTCCAGAACGTGCACGAGGACTTTCCCTTAATCACCCTTAAACGGCTCTCTGAGGAAGAGTCGGCCGTCAGCCACAGCACACGTCCCGTGCTGTTTGTTTGCACTGTAAGCCCTGCAGACACACCTCCATGTTTGTCACCTGAGACGGACGGGGCGGCCAGTAAGCATGCACTGTAGGGTCTTAACATGCATGCAACAGTGTTCCGTGCTGCAGAATTTGAAGCCAAATCCTGGACATTTGTGGTGACTAAAACAGGCTTAAAATGGACTGAAACCGAGCTGAGTGCTGTCTGGTCTTTGGCCTGTAGTCTGACTTGTTGGAGGCTGTCTTCGTCATCATTACTGTACAGTGGAAAGCTTGTATTTGAGGATGCATTTTAATGTGGCCTTTTAAAGCCCTCATTTTCATAGCACCTGGAGGGGAGTAAGCTCCAGCGATGCTATTGGTCCACCAACACTCCAACACCCCCCAGCAAAAGACCTCAGATTTAGGACGCGCATAATGATGAGCGAGATGTTCTTGGAGTTCATTTGTCCTCGTGATCTCATCCGGCTGTGTTTTTTTTTATTTTTTAAAAAAGAGCTGAGGGATGCTGTTTGATTAGACATCATTTGCAGAGATGGCCTCCAGTATGCTGTGGCAGCAAGAAAATAAAAAAAGATATGTGCTGAATTTTCAAAAAAAGTGGGGAAATCACGATACCATCACCATTACTTTAGCATGATTTAAATAGTTGCTTTGAGTGTCAATACCGGACACTGTCTGTTTACTTAAACATATTCTACCTTGCAATCAGCATTAGTGGATAATATTCTGCCAGGAAGGGAGACCAATCTGGACTTGTGCATCATGAATGGACGCTGTCAGTGCTGAGAGATAAGGAAGTGCTGTTTACCTAAGACTCTGATACAGTCCAGTGTCTTTTTAACTTTTCAGATCATTACATCTCTCATAAAGACAGACAAAAAACTTCCATCATTACGTCCTTGGAGCGTGGCTTTGACTGCAAGACATGCTCCAAGGAGGGATTGATTACTGTGGAAATGAGTCGGCTGTTTCCCTCATGTCCTCTACACAGACGCGCATTACTGGAGATACTAACAGACCCCATGTGAGAAATAAAATACAATGCTAAATTATGTTGTCAGGCTCGTGGATAAGAGACTGAATTATGAGGTCCCTCTAAAATTTCCTTTTGACAAATGGCTCATAAACAGCAATGATTCCAACATTATGAGCCCTCATTTTGAGGAATGGCAATGGAGTATAATTTGCACAATGTTGTCTTACAACTGGTCCCGTCTTGATGTGGTATTAGGGAAGGGACACTACATTGCAAAGGGCTTTCACAGTCTTTTACAGTGTGACTATCCTGCTATAGAGCTTGCACGTTTAAGCATATAACCAATTATTGAGATGCTGGGAGTAACGTTAAAAGTAATGTAATTACTGTAATATATTGCTTTTTGCTGTAACGTGCTAATGTAAGGCTAATATTTTGCTCAGTACAAACTTCAGTAATGCATTACAATGCATTTTAACCCGAAATTAAGTGGTGTTTTGTTTTTATACAAATTCGCAAATAGTAGAATGTTATCTCCTGTTACTGGTTGAAGATGACTGTGGCTGCAGCAGACTCAAAATCGGACTCTACATTTGTGAGATGGACATAGGCCTACAGTCATTATTTTCACTTTGTCAGAGACAAGGATATGAAGAACAAAATAGCAATAGCTTGTGCGAAATAGCACAAGCAATTTAATGAAACATTTAGAGTGGTGGCACGCTAATCTTTTTGATTCTTGATATGCTCTTCTAGTGCATACCAGCTTTGTGCTGTGGACTTGAATTAAGGAGAATAAAGGGATAGAAATGCAAAAAAAGCTTTAGGTTACAATAGTGGGCTCTCTAATGATTTTAATGAGTAGGCCTAAAGTAACAGTATTTCTATCACAATTTACTAGACTTTGACCCCAAACACATTTTTGGCTATGATTGTTCCTTGTATTGCATCATGAGCCATCACTGTGTCTATTGCATTCTACTGTTGTTAGCCTTAGGCCTAGCTCAGTCATAATGCTATACCACATCGCCCTCCACTGGATGTGCAGTGAGCTGCATTGAGAGTAATAAGCTACATTTAGATTGCCAAATCCATATTTCCAGGTAAAAGTAACTTAAAAGTAACGCAGTAGTAGTAGCCTGGTGCCAGCCGAACTTAGCCCCGCCCACAACATTTGAGGTAGGGATGTTCGGTCTGGACTTGTTCCGTTGTAGAGCAACTATGCCCATTTACACATAGGATAAATTGGTTGTATCACTGAAAACAATTAGTTCTGAAAATAAAGTGGAAATGTGGGAAAACTCAGGTTTCACTTTCATCAAGGAAAAAAGAGTGTTTTCGCATTGTGACATGTTGTTTAGTCAGCAGGCAGCTAGCGGATGGTATGGTGATATTTGCTGTAGGCTATGTGACAAAAATGTTTTAGCTTTAGAAACTCACAACATGGCTTCGAGCAACTTTAATTGCATTAATGGCATTTGTGGAGAAGAAGGATGGTTCGGGTAGCCTAGAAATCTAGACGCACCCTAGTGACAGCAAATGTAATTTGCAGCCAGGGTAGTCTAGCAACTCTCCATTGGCTTGCGAGCTAGAAAAATGAAACTTCTATCAGGCCAATCACATCATGGATAGAGTTGGCAACGGTTCCGCGTGAATCTCCTGCTACTTGAAAACAAAGAAAATGAATGCTGCTACTGGTGAATAGCGGTCTTTGAATCGCGACTCGAGTTAAGCTTTTTTTAAATTGGCAAAAGTTTGATCCACTAGCCACCTAGCTCTGCTGGTGGGAAAATGCATGGGACTCATGAGTTCTAGCGCTATCCTATTGCGTGCAGAGGAAATTTGAAAGACAACCGTTTATCCCGCCCCTCGGATTAAGCAGTGCCAATGGTAAGTTCCCAGACCCTACATCTTGATGTGGGTCTGACTCGTCAGGCTATGTTCGGGTGTTCTTCATACAGCTCACGGTAGGCACTAAGCTATTTCGTTGCTCTGATTGGTTAGATCTATCCAATTGAGTGCAGAGGCATTTCCCCCACTGTATCGGTTTAAACATGCCCCATAATCACATCCCGATAGAGCAGTATCAGACTCATATTCTGACTAGAATTGAGTATGATGAAGTCAGGCTACAGTAGTAGTGTAATGCCTTACAATTCAGAGACAGTAATACTATAATGTAACAAATCACTTTAAAATCACTAATAAGTAATACATAATACATTACGTTTTTTAAGTAACACTGCCTTTACCCAAGTCAATAGAGCAGTCCATGTGGCCCTGCAGGGATTATTAATCTAAATGGTTGGGGCTTACACTAAATCCAAGTTATTGCACATGTGGCGAAGCAGTGCAGATTATAGATTATTCTACATCTATAAACTTTATTTAGAGAGGGCATAAGAGGATTTTCCCATTATATTATATTGCAGCATATTCCCAAGGAATAGAACATGATCGTTAAGGATGCACTGCACTGGGTGTGCGTTCTGTTAATGTAATTGTTAAAGTCATGAAAAAAGTACACAATCTTCGAATAAGCTTTGAGTGATTTGAGTAAGCAGACCCGTTGCCAGTCTGTGGAGAGGGACACTATGTGTGTGTCAAACACAAAGTCACATTTTTCTGGCCAGAGGTCAGCAAGTGTAGTTTCTATGTTGCTTGGGTTACAGACACAGTATTGTCTATTTCTAAACATGTTGCCCATGTTTGAGTCTTAAACAGTCTTTTAGCACCTATCCTGAACACCCATTCGGAGGGCTGATGATACTAAGCAAAGCAGTTGTCACTTTTAAAGACAGAGACTTGTCTCAATGCAGAGGCTGTTGACAGTGTGGCAAATGCTGTGTTATTCAAGGACCTGGATGTGACTGTTTCATTCCACCTGCACCCCAATGCAGGAGTAAAATAAAAGCTTTCTCTTCTGGCAGACTTCTTTTTTTATTTTTCTAAATGGCGTTTCCATGCCTCCCTGGAGAAAAAGGTGGCTCAGGCGGAGGGCCACTTTCTTTCTCTTGATCTCTTGTTCTTCTTCTCCCTCTCGGTCTCTTTCTGCCAATGCTAAGACAGAAATGGATTCCCTTTGTGAGAGCAGTGACATTTAGTCAGCAGCACTGTTAGTTGCAGCACCAGAGAGAGAGAGAGAGAGAGAGAGAGAGAGAGAGAGAGAGAGAGAGAGAGAGAGAGAGAGAGAGAGACAGAGACACAGAGAGACACAGAGAGAGCATCCTGTTATCCCACCCTGTATGAGCATCATTCAGTGATATTGTGATATCTCCATAATTAGATGCCTGCCCAAGACCCCACACAGCGTGCTTGCTTGCACTTAACCGTGAGGGCAGTGGCTTGTGAAACGAGATCCCTGTATCTGTGCAAACAGTTGGTTTATGAAATGGATGACCATCATGTGAAGTGTCTCACCACACCACGCTGCACTACCAATGAAATCATTCTCACACTGCCTCTCTGGCACATTTATCAGAGTGCCTTTGGATAGGTTCGCGATTGAAACCATTAGCCTGTCACACCAGCTGGGACTGTTTGATAGAGGCCATGATTAAGGGAATTAACATCTGAACGTGTTTGCATGATGCTAGCACACGGATGAAGCCCTTTAATGAGCCTAATTGGAGCCAGTGAAGGTCATTTTTCTTACCGGAATGGAGTGGTGCTCTGTAGTCACTGTGTGTAGATGTGATGGGGAGGGTATAGCTGATGTTGTCTGTGAGTGGAGGGTCATGGGGCTATTGTGACGTGGTCTCCCACAACCCCCAGACCCTCTCCCCCCGTCCTCCGGAGCGATGGAGCGATGGTTGTGGCACAATCTTTAATGTCAGTCTCACACGGGTCAGCTAATCACTTCTGACAATCCCCAGGATTATGGGCTCCTCGGCAGATGGCTGCAGGCTGCAGGACTAGACCTCTGCATGGCCAACCTGCCTCCCTCCCTCCCTCCCTCTCCTCTTCTCTTTCTCTCCCTTCCTCTCTCTCTCTCTCTCTTCCATTCTCTTCCTCTCTCTAGCTGTTTGCAGGCCTACGTGTAAGTCCACATGTTCTGCGGATGTCAAGCGGTTGGGCCATTTGGAATTCCGAACTTAGCCGGCTGTTACACTACTCTCCTCCTAGTATTTCCGATGGACATTGAGCTTGTGTCTGAACAAAGTGAAGAACATGCGGAGATTCTGTTCATGTGCGTGTTCAACCACGTTCAACCTGTTCAACCACACGGAGATTCTGTTAATGTGCGTCGGTGTCGTTCACACATATGACAGCATCAGCATAATGTCAGCATCATATCTGAATCACCCGAAGGGTCGGACCTCCGTTTAACAAAGCTCCGCATTTCTGCAGAGGACGTGTCTAAAAGCAGCTTCTATCTCCCTCCTTTTCTCTCTCTCACTTTTCTTTTCTCTCTATCTCTGACTCTCTCCCTTTGTCTCTCTCTCTCTATCTGTCTCTCCCTTTTCCTTTCTTACTGTCTATCTTTGTCTCTGTCTCCATCTCTCTATTTTTTTTTTTTTCTTTCACTCTGTCCATCCCTCCCAGATTTCTTTGCCTTGTGGCTGAATCTTTACCTCTGTCTATTTGTCCTTTTTTTCTTACAGTGGTCTTTACTCTTCTTACTCCCTCCCTTTTCTGTTTTGCTTCTCTCTCTCTCTCTCTCTCTCTCTCTCTCTCTCTCTCTCTCTCTCTCTCTGTGTTCTTCTCCTGCTCTGTCTCTATGTCTCTGCCCTTTTCTTCCCTGCTCTTTCTCACTGTCTCCTTCCCGTTCTCCTTGTCTTTGCATCTCCTTCTCTTTCTCTCTCACAGCATCATTGCTCTCCTGGCCCTCCTCCTCCTTTTTCTGTTTTTTCTTCTCTGTATTTTTCTCTCTCTCATTTTATCTTTGAAACCGCCTGTGTATTCTTTCTTTTCTGTCTGTCTCTCTCTCCCTCTGACTTTCCTGTATATTCTCTTCCCTCTCTTTCCCACTCCCTCTCCTCGTCTGCTTATTTCACTCCTTCTCTCTCCCTCACCCCTCTCTCCCTCTCTCTGTGTAGCTCTCACAGTCAGTCTATCTATCCATCTTATTCTCTCCATTGTTGACTATTGCTCAATGTTCTCTCTTTATTCCTCTCTCTTGCTCACTGGTCATTTTTATTGTTTCTCAAATGTTATTGAATTCCATCCATCATTCCAACATCCATCCATCTATCCATCCACTCCTCCACCCAGTAGCTCTATCCATCCACTCCTCCACCCAGTAGCTCTATCCTTGGAGATGATTTGTTCTCAGGCAGTCCTCTATGTTCCACCCTGACCCCGCCATGACTGAGACGTCTCGTGACTGCTGTCGTGCCAATACTCCTCTCTGGAGCGTCACTTCTTACCCACAATCCCTGTTCCCCCTCCCCTCCCCGGGACACAGCCTGTTCTTCACACCTTCATCCTCCAAGCAGTGGCCTCAGGGCTCTCTCTCTCTCTCTCTCTCTGTCTATCTCTCTCTCTCCCTCTCTCTACCATTCAAAGGCGGGAAAAAACCCTTCTGCTCACACATCTAATTATAGTTTGCCGTGTGCCTCAGACAGATTGTCAACAGAGATGACATCCCGTTCGCCAATCGCCTTTATTAATTCAGCCACTTCCCCCCCATCATCTCTCCCAGAGGTCTTTGATGTCGTGGTTTGCCTCACTTGTACACAGAGCATGTGAAACTAATAATGAAGCCACATTTAATAATGTAAGAATAGTTTGAAAAGAGCAGCTACTGGCTGCTGATATGATTGGGGATTCCTGATCTACTCTGGAAAGCAGAGAGTCACACTCTTGAGGGTCCTGGTCAAACATGGCTGACCATTTGTGCTCTGTTACTATGAACAAAGAAACAAACCATTCCCCCAACCATCTAAATCTACAAATACCTTTTGGATTGTTTTGTTGTGATAAACAGATGTTTTAGTGACTTTTTCAGCAGACACTATGTTATGGCCTAATAAATACTCACGTGCAAGGAACTGGGGCATTCTGTGTTGTGGATTAGAGATGAACTTTCAACCCACTGACCAACATAAAATAATTCAAAGCGAGAGCATGCCGATGCAAAAAGCAACACAGGAGTACTACGGCTAAGCTTATTTGCAAATTAACTGCTATCAAGAAAGGAAGGGAAAAAAACAGAAAGAATACTGCATATTGCACCAAAGTTACATAAGCAGCCAGGCTCCATGATGCCAGGGTTCCACAGCTAAGGCCTGCTTGTGGGCTGTCTTACCTTTCTCTTCCTTATTCTCTGAATCTCGGGGAAAGGTTGCCAAGTGTTAGGCACTCCAAGCCCTCCTCCCTCTCAGGGTAGCGCTATAAGCGCATCATGATCTCACATGGCTAGGCTGTCTCCTTCCCATCGCCTCCCACACAGTTCAAACCTAACAGCGGTGGCACACCACTTCCTGTGTATGGGCACTAGCTGTAATGAAGATTGTGAGGGATCTCTCATTTTTTTTCTCTCTCTCTCTCTCTCTCTCTCTTTCTCTTTCTCTTTCTTTTTCACAGAGAAGGGATTGGATTACATCGCTGTCACAGCTGTCCGTTATGGCACAAACCCCTTTTTGCAATGGTGACAGCTGCCGCCATGGCAACGGCGCCGTGACGACTGTATTATGTTAAGCGTTTGCCTCGCTCGTCAGCTTTCCTTTCCCTCTCTTTCTCTCACTCTTTCCCCTCCCTCACTCCCCTCTTCCACCTTTTCTCTCTTGTGCTTGTGGAGTCTCTCCATACACTCTTCAGGTTGCACATGATGCACAAAACCTGCTTTGATTACCGTTGAATCAGTTAGCGGTTTCATTATGTGGAAGAAGTGCTACAGAAGAAACCCCGGGGTTCATGCCAACATAGCTTTCCCATGACAACATGAGAGGTTTGGAGTGCATCTGGGTGTTTCAAAAGGTGCACACACACACACACACACACACATGCATGTGTGTCAATGAGTGAGTGAGTGAGTGAGTGAGTGTGTCACTGACTGCTTACATTCCTCTCTTTCTCTCTCTCCCTCTGTGTTTGTGTGTGTATGTCTGTTTATTTGTGTGTGTGTGTGTGTGTTTGTGTGTGTGCATGTGCAAGAGATATATAGTGAGAGAGGGTATTAGCTTCAGTGTCGAATATAGGTCAGTTAAAGATCCTGGTGTTGGTGAACCCTATTGGTGGGTCCCAGTAGAGGCTGGCTTTTGGGCTCTGTGTGTGTGTGTGTGTGTGTGTGTGTGTGTGTGTGTGTGTGTGTGCATGTGCATGTTGAACCCTATTGGTCAGTCCCAGGACTATGCTGCTTTGCCCCCCGCTGCCCATTGGCCACTCATGAGCACCGACTCTTCTTTCAGAAACACAGTGGTTCAAAAACACCCACTGGTAATACATCTAAATCTGTCCAAAACCGCCCAGCAGGGGAGCGAGGCCCTGCCGGCCAGTCCGGATGGCTCTCCTCCATTAGGGACTGCTGCCTCACTGATGAAATCTTTGCCTGGCCTACGGCAATTTTCAGAGGATTAATATCATTAAAGCCTTTTCCTTGCCACTATATGGCTCTGCTTGACTGCTTTGCTGTGTGTGTGTGTGGTGTGTGTGTGTGTGTGTGTGTGTGTGTGTGTGTGTGTGTGTGTGTGCGCGCGTGCGTGTTTGTAAGTGTGGGTGAATGTGTGTGTGGGTTTGTGCGTGTGCGCGCATGAGCGTATATGTGTGCATGCTTTTATGTTTGCATGTGTGCATGTGTGTGTGTGTGTGTGTGTGTGTGTGCATGTGTGTGTGGGTTTGTGTGTGCGCGCGCATGAGTGTGTGCATGTGTGTGTGTGTGTGTGTGTGTTCCGGTGGCCTTGGGACACCAAGCATCCGGTATTTATATGATGACAGATTGGACAGTAGGAGGCATGTGGAGGGGCAAACGAGAATGATAGATAGAGGGTAGGAGGTAGAAAGAGAGAGAGAGAGAGTGAGAGAGTAAGTGGTGGGTAGAAAGAGAGAGAGAGAGAGTGAGAGAGTGAGTGGTGGGTAAGAGGAAGAGAGAGAGAGTGAGTAGTGGGTAAGAGGAAGAGAGAGAGAGTGAGAGAGTGAGTAGTGGGTAAGAGGAGGAGAGAGAGTGAGTGACAGATAGATAAGTCAGAAGACCGCTAGGTCTCTTGTCTCCACCTCTTTCATTAAGCGTGATATCTGCTCACAAATTTACTGGTTTGAATCCAGCACATTCAGTATGTGTGTTTGAAGGAAATGATTAGTCTGAACTTTCAGCCAAAACATGAATTAAATTCCCTGGAAACTCCCTGATTCCCTGAAGCATAAACAAATCAAGCCAACGTCATCCATATTCAGAATGCAATACTGCATGATTGTGTGTCTGTGGTCATGCCTGTCATGAGTGCTTCAGTTCACACCTCACATACAGCGCAGGCAAGACTCTAAGCTTTCACCCTGGACATTTCCTTACACTGTGATTGTTCTCCAACCCCTCCACCCCCACCCCACACCCACCCCAATTGGCCAGAAGCTGGGGCTGTGGATCACAGTGTGATCCTGTGGCAAATCTGTTCTGGGAACACGGTGCTGCACAGTGTGTGTGTGTGTGTGTGTGTGTGTGTGTGTGGGTGCTTTTGATCCTGCACCTGCTGGGGTGGTCTTTGAACAATGTTCTCTGGATTTAACTCAACTGACCCAGGAGCGCCCTGAACCACAAACAAGCTTTCCTCCTTTCCTCCGAGATAACCTGGTCTGACCATCTCTTTGTGCCAGCGTCTGGACAGACATGGATAAAAAGGGCTCTACCTTCAGGCCACATACTGACAATTGCATTCATACAGACATGTACGTAAAGAATGTTGATTGGTTGGATTTTCTTTCTTGGATAGTTTCATTTCAATAAGTGATGGAGTCTGAATGAAGACTTGGCAGATTAAAAAAGCTTGATGACTCACAAGACTTGCTACTATCTACAGTGTCCCTCTTGGAAAGAAAAGGTGACTCTTTAGATTCTGACTGGCCTAGTTAAAGATTAAAGGCACCCTATCTCTTTGATAGCACATAACCTCATAACATGACGAACGGCACTTCTGCCATTGTCTGAGCGGCCCTCTATAGGCAATTACCTACCTAGAACAGCAGCCTTGACAACAATCTTGACAACAAAGGCTACTGCTAATGCTTTGCACATATTTATATTCATATATAATTTATATTACTGTTATATTACTGTAAATCATACCACTTTCTTAACTGTATACTACTGTCTACACTGCACTATATATCTTATACTGCTTATACTGCATCACCTGTCTATACTGTGTATATCACATTGCACTTCTGGTTAGACACAAACGGCATTTTGTTGTCTCTGTATCAATTGAATTCAATAGTAACACTACTGCACAATGACTGAGAGTGTCACTATTGAATTCAATTGATTCAGCCTGGCATGAAATAAAGTGATATCTAAAGAGATCATCTTTTAAAGTGGTGTGCCCAGGCTACGCGTTGTTTCTTAGACATACCTTGATGCTGTTACATTGCTTGGCTTACTCCAAGCCACAGAGTGCAAATGCCCCCCATTGTTAAAGCAAATGTTAGGGACTCCCTTTCGCCAGCATGGTCATTCAACAGGATTTCGGCCCAAGCTTATTAACAGGACGTTAATCCTCCATCTCACAAGGTCGTTTGCCTCCCCCAGCCGGGCACATGTCACAACACAATCTCATGGTTTCCACTGACCCGGAGTCTTCGCAATACTTGCGTTACGTGGTAAAACGAATATACACTAGAGTGTGAGTTTTTCACTGACGTCGATTTTTTAAGTGACAACACCTTTTCTGAGAAAAGACTATGTTATTTTAAAGACCAATAAAAAGACTCAAGATGTTGCACATTCGTGCTGATTTTCTCACCCCCTACCTGCTACGTCCGTGACCTTTTCTAACAGCTCCTTGTTACCACTATGATTTGATTCCTCGAACAACAGCTTGTTGTGCCTGAGCAGTGCAGCAGTGTGAATGTTCAGATTATGGTGTTGACATGATCCTCAACATGGCATCGATCCATGTTATTTTTTAAAAGACCAAAGAAATCTCATCTCACATTCTGTGTTGTTCTGTCAGATGTTGTTGTTTTATTTTTTTTTATTGTTTTTTTTTTTTTTAATAAAAAAATCAATGTTTTGTATAGGTTTCAGTGCACACATACTGGGTGTTTTGCCATTATGAGAGCAAGCCATGGGAATAACAAGAGATTTCAGATGCAGTACCATCTAAAATAAGCTCAGGTGGTCATACCGGTGGTGCAGTTGATGGAGGTCAGTGTGTCCAGTCCAGATCTCTTGCTGACTCTGTCGTCACCATCTTGTTTACCTGGCATGTCTCCTCACTCTTTCTTTCTCACTCACTCACTTTCTCTCACACATACATAAACACACACACACTCACACAAACACACTCACACAAACACTCTCACACACACACACACACACACACAGACACACTCTAATCTGTCTCTCACCTGCACACAAACAATCTCTCTCTCTCTCTCACACACATATACACACATATTCTCTTTCCCTGATTCTCTCTCTCTCTCTTTCTGTCAAGTGTTGGTGCCGTCCTCTGCTGATTGGCACTCTTATCCAGATATAATGGATTCGACACTCTTTCTATTTCTCCTGCATTTTCTCTCTCTCTCTCTCTCTCCCCCACCTTCCCTCCCCCTCTCCTCTCCCAGTCCAGGCTTGATGTGATTAAAAATAAAATGGCAGAAAGGTCCAGATGTTATGCTGGTTGTGGAGTGGGTTAGGTGTACTACTGCTGCTCGAGATAAGAGCGATTTTCCGCTGCTGCGGAACATTGATCTACTTGGACATCCCCCAACAACAAACGTCCCTGCCCTGGACGTCACGTCAGATTATCCCTGCTCCATCACCCTGACTGACAGAACGCGTGAACTTGCATTGAGGAACGGAACTGTTTCAGTTCAATTAATTCCAATTTCAGTTAAATTATATTGTATTTATAGGGTGTGCATTTCATTACATCTGACTGCAAAAAACAGAGACATAAACATCACTCAAAACAAACATCCACTTGTGGATATCCAATAGTAAAGAAAATTGAACCCCCCTGCAAGTCTGGCAGTTGGTCTTGCAGCTTTGTGGGGTTGGGTTGTTGTGGTGGATGGGCTTTATGACTGAATCCAGTGAAGGAGAGAGGGGATTGATTTTTAAAAGTCGCCATGTAGGGTAGTGTGTCCAAAGAGACTAACAGCGCTGACGGCTGCCGGCCAGCTGCACTCGGGGAGTGCGTTTCCGCCCGCTCTGAGCCATAAAGTAGGGAAGCAACCCAAAGAGCCTTGTGTGAGACAAACAAGCCCATTATCCGCACCAAGATATGGAATATGGAGCGAGTGCCCACCCGTCTCTCTCTCTCTCTCTCTAACCCTCTTTCTGTCTCTCTCTCTCCAACCCTCTATCTCTCTTTCTCCTGCTATGTGCACCGTTGTTTACACAGCATGGCAGA
This sequence comes from Alosa alosa, assembly GCF_017589495.1. NCBI lineage: Eukaryota > Metazoa > Chordata > Actinopteri > Clupeiformes > Clupeidae > Alosa > Alosa alosa. The sequence goes on from NC_063201.1 coordinate 24,665,080, forward strand.
GTGCTGAAATCAAAGGCTGGGCCGAGGAGAGAGAGAGAAAAAGAAGTGAGAGAGAGAGAGAGAGGCAGGGAGGGAGGGAGGGAGGGGGTATGCATTCATCTCCCCCTCCCCCGTAAATGGGAGATGGCAGCCTTTATTGCACCCGCTCCTGCTGTGATCACAGGGCTATGGCGATGTCATCTCACAGGAAAGCGACAGAGGAGAGTCTGGGCTACTGCTAGATAAATAAATAAAGCGCCAGGTGTGGATGGCTTGGTTTTTTTTGTAATGGCTGGTAGAATTTCTGTGCTGTCTCTAGAGAAATGGAGGAACAAGAAGAGACAAAACCTACACTGCTAGACCTTAGGCATGTACGTATGAAAGCCTTTCTTAATGTGCTGTAAAGTATTCTGATCTAGCTACAGGTTATGTTCATGATTCCTTTGTGCTTTATACACTATTTACGTCGTGCCTGGAGGAAAGCCATACATTGTTTATTTCCTTAAATTATACAGCAACCATGTTTAATGATCTTATTAATTAACATATAGTTGAAGCATAATTTTGCTGTACAAAAGGCATACCTGAAAACAGGACGGTGAAAATACTTCATTGGCACTCTAAGACCAAAAACAAATAAAAACAACAACAAAATTGTATAATGTACAACCAGGCCTACCAAGCCTATTCTCATAGGCTGACTTGAACGGGATCTCAAAACTAAAACATCTGCAGCTCCACTGACCAGGGGTGCGTTTCCCAAAACCGTAGTTGCTGTTAGCAACTTAGTTGGTTGGCAACGGGAAATTGCATTGCTACCAACGAAGTTGCTAACTTTGTTAGCAGCTATGGTTTTGGGAAACCCACCCCTGCACTGCACTACAGTATGTGCAGCATAATTAATGAGTCGTACTCTAGACACATTAGCTCACGCACCCTCTCTACTTGATAAAGTCGTGTGGTGGCAGGTGGCATTGCACTGCCATGCAAGTCATCGGGGCATCTGTGGACACAGGTAATCACCAACTGTTTAATGAGTTTTTCACTGATGTAATAAGCTCATTAAACCGCGTAAGATCAGTGTAAGAGCTTTATTGTTGTAGGCCAGCCATAGATTACAGAGGCTTCAAACTGTATATGACGTTTGATTGTGGGGAAAACCCATGTGGGGAAATGAGATCGTGTTCAGCCATGACCTCTTCAGGAAATGTATTGAAGTCCACATTAAATATGCACGTTCTTGGTGGTACTTTTAAACTATTTCTGGAGAGCTAAATCCATGTTATGTGTGATCCTGCAGGTTCCGACCCAGGTTAAGTTACTGGCACTGTGTCCCATAGTATGATTAATTATTTACAGGTCCGTAGAGCTGCAGAGTGGGTTGGAGTTTTGCGATTCAGTCAGGGGTATGAGTAGGATACTACACCAGTCCCAGACGTCTGGCTGAAAATGACTATGTAAATGATCCTGCCCGTGCCAGACTCAGACTCCTTAGGTCTGACTATACCGTCTTTCTTGTTATTTTTGCTGAATGTCAATGATGTCTTTTCACCATATTCAGAGATTCTGTTTTTAGGCATGCCTTTTATGCTGCAAAATTATGTTTTGACAGTATGCTAATTGGTAAGATCATTAAACATGTTTGGTGTGTATAATTTAATAAATAAACAATGAATGGCTCTTCTTCAGGCAAAATGCATAAATAGTGGATTAAGCATAAATGAATCATGTTAATGAATACTTCAATATCTAAAAAAAATAAACAAAAAAAAACATAACCTGTGGACCAGAACCCTTTACACGGTGCATTAAGAAAGTCTTTCATAGCCTACATGCCTAAATCATTTACACATTTTGCAATGTAATGTCTGGAAATGTTTTTGCCTGAATCAAAGAGCATACGTTTAGGCAGATATCCCATACATTTTATCAAGCCATATATGATACCATATAAAATACATACATGTCTGTGTATGTGTATTGGTACTGTATGTACAGACATAACTACATGTTTGCTTATAACACAGCTTGGTTAAATTTCCTATTGTGATGCGATCAATTATTTTTAATTTATTTGCACACCTACAAAGTAGTTAGTCCTGCATGTTTAGGCCGTATTATGCTATTCATTTGCCCAACTTGAAGTTTAAATGATCTGACACACATTGCAACAGAGTTAGTGATCTGACAGGCAGTATAGCAACATTGTAACATGAGAGATGGCTTGCATGTGGAGTAAAGACAACAGTGATTTTACAAAGCTATAGGCTCAACAGAATTCTGGGACATGCTAGCTTGGCAACTAGAGATGGAACTAAGCAAAGATTGTAGAGCATTCCGCTCTAAGATCTTTGGAACTCACGATGGGCTTTGGCCATAGCAAACATCCATTGAGAACTTGTAACGGCAGTTTGTCCTGTAAATTGAGAAATTAGTCCGCTTTGTGTCGTGGCCATGTTACCAACTCAAACATGTGCATTAACTTCTAATACCCGAATGCTGTGTCGTCCATTGTCTCTTACTGTACATAAATACTGTATCTAGGCCCACTGACAACACAGGATGTTTGCATGTGCATCTATTCAAATAATTGAACTTGAGTGAGTGACTCTAGATATGTCCACAAGTAAGCATGTGTACCGAATGTCCATGAATATGCCCAGAGGGGGTGCTGGGGTGGAGGTGTGTGTGGAAGCACGTGAGTGTGTGGTGGGTAGGTCTAAATAACGAGATTCCTGTCCGCCCTCCAACCACCTGACGAAGCCCAAGCACTTTAATCAGTCCATCTGCTCATTAGCATAGAAGCGCTTAAGGCCATGAAGGGGAACGCAAAAGCATCGCGCCAGCCGGCCAGCCAGACAGCCCACCAACAATCCAGTCAGTCAGTAAACAAACCGACCTCCCTGTCTTATCTCCCCTCTTCTGCCTCCAGGGCTATTTTGGGCCAACCGAGTTATGACTCTTTTTTTTCTCAAGTGCTTCCCTTCCCCTGTTAAGTAGACTACAGAGCTTGAGATGGGTTTCCCACAGACCCAGGTGTGGGAGAGCTCGCTTTGGTTGCTTAATGCGTCCAGCCGATAGACTTCGTAATTGAGCCCTGCTGATGGGGTATGCAGTGTGATGGGTGAGGTGACTGTGAAGTCGGACGGTCGGGGTGGGGGGTGTGTGTGTGTGAGGGGATTGCCCAGCTCCTTGTTCAAAGATTTCTCCTCTCTGCTGGTATTTTCTGGGTTCTAATGTAAATATTCTCCCACTGCCTATCCATCCTGGGGAAAGTGAGCTGTTAAAGTGCTTTATAAGCTCTGTCTTCTACATTTATGTGCTCAGATTAAACCATCAGGAGTTATGTCTGGGTTTTTTTGTCTCTCTCTCTCTCCTCCCGGAGAGCAAGGACTCTGCTGGTGAATTATTCAGGCTTGACATTGAGCTGATTACCTCATTGTTCTCAGCGTGTGTGCATGTTTGCCTCTCAGCAATTTAGTCACCACAGATTCGGAGAAGACAGAACAAATTTGTGTGTGTGGTGTGAGTGTGACTCAACTAAGAGAGTGATGATGCTTGAATGTAAATAAGATATTTCATGGACAACCTCAAAATGTTAAGCTGGCAAATAGTAGTAAACCTTCTGGACAGCCATCTGCTGATGCCACCACCACTCTGACGTTGGCTGTTTGTGAGGCCTGCTCAGTTGTGATCTTGAACATCATTCTGACTGGCGTTATGGGCCACTAGGCAGAACAAGGGGAACATGACAGCTGCAGAGGCTAATGGGGATCCTCTCTGAGCAACATATATTGCATTTGACGTTTGATACGGCATGGCATAGACAGAGAGAGCCTGGAAATGGCCAAAGGAATTTGACTGGCACAGCAATAAAGCAGCAAATGTTTTGTAAGGCAAATTTCAGCATATAATAGCACCATCACGTCTGGTCTTGAAATGATTATTAAGGACATTTTTGATAACAGGCAAGGAAGGGGCTGCTATTTTTTCTAGTATTGAGAATAATGGACCTATTTAATTACATTTCACTGCACTGGTCTCTACTTGTCAATATCTCCACTTAGTTTATTTACATATCTTTTCAGTCAGGCTTTTCAGTTTTGTACTTAGCAATTTATCTGCCAGAAAGGACATTGCAATCAGGTTTCTCACGAAGTGAAATAATATCTGCTCTCTGATAAAGCTCTACTGATAGATAGTGGCCCCAGCTGTGGCACAACTGGCTGGGGCACCTGCACCATATACGCCGGCGACCCGGGTTCGATTCCCGCCCCTGGTCCCCTCCGGATCTCACTCTGACTCTCTCTCCCACTCACTTCCTGACGCATTAAAGGCATAAAAGCCCATAAAAAATACTTTAAAAAAAGATAGATAGATAGATAGATACTTTATTGATCCCCAAGGGGAAATTCAAATTCAATTCCCAGAAAACTTAGTCACTTTTAAAGGGAAACTTGGCAGGATTTCCCCCTCTGCTGGAGAAATTGTGCATTATGCTATTTCAAACTGTGTGAAAAGGTAACGATAAAGCACATGGATTTGTTTACAAGCTAGCGAACGGTTAGCATAAATTTGGCAGAACTATGTGGATGTTACAAGGTAAGAAACACGATTTAAAACTAGTTTCTTGTTTCTCACTTCTCTTTCCGGGACGGTAGTCTCAATGTTGCAAGGTTGGTTTTTCGCCTGAGGACGCTAGGCGCAGCGGGGAAAGTCACTATTTTCACCGGAACAGGTCATTTAACCATCCAAATGATTTCTAAACGGGTTTATTACGTTGAAATAGTTGCCAAGTTCCCCTTTAAACGTGATGCTAGTGTAACTGAGGTTGTAATTCGTTCGCCGCTCTCGGCCCTCAAACCCACCAGCTCAACACACCGGCATGGGAGTCGAACACTCTAACCACTGAGCTAAAAGCCCAGGCTTCCAACTCAGCGGTCAGAAGCGTTCTTAAGTCTAGGGCTGTGAAGATTTACACGGGCAACTAGCACGCTAGCTCAGTTCGCCTCCGTTACAGTCACCTCCCTAAATCCTCACTCCCATCCGGGTCATGGCACCACTGTAACCGAGGTCGTAATTCGTCCGCCGCTCACGACCCTCGAACCCGCCACCTCGACACACACCGGCATGGGAGTCGAACGCTCTAACCACTGAGCTACTGTAAAAGCCCAGGCTTCCAACTCAACGGTCAGAAGCGTCCACAAGGCTAGGGCTGTGAGGATTTACACGGGCAACTAGCGCGCTAGCTCAGTTCGCCTCCGTTACACTAGCAGATGAGATGCTAATGGTCTAATTCGATTCAATGATCTATGCTAGGTTGGAGCTAAAAACGGTATCGCCAGCCTCAGAGAGCGGCTGGATGAACTGGAGAAATGTAAAAATCAATTGTTTAACTCAAGGGGAGGTGGAAAATGAGTGTAATTCCCCAAATGGTGGAATATCCCTTTAAAGGAGAATTCCAGTGATTTTCCACATAGATCTCTTTTCATGTTAATGTTCATGCCCCCAGAGTGTAGCACTGTAGCTACCTGGTAGCTCTAGCAGTTGGCTGCAGCAACTTGTTTTTTTCCCCATACCAACAGTACTCGGTTACCTCGAGAAACAGATATCTATGTAAAAAATCGCCAGGTATTCTGCTTTAAGGACTCCTGTGCAATGTAGCTTGAATGCTCATACTCATTTTGCAATGTAGCTTGAATGCTAATACTCATTTTGTAAAACATATCTACAAAATGAATGAATACAATGTAAAATGTTGATAGCTTGACAAACAAAATCAGTCAACCCACAAGCCACTTTTATCTCATGTAAAACCAAGAACAGATCCAAAACACATTAGTCCTTCCAAACATTAGACCAGTCTAATAGTATAAGTATATATACTTTTTTGATCCCGTGAGGGAAATTTGGTCTCTGCATTTAACCCAATCGGTGAATTAGTGAAACACAAACAGCACACAGTGAACACACAGTGAGGTGAAGCACACACTAATCCCAGCGCAGTGAGCTGCCTGCTACAATGGCGGCGCTCGGGGAGCAGTGAGGGGTTAGGTGCCTTGCTCAAGGGCACTTCAGCCACAGCCCACTGGTCAGGGCTCGAACCGGCAACCCTCCGGTTTCAAGTCCAGAGTGCTAACCAGTGGGCCACGGCTGCCCAAAGTAGGCGATGCATGTGAAGATGCAGAAGTATGTTGTGTGTCTACCTATTCATGTTGCATTAGAGTTTGTTCACACACACACACGATATATGTGTCTGTTGTGGTACATTGTGAAAGTGTTGAAATGCAGTCTGCAGTCCATACTCCAGTGGTTGGTGCCTGAGGCTTAGTTGGCCACAGCTCCCACATTCTCCCGGTGGGTCTCCCTGGATGACTGCCTAAGCGGCATCCTCCACAGGCCCAGGAAGGGGTGCGGAGAGAGAGATAGAAAGGGAGAGAAAGAGAGTGAGAGAGAGAGAGCTCCTTCCCACCCCTGTCCTACATATGTCTCTGAGAGGTGCTGAGATCTCACCATCCTCTCTGCAATGGTTTTCATTCTTCTCTTGATCTCTCTCCCTACCCCCTCTCTATCATTTTGGGCTTTTGGGGGAGATGGAAGCCTGTTTTACACTCAAAAAAAATCTCCCCTTTGCAGATTATTTCCACCTCTCGGCACTTTTGAAACAATCACGTATGATTGAATTTCATGTGACAGTTGACATGAAAAAACAGGCTTCCACTCCCCACATGTGAATTCCATGGCAAGATGTTCCATCGACTTTTTGTTATTATTATACATGAAAGGAAATTGAAATGTCAAACCTAGACTCCTCCGAGTGTCTTCCTAGAATGTTCTGTGCACAGGAAGTTAGTCACTGCCACTTTGCTCCGGGTCAGTTTGAGCCCTTTGACTAACCAGGTCAGGAGGAGCGTGGCAGTTTGAGACCCGAGTGCTCGGAGTTTTGTTTGCCCGTCACGGTACACACTCATGCTCAACATATCCCTCTCACACTCCCCCAGGCCGTGGATATGTGACTGCTGCATAATTGACTTCAATGAGTTCATCAGTCCCTGATATATCAAACAAGAAATATTCTGAGTTTTAATGGTTAGAGTTTAAAGAGAGACATTTAAAAATCAACCTAGCAGAAATCGCCCAAGGATGACCTATTACATGATCAATACACATATCAATACACATATCAAAATAATTATGAAATGTATATATGCCCTTAGTTTTTTAAGTAAAAATTCAGTGATATGGTACACGTCTTGGAGGCTTGTTGTTTAACTGCATGCAGACAACCGACTGTCGTATTGCATTGAATGCTCTCTGACAGTACCCTAGAAATCCAGAGTTCTCGTAAAAGAACAAATTGAATTGTCTCTGCGAGACACTCTAGCAATGAGTAATGATGCACGTTACTTTTACCCCTTGCATCGCGAGGAACCAATCACATCGGTGTATCTGATATACACTGTAGGCGGGCCATGAGGTGAGCTAAACAGATGACGACAGCGCTGCAACGAATCAGTCAGTAAACATTGGTCGTAGTGTTATCCAATTAGCCTGGCTAACGTCAGACCACATCTCATTGAGATGGGGTCTGGAAACTAGACATTCATTTTCTCGTATTTGAAACGTGGTTTACGAATGCCCAGAGCTGTTTATTGGGCGCTCCGAATGTCTATCAAATGCGTCTGTACATAACGGCTTTGGTGTGTCGTCATCGTCTTGCTGCCCTCCCTCCGTTCAGTGATTGGTTCCTTCGTTGAGGTGAAAACGAAGTCCATAGAATCCAGGCTGCCTAGCAGCGTGAATAAAATTGCTCACGTAAGGCAGCATGGGAAAACCCAGGCTATTATCCAATCGTGTCGAATTCTGGAATCAGTCAGTAAACACTGGTCGTAGTGTTATCCAATTGTGTGCAGTGAGATGAGAGAGATTTCAAATGCATTAGGGCTGGGACAACGCGTCGATGTAATCGATGACGTCGACGCAAAATATGAGCGTCGATTCGTCAAGCATAACGTGTGCTGCTAAATATTTTTAATTTTACACCTTCAGTGTTTTCCATACGTTGACTAATCTGTGGCTGGGCACCACGAAATCAAAACCGGCCACCACACATTGATAGAACACATTGTTCTATGTTGTAGGCCTACTGTTTTAAAGATAAGATAAATTAATTGAATTTTCCCTGAATTTCCCCTTGGGGATCAATAAAGTATCTATCTAGTTTCATTGAGCTGCACTTTTTACTCACAGCCTTTCCTTGCCCCTCCCGCTCTCTCTCGTAACGAGCCCGCTGCTCCTCTGCATGTGCATTTAACAAAATATTCACGATTGTTAGTACCACATAGAAGCACTGCATAGAACAGTGGGCTAAATTGCTATTAAATCCGCTTAGCATCGTGACCATGCTGTGCAAATTTGTTAAAAACTGCTGCATTAAAAGTTAAAGTAAACTCTAAACTCTGCTAAGGTCTTATCACAACATAATACATTGAGGAGACTAAACTAAGTTAAGTTACAGTATGCAATCAAGCAGTATCTCAAAGCTAACGTTAGAATACTGTTTGGATGTCAAGTTTAGCATGCTTACTTGCAGCTGCTTGTATCATGCAGGGCTCATTTTATTGACTCGGAATGTTTGCAAAATCCCGATGTAAATGGAAAAGTGTTTTCCAAGACTCAAAAGTGCTTGTCCAAAGGAGAGGATGTCCTTGAGGATGCCCCCCTCAAGTTGGGCCATTTTCATTATTCGTGGCCAGACCCTTTATCCTTCTAGATAGATAGATAGATACTTTATTGATCCCCAGGGGATTACCAGGGTCTGGATTTTCCAGGCTACTCTGTCCACACTAAATCCATAAAATATACCGGTCTATTGTGTCATATTTCCCATTCAAAATAGCAAGCAACAGAAAGAAAATAGAGGCGTCTGACAAAAGTTCTGCTCAAAATGTGCCATGTTGCCCTGCAAAGCACTGTCCTGTCATGTCCAGTTAGGACAGTCCAATTGAAAACAATGTCATTAAACGGATTTTGTCACTGATGCTCGCTCACATCACATGCAGTTAGGACATGGTATTAGAAACAGAGAGATTTGAAGTCTCTAACTAAGCGTGTGTTTGGTCGGTCAGACAAACAAGGCGTGTGTGTCCTTAAGAGGATCAAAGGAAAAGTGCTGATGACAGAATCTCGGGCAAAGTAGCACTTCCCTCCAGGGATCAGGAGTCTTAAACTAGACCAGAATGTCTCAAAAGCATTGCTCCACACAGTGTCAACAAATCTGTTGTCCCTATCTTAAAAATATTAGTCCACATTATTTTGTAATCATCACCAGGGGTCTAGTGGTAAAATAAGAGGTGGGTAAACTATGATTTCTGTGATCATGCTAAGGTAGATTACGCCAGGCTGTAGTGGTAAAATAAGAGGTGGCCAAACTATGATTTCTGTGATCACGGTAATGCGGATTGCGCCATGCAGTATCGGACTTTTAAAAAAGGCATTCAGAGCATGTTTGATGATGGTGGAGGTTATTGTCCCCGTCCAATACCAGAGGTGTTAAATGGTTTCTAGAGTGTTGATTAGTGTACATATTGTGAATGTGAATAACACAGTGTGATTTTTGAATGGTGAATTGGTGAATAAACTCTTTTGAGAGGTGGATAAACTGTATTCACTACACTACACTCCACTACAGTTCTGATCATCTCAATGTGTTGAAGCGGCAGAAACCAAAACAAGCTGTAGGTTAGCCTTAGATTGTCTGTGTCTGAGACCTGATTACCAAGGTCAAATGTTCATGCAACCTTTCACCAGATAAGAAGTCCTACGAAGTTCTAACGTCTTGACACACAGCAGTCAAACAAAGGACTGGTAGAGCTTAACCGGATCACTGAAAGCTATGGGAGATATTATTATCAAGGTGAGCTTAACCAGACCACTGAAAGCTATAGTCAAGGTGAGATTGCATTACTAGATGTGAAAAATGTGAATGTGAGATCAGCAGGGCTCAAACACGTTTTGCCACTGCAAGGTCATTTGTATTTAGATGTTTTGCTTACATAGAGCCTTTTATTGGAAGGTACTATACCCCCTAATCCTCTATTAAATTATGGACTGATGCATTGTGGGAAGGGCCTGTCACTGCCTCCAATCTAATCTTAGACACAGGTGCTTGAGAGGGTGGGAGATCTTGCTGTGTGATTGTACACTTTATCTCAATAAAGCGTTCTATTGGATCTAAGACCTCCTTACACAACCCCCATCCCCCACCTCCCTGACGCCACCCTCCACCTCTTCATCTCTCACTTCCACATTTGAACCTGTGATCATGCTGTGCATCTCTGACAGAGAACCTCACGTGGGTGGAGTGCTCTTTATCTGGAAACAAGTCATCAGGATTCAGTACCAGACCTACAGTGCGGTATTTTAAACTTGCCGTTTTTGGCTCTTACCGTTTTGGTGTTGGTGTTGATGTATGGTGTATGAAATCTCACAATATTAAAAAGCAGTGGCAAGGTGATGTAAAAAATGTAAATCCTGATGGATGAGTCGCAAAAGCATCTCAGCTCTGAAACTCACATACAGTGTAAAAAAAATGAAAATGAAAAGAACATGAAACATTGAATTCAGACGAACGTCATTCCCATGGCATGGCATTGTCAGGCGTAGCAGGGCCTCAGTGATTGGTCAGGTGGTACACATTGGCACCAGCCCCCCCTACAACACACACACACACACACACAGCCTCTTCCCCCAAAGAGCAAATCCAATCCTTGCAGTAGTGGTACGGTGTGTTTACCAGCCGAGGTCACTCTTGAGAAAAGGCTCCTACCTCTCTCTCCTTGTGGACTAATGCGTTTTATCTAAAGGGCAGGCTGGCCACATTCTGCCCGGCACTCTGCTGAAAGAACCCCACCCCCCCCCCCCACCCACACACACACACTTCCCCTACCACCCTCTCAGGGGCAGCTCTTTCATGGAAGTGCCACGTACGATTGGCGCCAACAATGCACCGCGCCCTGGCTTACTATGAACTGTCATGGCACGGGGGCGAAGATGTGGCCCTGCTGTGATTTCTTCATTTCTACCTTCTGTGCTTCTTTTTTCCCCTCCTCCTCCTCCTCCTCCTCTTCCTCTACATTTCTTTTTTCCCCTCCTCCTCCTCCTCCTCCTCTACATTTCTTTTTTAAGCTCCGTGGCGGAAATGTGTTTTTTTTTTTTTACCCTAATGGTATCTATTTCACCTCCTCTGTGGTTCCAAAACCCTCTGTGAGAATGATATCATAAAGCATTAGAACAGCAGGGATTTACACGCATTGTGTAATAAACGCGCACTCCTTCAGACTGCCAGAATCGGATAATTTTTTTTTAACAGATCTCCCAGCATGCACGGTTATCTCGCCCTTCCAATACAACCACCTTGTCTTCCAGACAAAACCGTGGAGAACGATTAAAACGTTTAAAGATTGAATCATCGGATGCTCCAGCTATATGCCCACACATTAAACATGTTAACAGCTATTAAATCTAATGAACGAGTGATGGGGAAAGATCTCGCACACTGGAGTGCTTCATGAGCCGACCCCAGCGAGCCACTAGTGGCTCTGTGCCTCCTGTTCTCCACTGGTGTTGCTGTGCCTGCAGTTAGCTGCCTTGCTTCCTGTTCTCTCCACTGGTGGCGCTGTGCCTGCAGTTAGCTGCCTTGCTTCCTGTTCTCTTCTCCTGGTTGCGTGTGAAGGAAGTCTCCTGTGGGCTGATCGTTTTCCCTCTCTGCTCGCTCGCCAATCCTCAGGCCTCTCTCTCTCTCTCTCTCTCTCTCTCTCTCTCTCTCTCTCTCTCTTCCTCTCTCTCCTCCCTCATACACTCATGCCCTTCCTGTCTGCACACCCATATGAATAATGCAGGCGGCTCAGGGTCTGCGTAGGGCAGTGAGTCTCTGAGCGGCGGGGCAACCTCATCCCACCCAGTTTATATGCGTAGACCACTGGCTGCCCTGTTGATGCCCTCTCTGCCTAGCCCTCTCCTCAGTGCGTTTTGCTTCATAGACAAAGTTGCACAAATACACACATGCACAGACACACACACACACACACACACACACACACACCAGACAAACACACACCAGACACACACACACTCACGTCTGGGTACATCTGGTTATAGCATGAATGTTTCATGGCAGGAGAAGGCAATCTGGGGGAGATGGCTGAACTCTGTGTTTGTTTGTGGTCTTATTGTAGGGTTGCTACGGCACCGAAGCATGGTTCCCCTTGCCGCTTCACTTAACGCAGCTATTGTAGTCCTGCTGGTCTGATTGCTATGCATTGTTGGATATTGAGGCCGGCAGCAGCACTTAAAGTAAATGCCTTCAGGGGGATGGTTGTGAAATCTTTGTAGCTCGGGTTGCCTAATTGATGCCGCCCCACTGAACCTCCGAAACATTTCAAAGGCTTTTCACACAACAAGGGCCGCAAGTGGAAATAGAAAGAGTGACCTTTTAAAAGGCAACTCAGTGTGGTCACAGAGAGAGCGTCTGATCTCTGAGAAGAGAAAGAATGATGGGTGGACACCAGGAAGATGACATACCGACAAGAATGACAAGATTGATATGTGCAGACTAGTCGTGGGCTTTGGAACAGCCTGAAAGTTTATGAGTGGTTATGAGTAGTTTAACATGGCTTCCATTAAATTTTCAGTTTTTTGGGTGTCTTGTCAAGGGTGATGAGGGTGGAAATATGAATGTGTAATTTTAAAGGGGCACTCGAACTGTCAAGGGGAGAGGGTTTCTTTTTTCTAAAGGAGCAGATCATCAAAGGAGACTCTTCAAACCTAAGGGCCAGAGAAGACATAAAAGAGGAAAAGTGTTAAATTTAGGTCAAAATCTGATGTGCAAGAAAGACAGTTTGCCAAACGATTTTGGCTAATAAAGACATGGCTAAAGGCAATGGTGACCTGGAATGGTGAGTTATTTAGTAGGAAATTCAAAGTAGTTCAAACCTCTCTCCATAAATTTCATATTTTGCCTCTGGCAGCCTTCCACTCTTTATACATCCCCTGACGTCTTATTGAAACCTTAAACTAAAAGATGGTCGTTCCTAATTTTTTATGAGGAAGAAAGAGAGCATCATTTGGAAGTAAAATTAAGTTAGAAGAGGGGGAGGAGGGATCGTTTTTTGAAGATTTTGAGGAGCTCAAAAATATGTTTGATATGTACACACAGCATGTATATTTTGTGGGGTAGTTCTTTTTTAACACAACAGGTACATTTTATGACAATTTGTACCAAACATTGACACTGTGTCCATAAGGTAAATAATTTATTCCACAACAAACCTTTTTGGGGGATATTTGGACTGTCTGTAAAAACACATCCTCCAAGTCTGTATCAAAGGTTAGACTCCTGTTGCCCTCCTAGCCCTCATCATAAGTGTCTCTTTATCAGTAACTGAGTGAATATTTCATCCTGCAGATTTTTTAATTTCCCTGACTAATCCCCCTGGCTGGCGGGTCGGCCGGTTATCCTCTGTGAAGTAGGGCAAGTGAGAGCAAGAGAGAGAGAGAGAGAGAGAGAGAGAGAGAGAGCACCAACGCTGACGGTAGGAACAGCATCAGAAAAAAAGAGCACCCCTTTTCCTTTCAACGAGCCCTGGAACTGACAGCTCGCTCACTCCCTCTCTTCTCTCCTTCTCTCTCCCCTCTCTCTCTCTCTCTCTCTCTGTCTGCCTAGCGTTCTTCCATCTACTTCCACCTCAAGCGCCTGTCAGACAGCGAGAAACATGGTGCTTTGTCAGTTGGGATTACCTTTAACCTTGGCAGCTGCCAGCTCCTGTGGGGAGAGGGGGGAGATCCGGTGTACAGGGAATGAGACTTGTGTTGGAACCTTGATCAGTACATGGCTACCGCCGACGCAAACACTAGTGGCGTGACCTGCGCGGGTGAGACCTCCCGTGTCTGTGGGGGGGTTAAGTGGGGGGTAGTGGTGGTCAGGGAAACACTTGTTCATTAAATGAGGCCTGATGGTAGAGACAACATCTGCCCAGCATCACTCAAGACCACTGCTGGCCCACAGCCACATCAGTCAAAGCCACTGGAACCCCAGAGAGGGGACACTAACTAAGGCCATTACCAGCATTTGGTGGAGTTGTCCTAGAGGGTAGACCCTCGAGAATGGCTGTGTGTTGGTGTGTGTGTATAGTACAGCTCAGTTGGAAAAAATGCTCTCATTTCCAAACAAGCCACCTGTGTTTTATGCCCCAGAGGCCTTCATTCTCCAGTGCTGACGTTTTTCTTTTTATGATGTTTTTTATTGTGACTAGTTGGCTAATGGCAAATTGATGACGTGCCAAAGTAAACAAATTATGCTGCTAAGATCCAAGCAGAGGTAATGGCTTATGGCTTGACTGTTTTGTGGATTTTCATTTTTCTGTTCCGCTGCATATTATTACAGGAGTATTTGCATCAAGCCATAGCACTTCCTCCCCACCCTCATTTTCTCTCTCAGTGCCGGCTTCCATTTGCACAATAATCACTGGCAAATATCCAGAGATTCACACACCGAGAGGGGATGCCAGAGACTTTAAAGAGAAATCCCATTGTTTGTGGCTAAAACGATTTTGTGAGCGGTGTTTGCGAACGACGTGCCGCAGAGAAGATTAGCCCCAGGAAAGCCTTGGTTATTTCCCTCCATGCCTCTCTCTCTCTCTCGCTCTCTAGCTCTGTTGCTCTCTCTCTCTTTTTCCTGCTACTGCATGTGCCTTTTTTCTCCGAGACCCATTACATCCACAGTCTTATTTATCGGTTTGGGAAAGACAGGGACACGAAAACAGAGAAACAGATGGTCTGACAGCCTTTGGATCTGACAGGCACAAATGCAAGTGTGTGTGTGTTGGGGGTTGGTGGTGGTACAGTGAAAGCTCTTGGTCTCATTTTGCCTTTGATGTGCTGGGGTGTTGTGTGGGAGCCTGAGTAAGCTCAGCTGCAAGCCGTGAGCACAGAGCTGTTAGACACGTGGGAAGACTCGGCAGACGTTGGACCGTGCTGCTGCCACCGGTCTCACTCAAAGTTCCGGCAAACGGCCATGGGTGCAGACATCCATTTAGGGCCTCTTACACACACACACACACACACACACTCGCGAGCGCGCGCACGCACACACGGTGGCCACTCCTGCTAATCAGGAGCCTGTGTGGGGGCCTTGTGTAGTGTCACTGAGCCGGAGTGGAGTGGAGGTTCTTCCTTTCACATAATGAGGTTCTGTAACCCAAAGGGAAGCCTTGCTACCCACACTCGCATCGTGTTAACCCCTCTGCCACATTGCCCGCGGCTATGCTCCAATGAAATCGATCAGGAGTGCAAGAAGGGGGTCATCCGGCAAAAAGGGGTGGGGAGGGAGGGAGCGGGGGGGGGGGGCAGTGTCATCCAATTATCATTCATGACTTTCTCTCTGCTCCATCTCTGTGCTGCTTTCTCTCTGCTCCATCTCTGTCCTGCTGCCACTGATTAGAGCTTGGCCTGTGGACAACCGTGACGGCACAGAGATGGCCAGGCCTTGCGAGACGTACCGGGGACCCTCCGAGCTCACAGGCGTCCATCTTCGGGCAGGCTTATTTAACGTGACGTTTTCTGATGGGCTGTTTAAAGCCCTCAACAGCAGCGCTGGCTGTATTACGAGGGCCTCGTTAAGTAATGGCAGCATCCATCACGCGCCCCAAATGCTGACTGCGGAAGATGGGGAACGGGGCAGGGCAGCGGGGGCCCGTGGCGGCCGGCGTGATGGACTGCCGTCATATTTTACGGCTCTGAAGCTTCGGTTTAGCTGAATGCGATGTGATGTGTCCAGGGCCTGGCCCGCAGTCGGAGTACTCTGACATCATCGATCCGTATTGATTGGCCTCTGCCGCCTGCAGATGCGAGATAGCTGCGCTGGCCGGTTCATCACTTGACATTTTTATCGCCTCAGTTGGCTTTTTTCATAATGATCTGTAAACGGCTGCCCATAACCAGCCTGTGATACACTTCTGCCTCATATTAATGGAGTCCCAGCCCCTTCCCAAGGGACTGTGAGTACAACTGTGAGTCATATGTTTTAGGAAATTGCCTCTATGTTTCTTCTTTAGACAGATATAAGGCATTGATTTGCTGGTTCATTTTAATCACAGATGCTTTGTGTTGATTAATTGACTCTGTGCTGCTGACTAAGCAATTCAGGTGCAAAAAGTGAAAGTAAAATATTTATCCTCAAATAAAATTCTGTTATGTTTTTGGAAGATCATATATATATATATATATATGCGAAAAGGCCTAGTGTATATTTGAACTGAATTATATCTCCCTTTTAATTGATCAAATCTGCTCTAAGTGGTCTGTGGAGTCCAAAAGAGAGCTGGCTAGACCTATTCAGTTCTGCCTTCTGTCTCACAAAAGCAGCACTTGACACACACAACAGAAAAAAGACTGCCAGATGCCTGATTTTAAGTTTCCTTTCAGATTCAAGATGAATGGCTCAATTCCTTTTGAGTTTGATTTAAGTGCTCTTTGGTCCAAGGTAGAACGTCTAAGAGGCAATGTAGAGAAAGAATTCTCTGATAGCCGAGGCACTCCTTAATTAAAATGTCTTTATTACAATGAAATGACATGTCCTAAAAGGACAACTTTAAAATGCCCACGCGTAGCGGCATGGGGCCTTCTTCAGGGCATAGTGAAGCAGATAGGAAACTGATCTTATAAGGGCAAACAGAAGCAGACACACAGGTTCTGAAAATCATTGGCATTTTAAAGTTGTCCTTTTAGGACATGTCATTTCTGTAATAAAGACATTTTAATTAAGGAGTGTAATTCTCGGCTATCAGAGAATTATTTCTCTACACTGCCTTTCTTTAATTTTCCTTAAGTTTCTTTAATCTAAATGTAGGCTACTGTAACAGAGCTATGCTAGCCTAGTGGTGTCTTCTTCCTCTGTCATACTTTTGATTTTTCGACAACTGAGCAGGAAAGAATTGAACCCACGTAGGCCTAAACGACAGTATCCATCAGTTAGGCTGCTTAAACCCTGATTTTAATGCTGCCTAGCACAATATCCAGCTCAACTATAATTCTATACACCAGCCTACTGTAATAATTTGTATATGTTATTTTACCTGTAATGCAGTGAATCATTTGATTCTCCTGCACCCGCAAACGCACCTCTCACCTCCTGCCCACCTCAGCATAGAGCTTTCAAAACATGTCCCGCGCCGCACTCTTTTGCGTCACCACCTGCGGGTCCTAGGGTCCTGCGGAGCTCCCGCAGGAGTGCAGACCTCTAGTCTGCATACCTTCTTGGCTCCTACTTTGTGGGTACAGTGCACTGCACACTGAAGGGACGAAAAAGACTTCTATGGTGGCTATACATCTGGCAGAAGTATTCTCTATGTCATTACCTCTTATTAATCTCAGATGTGAATGTATAAAATGAGATTTAGTTAGAAAAAGTTTAAAGTTTGTTAGCTATTTTGGTAGTATACTATTTGCAGTTATGGTAGAATCATTCCTAATTGATATTCCATAAAAATAAAAAAAACATTTTGGTAAGTTGCTCTGCATTGGGCCATTGCCATGATCTCTCTGCTCATGTTTATGCTGGCTTCCTTCAAACAGTTCATTCTGTAGGCTACTCAATTAATTTAGAACATTCTAACATTCTAAGCTTTTAGATGTGACAAAATGTCTAAAAACGGCAATTTCTCTGTGGGGATCAGTGAAGTGCTCCATCTCTCTGTCTATTTCCCTGTTCACTGTGTAAATGTTTACAGGATTGCACTGTATGGCTGTACATAATGAATGTTCTATTCGCATCCTTGTGATGGACTGGTCCTCTGTGTGTGTGTCCGCAGGGCCATGGGGCAGGTGCATGGGCAGCGAGTGTGGCCCTGGGGGTAGCCAGAGCCGAGCGGTGTGGTGCGCCCATGTGGAAGGCTGGACCACGCTTCACACCAACTGCCTCCAGACGGACAGGCCGCCCAACCAGCAGAACTGCTTCCGCGTGTGTGACTGGCACAAGGACCTGTACGACTGGAAGCTGGGCTCGTGGAACCAGTGTGTGCCCGTGTCACTGCGGACTGGTGCTGCTCGGCCGGCTGTGTGCCTCGAGGGCGAGGAGGGCATCCAGACTCGGGAGGTGGGCTGCGTCCTCAAGGCGGGCGCGGCTCCCGCCCACGACGCCATATGCGAGTACTTTGAGCCCAAGCCGCGACTCGAGCAGGCGTGCATCATACCGTGCTCGCGTGACTGTGTGGTGTCGGAGTTCACGCCCTGGACCTCGTGCTCCAAGACCTGTGGCACGGGGCTCCAGAACCGCGTCCGCAGGGTCCTGGTGCCTCCCATGTTCGGAGGCTCCGCCTGCCCCAATCTGACCGACTTCCAGACGTGCAAGCCAGGCCCCTGCGAGGGCCGCGACAGCGTCTTCAGCCTCAGGATGGGCCGCTGGAGCAACTGCTCACTGCCCGTCACCCGTACCACCAGGCAGGCGCGGCGCCGGAAAGGAGACAGGAAAGAGCGAAAGGGAGGTGGTGGGGCAGGCGGCGTCAAGGACCCCGAGACCCGCGAGCTCATCAAGAGCAAACGAAACCGCAACCGGATGAACCGGCAGGAGAGTGACCTGTGGGACATCCAGGTGGGCTACCAGGCAAGGCAGGTGACCTGTGTACACAGGAACGGCAGCACTGTCGGCCTCAGGTGAGAAGCGCTTGCTTTAGGTATTTGTATCCCAGATTCCCTTCAATAACTCCATTCATTTAGAGGAGACATATTGTCTCCTAAACAGCAGGAAAAATTCTGCAGGAAGTAAGAGGTATGGGCTCTGTGGCTGTCGATCGATGTGATTGCTGTGATCCTTTATATGTGCTTTGCTACCTTCATTTATTGTGCTTCCAACAGCTCCTAAAAATATAGGCAGTTACAGCCACTAATCGTGTTTTAAAAGTCATTCTTCAAAGGCACTCACAATCCATTTTTCTTGTCGCAAGTCGATAAGAAAGATGGTTATTTCTTGTGTCTGTGTCTCTGCTGTGCTGTCAGAGCAATGAAGCACTCCCTGTTTTTGATGTCTACCTTTTGCTGTAGAGATGACAAGTCTATATTAACCTGTGCCAGATTTCCCAGCACAAGCTTGATCTGGAGCTGGTGAAAGTGTCTAGAGCGTAGCAGCAAAAAGGATTTCGCAGTACACCGTAGAGAAGTCTGTTTTAAAATCCACAAAGTAAACAAAAGGAATGTTTATGCTACTGTGTCAAAAGCTCAAGATGAGGAATTGAACAAACAGTAATTGCACACAAGAAAGTAAACAAGAGATGTCTACAGTATATGGACACAGTTGGAGGACGAAGAACAAATCGCATGAGAAGCAGTCTTGTTTACTATTCTGTTTACTATGATGCAATGACAGAGTTGAGTCATTCATTAGATAGGCTTCGCTGTGTCTACAAAAGAATAATCTCCAAAAATCACTAAAACTGTCGGTAAGGCTCAAGCTAATCGACCAGAGGGTCACAATGCACTAAACACAACGGCTAGCTTGTATGTAACAACAGCTCAATCCCATTCCAGCCCATTTATTCTTTATTCTCTCTGGCCAATCTGCTTGTGTGGGCTGAAGGTTATGTCCAGCCTTAAAGTGGAAATGAAGCAGTCAAATAAAACAGATGTCTATAGCACTAGTTAAATATTTAAATATACCATAAATACAAATAAAGTCAGAAATATGACCCGTTATTCAGAATAAAGCACAAACAAGTTGCATTAATTTCAGCCATGTAAATCTTTGTTTTCAGAAAATGATGACATCACAAGAATGGTTGGTACAACATTCTATGCTGTTTACACAGCGGCTGTCATAGCCTCACAGTTAGCTTACTGCCTCAACAAAATGGATATGGACGAATGGGATAGACCCACCAATGAGGACAGGCATCCAATTGCCTATGCTTTTGAGCCAGTAAGAGCAGTGGGAGTTTTAGTGCCCCCAGAACCTGACTATGGAGGAGAAATAGATGATCGAGAGAGAGAGGTGTATCTGAGCGCACAGAAAACAATCGGTGAGCTTATGTGGGGGTTGTGTCCCTATGTTCACTGACATGGCACACATGGAGAGTGTCTGCTGCCAGGAAATGAACCTGGGACATCTCATCCGAAATAACAGATATATCACGTCCAATCCTACATGCCAAATGCTGTCATTAGAGCGAGACGTTGGAGGTCGCAATGCGGTCGCTGAGGGACATCCGAGCCGAAACACTGGAACGCCCAATAAACTGCAGTTAACCAACTAACACACTCTTGATAGGTTGTGCGGAGGTGGTAGGATAGGGGACTACACTGATCAACTGAGACTACACTAATTTTTACACCCATACTCAGTTGTTCTGCAATGTTACTACAAGCGGCACATCCGTGCATTTATTTACTTAAAGTGAACAGCTTGTTATTTTATGTCAGCTTACATAAACAAATAAAAACTCAGACGCCTAGCCTAGTCTCCATAAACAACGTCTACCCACAAAACCATGCCTGTCACAATCACAGACCTACAGTAGGCTACTACAGAGCCTACACAAGTCAGACGTAGGCTAGCGTACCCACAACAGGTTCTCACCAGGTTCGCAAGTCTCTGCAAATAGTTTCCACTACTTCTTGAGGGAAACAAATGCAATCATCGATACTACTCAATCACAAAAAGAAACCTCTTACTCACACATGAGAAGTTTGCTCCCCCGAGTTTATTCACCAATTCATCAACGATGCAACTGCATTTTCAGGTCGCGGTAAGCCACAAATTGTGCGAGAACATCCCAAACACATTATTGCAACTGAAGTTAAATCTAATTAAGTACTGTCTCTGATAGGCCTACAGGCTACATTACAGCGGCCCTTGTTCTTGTACAAACACAAAAACAAACATCAACAGAATTTGCGTAGGCATATTGAAATAAAGTGAACGTCCGCTAATGGATAAAACATCCACGGTCAAACGCTAACCATTCTGATGACGTAGCGCCTGCATTTTTAAAACATGGCCGCGCCCTTGTGGCGAAAGTCGTTATTGACATGTCATTTTTCAGTGAAACTACTTGAATTTCGGGTTGAAGGAAAATCCATGTATCTTCAAAAATGAAAAAGCAACCACAAAATGGTCACAGTTCTCACAGCTTCATTTACACTTTAAGCTGTGAGGAGGAGTGGACTTATACCCTCCCACAATGTTGTGTGTGTGTTGATTCTCTTTCACCAAGCATGCCTCTTCAACATATAGCAGACTGTAAAATATATCAAGTGGATGTCAGCAGCCTGGACAGTTTGTTATTGTGAGGTGGATGAGCTTCTTGTGCTCTTGTGCTCTTGTACTCGTAAAGTTGCCTTGGCTTGGGCTGCGCTGCACTGAGCAAAGACCAAACTATGACTGATTGCCTAAAGGAGAAGGAGCCTTCTTACTCTTGCGAAAGCTTTCTCATGTGACTCACTCTTGTCATAGGTTTTTCCCTAAATTATTCAAGTAAAGCTTCTTATTTGTTCTCAAATCACAGTATGTTCTTTTTGAGATCATCTATACTGCACCTCACACCACTCTTATGATCTGCAGTAAAACAAATCTAGTGGCCTCAACGGCTTTTCCATGGTTGGGCTCCAAATAGATATCACGTGTCTGTGATGCCCACAACATTCAGGCTGTCATTGCCTCATATTTTACCCTCTCCTCTTCTCTCACCTTCTGACGTTCCCGCTCGTTATTTGTGAGATAAAATAGTTTAATTAGGACTTCACATCATATTACACTGCATCTTACAGTATGCCATGCTTACTCTTAAAGGGAAACAACCTAGGGTCTATTTGTGGATGATAACGAGTGTACATTTTCGTTTGGGAGCAGAACATCATCAATCGGTGCAGTTTTGAGTAAAACTAGAATATGAATTTACAACTGAATAGCCTTTGGGGGCAACTTCGCTATACATCGCTCTTTTAAGCCATTAACTAAGCAAAAAAAATATGAAACATGTATTTTACTATGGAAGGAGTCTCTGCAGACAAGTTAATTACTG
Source organism: Alosa alosa (assembly GCF_017589495.1). Taxonomy (NCBI): domain Eukaryota; kingdom Metazoa; phylum Chordata; class Actinopteri; order Clupeiformes; family Clupeidae; genus Alosa; species Alosa alosa. The sequence continues at coordinate 24,687,126 of NC_063201.1, forward strand.
AATGCAGCAAGCTATTGTCAAATGATGCAAAAGGAGGAGACTTCAGTACTCGACTTGTATAGACATAGTATAATATAGTTACTTAGTTTCAAGCACTAGGATTTGCAGAAATAACACCGCAGCTTTTCGGGTGCTGTGTTCAAATCACTCCGCCTGAGTAGCAGTGCTTCGCCTGAGTGAGAATATATACAGTAGATCCAAGTATAAATATGCTTAGAAAATCAACATAGTGGAGTTCTTTTGTCACTTTTTTGGAGCTATAGGCTAGTTGGTTCCAATCGCCTCAATGAGCTATGCTAAGCTAGCTATAGGCTAGTTGGTTCCAATCACCTCAATGACCTATGCTAAGCTACAGTAGCTATAGGCTAGTTAGTTCCAATCACCTCAATGAACTATGCTAAGCTAGTCTAATGGTGGTTGCATTAGACTGAGTTTCTGCACGCAGAGAGGAGAAGGGTATATATCATCTAACTCTGGGGTAGCTGGCAAATCATTTTCCCGAGCAATTTACTTTGATGTAGCCAAGTTGCCCCCAAATGCTATTCTATGTGCTATGCAGTTGTAAATGCACATTCCAGCCTTACTCAAAACTACACCGATTGACATAATTTTGGTCCCATATAAAAATGTACTCGTTATCATCCACAAATAGACCCTAGTGTCACGTCCCAGTCTAGGGGTTTTGTGGGACATGAGCAAAAGATAGGAGACGGCCAAAAACTACTGCGGAGCATCAATTCCAAAATATTTATTTACAAAAAAATATAAGAAAAAGTATTAGGCTATAGAACAAAAACTAAGGCTGCAACAAAAGTCCAAAACGAAAGGCCTCGAACACAGGCCCAGGCAATCCACAGCCTTTTCCCGGACTCTCACTCCGAGAGCAGGAACGAGTGACGGAGACAGAATTGCTAGAACGCGTGGCTTGCACGAAGCAGCGGCGCTGCGTCCCGTGGCATGGCAGCGGCAACCCCAACCAAAATCCCGAATGCGAGCGAGCAAACGAACTCCCGGATGACGTCAGCTGGCACCTTTTATAGGCCGGCCCAGCAATTAAGCCCCCTGCTGGACTGTCTGAAACACAAAACATACACAGGACAGACCAAAGCAAACAAACACTAATAAAACATACAGGGACGTAACACCTAGGTTATAGTAGACTGGAGTTTCCCTTTAACCCCTCAAAATATTGTTTTACTGTTCATGTCATGTGTTCTGTTCAGCAAATCAGCATTATTTCAGATTTCAGAACCTCACTGCACATGCCCAGGCTGCAGCTGCCATTATGAAAAAATTTGGAATTTTCAGTGGCTCATACATAAGTCCATAATAACAGAGGATATCTTCAAATAGCAATGCCAGAGGGTTTGTGGCATCTTAGGCTAGTATTCTGCAAGTAATATAAAGAAGCCATGTGAGGTAAATGCCGTTTAACTGACATTTCAACGCAATAGGCACTCAAGTTATGGGTATCTATTATGTGATAAGGCCTGTTGTCATTTGACTGCCTACTTTGCCTGAAAAGGCATATCATGATACAGGACATTCAGTAAAAAAGCTGGCAGTTGAGGCTACATAAAGCACATGGAACTCTGTTCAACACAAAAAAAATTCAAAGGAAGAGGTCATACCTCCTCTGGAGAACTCATACCACCAAGAGTCATCCTGTCAGCAGTGAAATTAGCTTCGAAAAGTAAATTATTGCAATGGAAAGTAAATGAATTATACTGAAATCTTGGCAGACTATGCCTTCCAATAGCATTGGATTTACTCTGCTAAAATTGCATAGCGATTCCAATGTAATCTCATGCAACTCTTCCATTATTTTCCCGCAAAAGTCAACATGCTTTTTCCATTCCTTATGGTTGTACTGTTTGTGTATTTCTTATTATTGTATCATTTTAAAAACGTTATATTTATCTAGAGTCCCCTTTATAAATCAGCAATAGCTGGTACATGCTGTGTAAATCAATGCAATACATTCTTGCCTGATTGGTTGCTTGCCAACTAGGGGTCAAATCTCATACAGTATAAGATTAGGTTAATTTGTGTTGCATAGCAGTAGGTTCAGATGCTATCAATTATGCACTAAAACTATTCATTAATTCTTAGCTGCTGCCAGCTTCACAGCAGTGACTGGGAGACAAAAGAAGAGTGAAAATAACTTGCGTGCCCCCTAGGAGCATAAATATTAATCTCTAACTTGTTTATTTTTTCCTCTGAAATATTCATAGCCGTCTTTTTTCTCTTGATTTAAAAAAAAAGTGGAACAAACTTTTCTCTAAAGCGATAACATAATGACTTTTGCCAATACTCTTCAGAACATCATGCTTTGTTCATAATCCATTTTGTTTGATGCACTTGTGTACGTGTTTGCTTTGCCATACTCCATTTTCTCCAGGGTTTTTGGTTCAATCTCTGTGTGTGATCGCTATTCATTTTGGAGCAATATCTTACCCAGCAATCTTGAGTGAATCATGGGCTTATCTTACCCACTGTCTGGGAGAGGAGGAGAGGGCATAGCAGCCTTGAGGGGAAAATAAAGAATTCACTCGAATAGTAAAATTCACTGGTCTTCTTGTGTAAATATGGAGTAATTAGTAATTATTACTACTACGTGACTCCTCAGTTTCAAAATGACATACTCGTGAAAATGGAGCATAAAATATATTTCATGGTCCACCAGTTTCATGCACAATTTTATTTTTCTTAGGTTGTTCATGGCTTATATCATATCCATTTGTAGAGGCCATTTACAAATAGAGAAACAGATTCATGTCAATTTTATTTCAGCACAAATGAGAAGATTTGTCCTCATTCTGTCACAAAAATGCAACAAATATTTTGAGAACTTTTCTGACTTCTTGAGGGACTGTGACAAACAACACAAGCAAAACCAGCAATAATAATAAAAAAAAAAAATCCAGAACAAAAATGACTTGACAATAAGAGAAAAAAGCAACATGAGCCATAGCAAACAAGCAGCACATTGAAGATAACTCTGGGAGCATTTGGTAAATAGCAACATTAAGGTTTCTATTTACATGTCTTACCCCCTGAGAGAACAGAATCCTCTTAAACCTGCACTCTATACCAACAACCCTTCATGTTGCGCAAGGGGAATTACTCTTATGCAAAACAAGCGCACCAACACAACAACAGCACTGTAGCGCCAAAGTATTCTCTTTTTGACTTATTTGTGTATATTTCATTTTATTGTGTGTGTGTGTGTGTGTGTTGGGGGGGGGGGTTGCACATCTTAATCTGCAGAGGGAAGAATGAGATAAAAGTCATAAATACTTTGAAGTTGGCTGCTTAGGAAGAAGAGTTGCCCGTGCCTGGGGTACAGTAGGTTCGGGAGTAGCGGTTAAATGAGCGCTTTCTAAATGGAGGAGAGGAGAGAGGGAGGCAGGCTGTAATTAAGTCTAATAACATGTCAGCTACCTCGCCTCGGGATAAACTGGAACTCAGAGACAAGGCCTAAAAAACGAAAAAAAAAAACGAAAATTGTACAAAAACGTACAATTATTTTACAGTATTGAATTGCTGGCCATTGAAAGCACATTAAAGGGAGCCTGGCTGTTATAGGCTCCAATTGTTATATTACTTCCTGTAATGTATTGGAGGATGTGAGAAAGAAAATTGCCGAAGAAGATGACGCAATATCAGATCCTTATCGCTGTTTGTGGACGACAGCAAGAAAAGTCCAACGCTCACAAGAGAGGGCAAGAAATGTAGATATATATTTAGCAGCTTTGGAAAGCAATAGCCTAATGTCAGCTCTCATTGATAAATTCCCTTGCATTGCTCTTTTCCTTGACTTGATAACATGTGTTGATAATGTTAAAGGTAATTTATCCGATTTTCTCACATTAGTCCGAGGAGGAATTCATTGAACACTACCCTGACGAGATAGCCTTGCCTAGCGACAGATTGGGATCCGGCCAGCATAAGCTACTATTTTAATCCAGCACGCTACACCTTCACGCAAATCTATGACGCTATGCCCATCTGCCCATGAGGCAGATGGACGCAAAGTTAACTTTGGCCACTATTGTATAAGTATACTATACCTTCTTATCTGCATGCCCATAGCCAGCCATTAGCCTGAGCCATCTCTTAGTGTTACACTTTCTCTTTTGCAGCTCGTGTCCTCACTGGTCCCTGCCCCCGACCTTCCAGTCGTGCCTGATGCAGAAGGACTGCACGGTGAGCGAGTGGACAGACTGGGGACCCTGCTCCAAGGCGTGCGCCGACCCCGCCTTGCCCAAGGGCAGCCGCTCGCGCTCCAGACAGGTGCAGCAGTTCCCCGTGGCCGGGGGAGCGGAGTGCCCCACTCTGGAGGAGACTGAGCCCTGCGAACCCCAGGGAGACAACCTGCCCCCCTGCCCCACGTACGTACCCAGCCTATCAGCACAAATCAACTAAACCTATACAAGCCAGTGGAGGGACTAGGACCTTTACCTTACTGACACATAACTCATCAACAACACTATACTGCAACATAGTGTCTAGACATACTGTATAACACGTTATGTGCACAACACTATATTGCAACATAATGTCTAAACATATAACACGTTATGTGCACAACACTATATTGCAACATAGTGTCTAGACATATAACACGTTATGTGCACAACACTATATTGCAACATAGTGTCTAGACATATAACACGTTATGTGCACAACACTATATTGCAACATAGTGTCTAGACATATAACACATTATGTGCACAACACTATATTGCAACATAGTGTCAACATATGTGAACAAGTTTCTAGCCCACTACCGGAGCATCAGAGCTCACCATTGGCTATTGGCTCCCAAACTCACTACACTTTCAGAGATATGTTGTAATTCAGGAGCTGACTCCAGTGTCTTCAGTTGACTCCAGCTTAATATGTAGCTTAATTAATGTGTAATTACCCTGCAAAGAGGGACCATTCTTACTACCTCAAGAAATATGACACTTTTATTTTTTGTTAATGTCTTTAGTGTTAGCTAAAGTTTTCACACAGTGACCTTAGATATCACACTAATATACTGTATACGCACATTTACATTTGTTCATTTAGCAGAGGCTTTTATCCAAAGTGACTTACATGTCAGTTATATCAGAGACTTTCTAATGAGGAGACACAGCACTCAAAAAATCCTCCATAGAAATGCATGGGGCTAGTTTGTAACGCCAATATGGCCGTTGTCTACACATATCCCACCCCTTCCTCGGCAAAACGTCGACATGTGAATACATTGAGCCAATCATGTGGTGTGATGTGAATACATTGAGCCAATCATATGGTGTGTTGTGAAGATATCTTCCCAATCATGTGCTGTGAACTCGCCGCTAGAGCAAGATTGGTGTCGTGAAGCCTTGCGCACGCGCATTTCTGCTGAATAGGATTCCTGACGAGTGCCCAAAAAGCATTGCTATATGGCCACAGAGTGGAGGGACTTGCCTAAAAGGACTTTGGTTATATTACAAGGGCCATTGTTCCCGGAGCAACTCGGGGTTAAGTATATTTATCACCCGAAGAGAAGAAATACTCTTTTCTGATTGGCTGGTGGGGTGGCTTTTAATTCTGAATAACGGGACACCTATTTCACTAGTTCACATTCCGTAATTTGCAAACAGATATAATAGCATAATAGAAAAGCATGTTTGGCGAAGTCTCTGGCCAGGGTCCTGAAGTTATTTGCGGGATCGTGCAGGAGTCAACTGCGCAGGCAGAAGTCGTGCAGGATTCCGCAATACACCCCAAAAAATGTGTTAAAGATGAGGGACCCTATAGCCAGGACCACGCAAACAAATTCGATGGGAGAGCGCGAGGTGCGCTAATTCCCTCAGATCGGAGAGACTTGATCTGATATAAGAGTGAGGACCACGGGCTGAGAGTTTTGCGCGCTTGATCGGACAGGCCGTTATTTGCCGCGTTGGTGGCTGCACCATAAAATAATGAGTAACGGCCTGCTGGGATCTTTCCATGCGATGGAAAAAGTAATTAGCCAAATTGTATAGGGCTGCAGGAGAGAGTAGATGTTGAAAATGACAGCCCAAACACGCGGTTGTGAAGTTCAACATCTAATGCACCCCAATGTTTAGTAGGCTAGTAAGGCCTACGCAATTAAAATAGGCTGCTGTAGCTAACTGCAGTAGCTATAACGGCAAGAGAAGTGATGAGCAGCAACACATTATTAGAGAGGATTCCGAGGAACAGAGCAGAGCTACACACAGGTGCAGGTGCTCCAAGGCTCAGCTAGAGAAGTAACAGAGCAGAGCTACACGTAGGTGCAGGTGCTCCCTTGGTCAGATAGGGAAGGGCTTTAATATGCTGACACTCAATGAACACAGAGGAAGGCGAAAAAACTCCGACATTTAAAGGAGAAAAATTCCTTCCTTGCCCTCTTGGCAATAAGCGACAGAGCAACAGCTCCTGTGCAGCTGCCTTACGGCCAACGCCGGCATTGAGTTAAAGCGATGCTCCCTTAAATACATTTTGTGATCACCACATAGATTATATTGTATTACTATTTCCTGTAGACGTGGTCAGGTGAGATACCGATACGGTATAGGGTGGTGTAGCGGAAGGCAAGGTAGAGGGCTGCACGCTTAAGGGCTGCAGAGGGCTTGCCTTAAAGGAATTATCCGGAGTAAAATGCACTTTAGATCGATTTACGGATGATTGGGGGTACATACGTTGAGTTGACATCAAAATCATGTCATTCGGATGTGTTTTGAGAAAGTTCGATTGAAAGTCCGTAGGAGTCGATTGCTGAGTGTGTTGTAACACGCTCTGGAAATTCACAATTTCATCGCCGTTTTAAAAAAAAAAAAAAAAACATAGTCCAGTATTTCTTTCGAAATTGAAATGAAGTTGTATGGACTGGACTATGTTTTTTTTTTTTTTAAAACGGCGACGAAATTACAACACACTCAGCAATCGACTCCTACGGACTTTCCCCTTAAGATGGCAGCAAAGATGGCAACATTTCCGGAAAGGTACTGGCTTGATGAAATTCATTCTGGACTCTATCCGACCACATAAAGACCTCGGGATACTTCGGTTTGGCTTTAGGGACCCTCTACTCACTACCACCTAAGTGTTATGTTGTTTGGAACTGTAGAAGAGGTATAAAAATAGTGTTTTGTAGCAGCGAAATTGATATGCCCTGCTCACTTCCAGGCTACGAGTTTTGACTGAAAACGGTACAAAAGATTTTGATGTCAACTCAGCGTATGTACCCCCAATCATCCGTAAATCGATCTAAAGTGCATTTTACTCCGGATAATTCCTTTAACTTGCCAATAATTACTGCCTAGGCTGACCGTTAATAGCATATAATTGTAATTTGTTGTAATTGTCAGATAGAGGTTGCACAAAATGTCTTTGTCTGAGTATACTCTCCACATGATGCAATCAGGTCACGTGGTATGGATATGACTAGAGTAGGAGACTGGGAGCCAGTGAAAAATATGGAATATTTGGATATGGAAAGAAAAAACAACCTAGTTCGGTGCTACCTAGTTTGAGTTGCTGCAGCTAACAGCCACAGTAGTCAGGCAGCTACAGTGCTACACTCTGCCCCCACTGAGTCTAGCACTGTAGCTGCCTGTTGGCTGCAGCAACTCGAGCTAAATAGAACCGATTTTTTCTTTTTGTATCGACATTACTCTGTGACCTTCAGAAACAGATCTATGTAAAAAATCGGTGGAATTCTCCTTTAAAAGTTGCTTGATAAATATAAGTACTCTTTTGATCCCGTGAGGGAAATTTGGTCTCTGCATTTATCCCATCTGTGAATTAGTGAAACACACACAGCACACAGTGAACACACAGTGAGGTGAAGCACATACTAATTCCGGAGCAGTGAGCTGCCTGCTACAGCGGCGCTCGGGGAGCAGTGAAGGGGTTAGGTGTCTTGCTCAAGGGCACTTCAGCTGTGGATGTGGGCATGGGAGAGCAGTGCTCAACCACTTCCCCCACCCACATTTTTCCTACTGGTCGGGGATCGAACCAGCAACTCTTTGGCTACAAGCCCAAAGCCCAAAGGCCACGGCTGCCCCCCAACATGTAGCACATACTGAATCCATAACATTTCTGAGATTACAAGTATACTCCCATACTTCAACATCTTCCTGGTGAAGGTAGGACTTTCCACTACTTCATGCATTGGATGCCCAAATGTGTTGTTCTGTGGGGAACTTCTAAAATATATGACTGACCTTTACAGCAGGCATTAATGCGTGTTCTGACCTTAATGAAAAATGGAAATGTTGTCATGAAGACCAAAAAGACAATGACTAAGCCCATGAACCTGATGATTTGGTGGTGTTGGTTGAGTCATACCTTTATGAGGCTCATAATATTGTTTTTCCATGCAGTTGGCCTTTGCCAGGAACAGATTGCTCCTGATAGAAAGGCACTCAAGCCTCACTAACATAAATTATAAACGGCAAAGCTAAGCTGTATTTCAGCATGTGGAGGAGGACTCTCTCTCTCTCCCTCCCTCTCTCTCTCCCTTTCTCTCTGCCGTGCTGTGTGTGATGATAGCCCCTGTGGCTTGCTCTGCCCGTAGGCTTCCCCACCACCCATGAGAGCCAGTTAACCCTCGTCGAGAGTGTCTGGTGCCCGCTTGGGGATGAAGCTGGGCAGCATATGGGTACCGACTGCTGACGCCGGGTGGGCATACGTTGGCCTAGTGCCAGCGCCTAGCAGTGCTGGCACTGAGAGCCGATCTGAGTGGGGCTCACTGTCCATGTGCTAATCAGGTCCCCCTCCTACAGATGGCCTCTTATTAACCAGCACCAGCCTCCCCTTTTGTGGAGCAACCACTTTACTGAGACCTTTATATTAACTTGTCTCACAGTTGTGTGTCTACACGCTAATGCTAACGCTGCCCTGTATACAGTACAGTATGCACCATGTGTGTCTACACGCTAACGCTAATGCTGCCATGTATACAGTACAGTATGCACCATGTGTGTCTACACGCTAACGCTAATGCTGCCATGTATACAGTACAGTATGCACCATGTGTGTCTACACGCTAACCCTAGAGCTACCCTGTATACAGTACAGTATGCACCATGTGTGCTCTCCAGTTATTCGCTCCGTTCTCTCTCCTTCTGTCTTTCTCATTTTCTCTCTACAGTTTCCGTTGATCCTCTTTTTCTCTCCCCACTGGCAGAACTCTCTCTGTCTCCCTCCCCCTATTCATTTCTGTCCTCGTTTTTACTGCTTGCTCATCTTTCTCTCTCTCTCCCTCCCTCACATCTCTGTCAGGCTCTCTTTTGATCTCTCTCCTTGCTCTTCCTTTGTTTCCTCTTTTCTTGCTCCTCTTTTCTTCTGCCTCTGTGTATCTCACGACATCCCTCGTCTTTTTTCTCTCCACCAGCATCATGGCTTTCCTGTCATGTGCGAGCTGCTTGTAATGTGTCCCACCCTTAACCATTTGATCTGGGAAGAAATGCACTGATTATGAAAATCAAAGAAGGAATACATATATACATATATCACACATTTGACACATCTTCTTCCCACGCATATGCAAAACCGCTGCACTAAGGATGCACCTTGTCTGGGAGTATGCTGGAACATAATATGGATATACCATGCTTTTTATTAAATTTAAATTATTATGAGCTTACAAATGTACAGATTATATGGCGCCTCACAACATTTTGGATTCTCTCCCATTGCCGTGCTTGTGTTTTGTACATCTTTGTACATGCGCCTGTTTTTCTCTCCCTTGTTGAAAAGCCAGGACAGATAACTTGTGGAAAGTTAAATCTGACTGATCACTTTAAGCACTAATAGCCATGACAACAATTAGCCAGCGAGCACTTGCTCTGGAATGCATCCAGGAGTCATTTCTATTAAAGCCTCTTCACTCGGCAGAGAGATTGAGTGAGCAGGGAGGGTTGTCGTTGGCGAGTATTTATAGGTAGTGGGCGAACAGATGTTGCTTCACCGTGGTAACCTGTGCTGCTCTATACCTCTCTCTTCATTACCGAGCAGAGAGAAAAAAAAAACCTCAAAGCTCGGGGCTTTTAATCAATAATGCAGCGCAGGAATGAAGAGGACGTGAGAGAGTTCAGAGGCTTGATGAAAAGCCTTTTTACATTGTCAAAAGTCTTTTTCCCGAAGTGAAACTTTTTACAGGGGAAACTATACGTAATTAAGCTAATGCATGGCACAAAATTGATTACTAGATTTAATTTGGTGCAAAGTGCAAGGGTTCTGTGCTTTGTATTTTTCGTCACTGGCTTAAAGAACAGAACAAAGTGTCACTACTTGGTCAATAATGGTCCGCTACTACTTTCCATATCACTATTTGGTCACTATTACCCTCCGCTACTACTTGGTCACTTCCTCCACCACTACTTTGTCACACTTCACTTCCTCCGATACATTTTACTACTTACTTTCCATTTCTATTTACTATTTTACTCCTCCATATACGACTTGGTCACTACTTTACTCCATCATTTCTATTTTACTTCCTCATTACTCATTTCATTTACTATTTTATTACTTCTTTACTATTTTTATTTTCCACATTTATTTCTTTCCATTTCACATTTCTTGGTTACTATTTTCATTTTTATTTACTTTCATTATTTCACATTTTACTACTTTCCATATTATTACGTACTATTACTCTGGTTACATTTGTTACTCCTCCAGCATACTTGTTTACACTTACTCCGTCATTATCTCACTACTTTACTACGTCACTATTTGTCACTATTCAGTTTTACTTTACTCCTCGTTCACTATTTGGTCATTTCTCCACATTACTTGGTCACTATTTCCTCCTCGTTACACTCTGGTCACTCCTCCGTCACTACTCTCACTCCTCCGTCACTACTCTGGTCACTACTCTGGTCACTCCTCCGTCACTACTCTGGTCACTCCTCCGTCACTCCTCCGTCACTACTCTGGTCTTTCTCTGCGGTTGTCACCTCCGTTTGTTCTGTGCCAGCGTTCCTCTCTCTCTCTTTCTTGTAAATTTCCACTCATTCTTGTTTTGTTTCCAGTTACAGCTGGAGGACCACGGAGTGGAGCGATTGCCGGGTGGACGCGTTGCTCAGCCAACAGGACCGTCGGCGTAGCAACCAGACGGGGCTTTGTGGGGGAGGCCTGCAGATCAGAGAAGCGTTCTGTGTGCAGGCCAACGCCGAGCTGATCTCCTACCTCAGTACCCTCAACAACAAAGAAGGTAGCAGAAGCAACAATCGCACGCCACTTTTAAACAATAAACCAGACACCTTCATTTCCCTGAAGCACTGTGTGTGTGTGTGTGTGTGTTTGCAAGAGAGAGAGAGTACTGTATATACAGTGTTTGTGAGTGTGTGTGTGTGTGTGTGTGTGTGTGTGTGTCTGTGTCTGAGAGAGGGTGTGTGTGTGTGTGTGTGTTTGTGTGTGTGTGTGTGTGTCTGTCTGTCTGTCTGTCTGTCTGTCAGAAAGAGAGAGAGAGAGAGAGAGGGTGGGGTGTGGTTCTAGGTGTTTTACCTGCCTCTTGAGACACCAGGTGGCCGAGCCCTCCTGTGGAGTAGTCTGCCTGTCCTCTTCCTGCCTGCCCATCTCCCTGCATGGTCCAGTGTCCTTCGGCATGCTACAGTACATCCCCTCTCACCCCCCACAGTATCTGTTTACAGTCTGAGTCATGAGAGGACTGCGCTATACTTTTGCCCACCCGCCCTCAAAGGGCCAAATACAGTATCTGTTCCTGAACTCAGACCCAGCTTACACCTTGCCTGCATTTGCAGCATTCTGTCATGCATTACATAGTATACTACATACTGAATAACTATATAATGGTAAGTGCACTATGTACTGTACATCACATTACATACATTTAGCTGACACTTTCTCTCTTAGTATCTTTTATTCACTGTAAAAATGAAGAATACAATGGCCTATTTGATGTCTTGATACCAGCTGATATATTCTCTGATATCGATACAGCATATGATAGATGTGAATGAAGAGTACAAGCACCTTTTTTTTCCACTTCAAGCACTGCTCGCATAGAATGGAATGCCAGTTTGAAGTTAAGTCAAGGCAAGAAGAAGAGATATAGTGAGGATAGAGAGGAAGGTCATGATAAGTCCTAGTGAATAAGTGGATTTTCTGAACGCAGACCTTGTATTTGAATTCCATCTGTACCATGATACAGTTTGGTCTGGGAGGAATCATTGCAGTGATAAAGTGGCTGTTCTTCTGCTGTGGACTGTGATGGGATCTAAAGCAGGTCTTCTAGTGTGGTTAAAGACATTTATTGCATATTGTGTTCACAACAGCAGACCTGTACTGATAGAAAATGGTTGATGACAGGGCAAATGTATTCCATGCAGCATCTATTATTCACATACAGATGTTCAAATAGGACCTGGCGGCCTCTACATCGGCTCTACAGCATCACCTGTCAACCTTGCTCATCAGCTCACCTCCATCCTCAAAAGCAGTGTGGTGTGTGTGTGTGCGTCACTTCCATTGTATTGTGTATTGTGGGTGTCACCTCTATTTTCAAAAGCAGTCTTTAGCAATGATCCTGAGCGTGGTAAGCTGCGTTGGTGCATGAGTGAGTGAGATTTAGAATCATTTGAACTTTAACCCCATTCCCAATTCAGGCACGCCTTCTCAATGTGCCCTCATTCCCTGTTAGGCGTTATTGTAGCTCACAGTGAAATGTGCTCTCACACAATATCTTCTTGGGTTCTTTGAAAATAACTAATGCATAAATCAGCATTTCCTTTTTGCCGCAAAGGTACCATTGATGCTTTTGTCATTTACTAGGTGAAGTAGACAAAGAAAAGCCTGCCATTTGAATTCAAATTAAGCTTTTATTGTCTCAACCAGATGGCTCCTACCATTCTAAGCAAGTATTTTAGAATCTTTGTACTCCATGTACACTAATTCACAGAGACTGTTAATATGAGTTATATTTGTAGGTTATACATGTATGCAATTGTTCTGTTTTCCCTGTTTTTCACAGAACTCACAGAACTATTACAGCTATTGTTTTAAATTATGAAAGATTCATTAAAATTCAAAAAATCATTTTTCCACCTATTCACCTATTCCCACAAATGAATTACCTCTGAAGAAGGTTTTGCTGCAAAGATGATGCCCAGAGATGGTAAAGAGCATCAATTGTGAATGGCCCTTAATACACGCATATCACAAAATACTATGCCCTACATCCAGCATCTAAAGCATCTTTTTTTCTGATGGAGAACAGCAGAAGAGTCCTTCAGTGGGTACACCCCATCTCGTCCCCCTGCCCCTGCATCCGTGTGTAGACCAGTACACACAAGACATTAACTCAGCGAAGCCAGTGATGAGACCATCCCCGGTAACCAAGAGCAGTGTGACTCGCTTCCGATCAGCTTGTAGATCATCAATCAGCCCAAGCTCACCTGGCGGCGCTGACATGACAGCTTTGATAGGGGAAAAAGGGAGGAAATCGGTGTTTTCCGCCTTTGGAAAAATGGCCTGTCAAAGTGTGTTTGTGTCAGTGTGTGGAGCAAGGAGGATGTAGAGTCTGATAATGGAGATGTATACTGTAGGAGGCCGAGGGAGGAATGTTTCTGCCGTACACAGGGAGGGGGGGGGGGGGGGGTTTGGAGGTGGCAGGAATGTAAGGCAAAGCTGTTTAAATGTAAATGAATTACAGCCACTATGGAGACACACATCTCGGTGAACATAAACAGACTTAATCCACCACGAGGATTAAGTGCATAGAGAGTTACTGGACAGATGTATAGCCAAGTAAATCCCCCCCACCCAACACACACACATACACATGTACACACACACACAGACTCTGCATGCAAACACACACACACACACACACACACACACACACACAGACCCTTTGGTCTTGATTCACCTGACCTTGTGATCCTGGAAGTAACCAGCTGGTTTTCCATAGCAGTGACCTGCTTCTTTCTGTGACCACCCCTGCTCTCACAGCCCCCTCCACAATGCAGCGCTCAGAGCAGATATACACACAGTAATGCCAATAGGAGGTAAAGATGGGTGAGTCATTGGTAAAAAGCCATGTAGAGTCACCTCAGCTTACACAGGGGGTGTCTGTGTCTGCTGTACTGTATGTGTGTGTGTGAGTGCGTGTGTGTGTGCGTGTGTGTGCGTGTACGTGTGCGCATGTGTGTGTGAGTGTGTCTGCGGTGCGCTTATCAGTGTATTGCAGGGTTTCTCTCATTTCATCAGGGGGTAATCTGCACTGGCTAACGCTGTGGTGGAGCAGAGGGAGTATCCACTAACTCAGCCGCTCTGGTGCATAAACATGCCCACTGCTGCTGCTGTCAAAGCAAAGGGCGGCCACTGCCCAGGAGAACTGCCTGCTCAAGTGTGTGTGTTTGTGCGTGTGTGTGTATGTGAGAGGGGGTGTTTGCTTGTGTGTGTGTTTATTTGGTCCCTAGGAATTATAGCCATCCTCTAACAAGGGAGCAGACTACAGTATTTCTATTGCTCCAGAGCTGTATGTGGTTGTCTGCATGCATGCATGTTTGTGTTGTGTGTGTGTGTGGGTGTTGTGTGTGTGTGTGGGTGTCTTTGTGTGTGTGGTTTGTTGGATTTCTAGCCCTCAAGTGCTAGAGTGCTCCTTCAACAAGAAACTTGAGGCTTCCTATCTTGACCAAAAGCTGACTTAACCCTCATTTCAGAAGTAGCTCTTTAAAATTTCTTTCAAGTTTTGGAGATCTTTTTGGTTTATCTTTTCTCCTTGGTGGTTTATCTCATCTTTCCCTTTATTCACAAGGTTGTTTGATTTTGTTCTATTGTTTTGCAGAGGGCCAGACACAAAGCAGCCAAATGCCCAGCACTTCTCCACTGCTCTCCATCAGCTATGAGATTACAGGTGAGGTGGATTAAAAAAAAGAAATGAAATAAATGTGGTATACTAGTCTGCTTCTAGGTTTTTCTCTCTTCTCTTTCCTTCTCTTCTCATCTCTTCTTCTCCTATCCTCTCTTCTCATCTCTTCTCTTATCTTGTCTTTTCTCCTCTCTTCTCTTCTCTTCTCTTCTTCTCTCTTCTCTTCTCATCTCTTCTCTTCTCTTTGCTTCAGTTTATGTCTCTTTTCTCTCCTCATCATTTCCATCTTTTTGACTCTTCTCATCTCTTCTCCTCTGTTTGTCGCAGGGCTTTGAACCGATTTTTTTCCCCAATCGGTTCGTTCCGAACAGAAACGGAATTATAACGTTTCCAGTTATGAGTTCCACCAATAAATTGACGTTCCCGAACCGGTTAGAACAAAAAAAATACTGTTCCCGGAACGGTTAATTTCGTTCCTGTCAGCTGTTTAATGCTATAGAATTATGTCACATCTTTCTCATCCAGCTTAAACCAAATGTAATAATATTACAACCATTATTAAATAATTATAATTATATTATTAATAATAATAATTAAATAGGCCTACAATTATTTGAAATGTGTAGTTTATTGTTAAAAGAGAACATTTCCACACAAACGTAACCACATTATTAAGACACGTGGTTATGCCACTCGGGCAACAACAAATTCCAACTGTCGGGGGGAAAAGCCATTTTAGCCAAATGGTCGCTAGTCCATCATTAACGTGGAGTCGACAAATATAGCTATTGATATTGTGTTTGGAATGAGCGTTTTAATTAACGATGGATCGTAATTTACCTCTTATTTAAGATGTGGAGTGGAGACTTTGTAATCCACCGCTCTCTCTCCATTCAGTCAGCGAATGTCTGATGTGATGTCACACAGGAAGTGAACCTCAGCCCTCAGGGTAACGTGCTCAGGAAAATAAATACTTTTATTTTTTAGTTAATTAGGCAACGAAAACTTTGAGGAACGAAATAAAACCGGTATTAACCGGTTACCATTATTTTTAAATAAGTGTTCCTGTTCCAGAACATAAAAAATAATAACGTTTCCGGTTTCGTTTCTGTTCCCTGTAAAATACAAAAAGTTGCCGGTTTTCGTTTTCGTTCCTTGAACCGGTTCAAAGCCCTGGTTTGTCGTCATCATGAATGTCCAATGCTCTCTTTTCTTCTCCTATCCTCTCTTCTCTCCTCATCTCTTCTCATCGCTTCTCCTCTCTTCTGTTCTGTTCTCATCTCATCTCTTCTCCTCTGTTTGTCGACATCATGAATGTCCAAGGCTCCCGTGGCCAAGGCCCTTTTCTTGCACTATCTGTTCAAATGCCAAAGATGCTAGTGATGTCAATCCATTTACATGCGATGCTTGTGTGTATGTGTGTGTGTTTGTTTATGTGTGTCCATGGAGAGCTCATTACATGTGTGGTTGCTCTTTGAGGCATTGTTGTCGCTCTCTGAGAACAGGGTGATAGTGTACTTTTTTTGTCTTGCTAATTCCCCATGATAGTCCAATGACTTTTAAATGCAAAACACTTTTCCCTGTGAGAGAAAGCAACGCATTCCTATGCATTTGCAGCGGTATTGAAAAAAGAACATCAGTGAATCCGCCCCTGCCTGAGAAAAAAATGATAACCCGTCTGCCTTTTTAGTCTGCTATTTCTATGCTTACTCAAAAAGAGTATGATTATCACGCCGTAGACTGCATTAAAAGCATATTTTTTTCCCACTGTCATCAGAGCCTTTTTCGGTACTGCAGTGAATACACTTAGCAATTTGGAGTAATTGCATCCTGTTCAATGTCACCACTCTCCATTCCCTGACCATGTGACCTGTTTGCTCCTCTAGTTAGCTCTCTGTTGGTGTCTTGCCCCCAACTGATTGGTCAATCAAAGCAATCAAAGCAAGGCTCCCCATGACCTCATACAAATGAATGGGACTGCTGCTCAGGGGCGTAGATTTGCGTGGGGACCGAAGGACGTGTCCACACCAATGTCAAATTACGACTGAAATGTCCCCACCAATAATCAGGTTGAAATGGGGAAAAAAGCGCTCACATGCGTTACACTTAAATAATTTTTCACTTCAGTGCTGTGGATCATCTCGTACAGATCTTGTAATGTGCAGTAGCCTATAAGGGTAAATCGCGCTGATTTGAAGTTACCTATAATTACTACCAGTGAGCTACAGCATGCAGCGCTTCAGCTTTACTTCACTACAAGCATGTGCGTCCAAATGTGCAACAAGTGCGTCCAAATTCACCCATTCTTCTCTGTTGAACAGATTATGTAGGCTACACAGTGTAGTTAGATCAAGTTGGACAGTAGCACATTTTAATCATGGATAGTAGTTGGACAGTATCACATTTTAATCATTTTATATATCTATAGTGGCTGGTGAAAGAGACCAAACCTACGCCCTTGCTGCTGCTCCAGTTGACCAGAGATGGTTTTGGATGCTAAATAGAGATGCAAGAACAGGGCCTAACAGGCACGGTGGGGAGTGGGATAGATTCACCACAGGCCTTTTTTGGGCATACACAATAAACAGTGAGAGACATCCGGCCCGACTTGGGATTTTGCTGATACCAGAATGTGATTGTATCATCGCGGTCAGCCGTCCTCATCATTATCACTATTTTGCTCTGATGGGGGGTATTAAAGCAGATGTGTGTGTGTGTGTGTGTGTGTGTGTGTGTGTGTGTGTGTGTGTATGTGTGTGTGTGTGTGAGTGTGTGAGAGAGAGAGAGAGTAAGACAGCTAGACAGAAAGAGAGATAGCGAGAGAGAGAGAGAGTGTGTGTGTGTGTGTGTGTGTCATGCACAAGTTTTAATTAGATGGAGAAATTCTCTAAGTAGGGGGTCTGTACCATCTGGCAGACAAACAACACTAAAGCACAAGTGAAGCTTGAATGTTTCACCTACGATTTTAGCCTATGTTCAGACAAGCGCACTGTGGATAAGCTTGTAATTATTCCGCTATCACTCGCTTAGCTCATTCTCCCTTTGGAGCCAGAAATCTCTTTCACGCTGTTTTTGCAGTGCTTACAAGAGAATGGCAGCAGAAACCAGGCAACAGGGACCCGCCATTTTCATGTTTCTAATTTTGTAAGTGTGCATATTGGGGGTAGGGTTGGCGGGGGGATAGAAATACAGAATCACTCTGAGTAGGAACCTCGTGAGAGCAATCGTCAGGGATCGCACATGTTCTGATAGTCTTTAAAGTGGCAGGGTATGATTTTGTTTGATGTCAAACCAAGCGTCATGTCAGCAGGCTCATCATTTGAGCATCCTGGCAGTGACGCAAAGGAAGAGAGACACCTTTCAGCGGTACATTTCTCCGCTCCTCAGCTCTTAATGTAGTTCATTACCAAGCTCCGGGTTTGGGGAAAGCTGTGAAAAACGTGCCGCGCCTTGTGAGATGCAGCTCCTTGTTTCTGTTGATGATGCTCCGTGTTTGGAATGAATCGCATCTCTCCGCAGCCTGCCAAAAACAAAAACAACAGACAAAACCATATGATGTGTCTGACCAACATTATTAATAGATTGTTTAACAATTCATTATGAATAATAAAGAGTGAATATCTTATCATAAATTTTATTTAAAAAGCACCAGACCAGGACCAAGTTCTCTCTCTCTTCTAATATGCCTGCTGTTCTACACTGTAAGGTCCTATGGCTACACCTACCACACCATTTCATCACGCGTGAGCAGCTCAAATAAGTGGACCTGTGCAAGTAGTGACTCTGCCAGCTTTCCGCTTTTCATCGCCCACCTCTCTAGATTAGTCTTCTGCTTTGTCCATGAGCATGTGGTTTTCTCTGTTCACGTAACCTTCTCCATGTACTGTACCTTGTCTGTTTGCTATGTACTTATGTAAAAGCTGCAAAGCGTGTGTCTTTGAATGTCTTAAAGTGCTATAAAAAGTAAAAGTATTATTATTATTATTATTGTTGGTCGTAGTAGAGTCCTACATGTCTGTTGTCCGCCCCTCCTCCACGCAGCGTCACAGCCGCTGGACTCTGGGCTGTGCACGACGCCGGTGCCCGACACCACCCAGCTGTGCCACATCCCCTGCCCCATCGAGTGCGACGTGTCGCCGTGGGGAGCGTGGGGCCCCTGCACCTTCGAGAACTGCAACGACCAACTGGGAAAGAAAGGTGAGAATGGACTCCCACTGAGCCACTTACAGAAGCCATTTTCACGCCGGGCTGTAGGGACTGCAGATTATGCAAATGGCAGGGGAGGAAAGCACTGAAAATGTGAGCTACTACTGAATGAGTTTGTATATGAATGTATATATATATATATATATATATATATATATAGAGGTGTAAAGGTACACATATTCGTACCGAACCGTTTTGATACAGGATATTAGGTTCAATACAGATGCGTACTGAATGTACCAAATGCATTCTTTAATGACAGAAAGTATCCAGTGAAGCCAAATGTATCCAAATGGGATTCCTCAGTGTACAAATGGCTCTAATATATGTACAAATGGCTCTTGTTAGTCCCTCTATAATTCTTTGGTTTTGCTGGGCAAGTCTGTTGACTGTTATTTAGCTCATATGATAATTGTACACAAAAAAATCAAATCAGCAATAGCACCTAAATGAATGTACTGTATCAAACAGTATTCTGTGTCTCCTGATGTCTTTCTGTCTGCCTGTCTGTCTGTTCATATTTTCCCCAGGTTTCAAGATGAGGAAGCGTGTGATCACCAACTATCCCACGGGGGGAATGGGCAGCTGCCCCCACCTGATGGAGGCCATTCCCTGCGAGGAGCCCGGCTGCTACAGCTGGACGCTGGTCAAGCTGGAGGAGTGCATCCCCGACGACAACATGGACTGTGGGCCAGGCTCACAGCTACCCCAAATCCAGTGCATCAACAGCGATGGTGAGAGACCATATGGTTTCTTTTATTGTGTGCAAACCAGTTGATTAATAGCACCCTTTAATAAAAAATGGTTTGGTTCAAGAGCTCATATATGTTTTCTTTAAGTATAATCATTGTAGGCAAGTAATAACATTACATATATCTAGAACTATACCTTTGTTGTCTGTGGGTACATTTCCTAGTATTTATTTATTGTTTACGACAAAGAACTGTGTAAAAAGTTTGTCCACTAATGGTGTTGCTTAAATAGTCATATACGGTATGTTACGGGGATTTGTCCTTTCCTCGCCACTTGTCCTGCCGAAGCAGAACCTTCCTGTTGTTTAATCTCTCGTCCTTGGGTGAGATTTCCCCACATGGTGCCAAATCTTTTATCACATTGACCCGGGTGCATTTGCGCTAATGGTCTTGTCTCACTTTGTCTTTCGAAGAAAGTGCAGGTAAGCTGAAGGTGACCCTCCGTCTCTCTTTCCCCCTCTTTCTGTCTCTACCGCCCTCTTTTTCTCTCTCTCTCTTTCTCTCTTTCCCCCTCTCTTTCTGTCTCTACCCCCCTCTCTTTCTCTCTTCCCCTCCTCTGTCTGTCTCTTCTCTCTCTTTCTCTTTCTCTCTTCCCCCCTCTGTCTGTCTCTACCCCCCCTCTCTTTCTCTCTCTCCATTGTTAACTTTTCCCTGTCTCAGCATTAGCCATGTACTGCCCCCCCCAAGCCCTGGTGGTGCAATTAAAGACTACTTACACTAAATCATACTCAGCTCTCTGCAGCTCATCAACTTAGTCAGGCCCCTCTGAACTTGTGCACTTTCCCCTCCCATGACTGCACCTCATTAAGACTTGGGAGGAATGGATACGCCATCACTTTCCTCATGTTGTTTCTGCCTAAGCTGCGCCACGCTTAGCATACTCACTCAATGGAATCCACTTGCAACCTTGCGACTAGTGTCCGCTAGTGGCGGATTAGAAACAAAAACAATTGTGGTGTCGATTGTGCTTGCCGATGTGTCCTTGTGTCCTTGCCGATGGGAAATTATTATAAAAACAAAAATCTACATTACTCATGAAACTAATTACTGCCAAGATATTTCAGCTCCTGTGTGGTTAAAGAGGATCAAACATTAAACACTATAATCGAGTTTGGGTTGACAAAAAGCTTAGTTGTGATGTGATGCTGCTCACGTTTTGGTGTTGCAGTGGGATGGATTGGGACAGGAGAATAGAGGATTTTCAGGCCGTCCCTCTGCTTTACAGGCAGACCTCTCTCACTGTGACTGCCCCTAACAGAGAGAAGGAAGTAAGATTTACCCTTTGGGGCTGCCCAGATGAGAATGGATTGGCTCATAGTTTCTTCTGGATTTGGTGTCTGCCATATCCGTGTCTGCCATCATGACTGGAGTCCACTTATGGTCACACAAGCAGCCCCTGTGCAAAGTAAACAAATGGATCAATGCAAATGTGGTTGAGTGTCTGCTGTCAATACAGAAAAAAACACATTGGAGTCACCCATAGCTCCATATTGATATTTATTGTACTGGTGTGGTTGTTGTTGCCCATTAAGGTAGAAAATGGCTTCTCTCACAGGCTGTGTGTAGACTCGTGATATCACTCTCTCTCTCTCTCTCTCTCTCTCTCTCTCTCTCTCTCTCTCTCTCTCTCTCTCTCTCTCTCTCTCTCTCTCTCTCACACACACTTTGTCTTTCTCTTGCTGTTCACTTATATCTCTCTCACTTCACTCACTCACTCTCTTTCCCCATGCTCCTTTTCTCTCTCTCTCTCTTTCCTTTTCTTTCTCCCTCTCCCTCTCTCCCTTGTTCTCTCACTCACTCCGTCTCTCCCCCTCTCTTCCAGACAGCATCTGTTCCCTCATGTTGTGAGTGCCTGTAATTGAGCTGCTGTATTGCCTCCCACTTGTGATTGTTCCCATAAGCACCGATGGCCATAATGATTACATTAGATGAATATTCTTCAAGCGGCTCCCTTAAAAAACAGCTCTGTGTCCTCGAGAGCCATTAACCACCAGTGACACGGTCAAAACCGCCCCCAAAAAAGGACCAAAATAGAATCCAAAATAGAAGACCAAAAACCAGATGAGAACCGTTAATGTGTGTGTGTGTGAGTGAGTGAGTGTCTGTGTGTGTGTGTCTGTGTGTGAGAGAGAGAGATATGGTTTCCCATGTTGGAATTGGAAATGGTTGAAGTCGGAGCGAGGGCTGGGCATTGCGTGGTGAGATGTGTTAAAAGCACACATAGTGCACATGTGGGCAAAGGCTCCACTTGCTGTGGTTGTGAAGATGGCTCATGCATTATAGATGCACCAGTGTAAAATGGCCCATGCCTCTGAGGACCGCCAGTGTCTGTCTCGGCCTATTTCTAGATCCTGATGAAGTATTTCATCTAAAGTGTGACGCGCAGTCGAAGAAATATTGCTTATGCACAGACAGGCATGACCTTCATTTGGGTACAATGTACATTCCAACGGAACCCACCACAGCGGTCACTTTCAAGGTCACATTGCAGAAGTAAAGTATTTTTGTGCCATCTGTGCAGTTTGGCGTTTATTCTCTAAGTGAAACACTGGTATTGCTCCAGTGAAGGATTACAATGCTGTGTTATCTATTTTAATTGTAATATTTAATGGAGATTGAATTATCAAAATCACATAATGTATCTTACATGTATGTTTCATTCCTCATCTTAAGGTTCATAGGGATTATATTCACATGTTCTAATTCTATCCTTTCCTGTGATTTGAGCCTCTTAAAATAAATAATCTTAATGCTTTCATAGAATACATTGCATAAGACGTCCATTGTATACATTGTTTTTTTAAGAATCACAATTTAATCCTCTTGGATGTTGAATAGAGGACTGATAGGTAGGTTAGATTTTTTTCGAGTTGCTAGGATACAGACGTAGGTACCAGCTCTGGCAGCCGATGCAAGAGAGGGGTCCCCTGACATGACAGATAATTTTTCATAGTTATTTAGCAAAATAAAGTACAAAATGTTTTTATTTACAATTAGATACAGTGAAAAGAATTGATTAATGCCATTATAACATTTTTAGTAATAAATCTTCATTGTGGCACACATGCAAACAGCAGTGTTTCTTGCAGTGCTTTTTCCACCTTCCGAACATAACACGACTACGCCCAGCCCTCACTCAGCACAGTGCAGAAGTCCTAGTCAGCGCTTATGTTAGCCCACATCCCGCATTGATTACCGCAACTCCGTCCAGTCTGGCATCCCAAATAAGTTACTCCACCGACTCCAAAAATCTGCAGCGAGTATCATCATTTATCTCACTGACCTTATGGAGAAGCAGACCCCTGCCAGCTCACTGTGAGCCTCCTCAGCAGGTCCACTCAGCATACCAGACACGCCCTGGGGGAGAAGGAGCGTTCTGTTCTACTGCCCCTAAGCTCGGGGATTCACTTCCCCATCACATCAGGCATTTGGGAATCCATTGCAGACTTTAAAAAGTAACCTAAAACCCATCTCTTTTGGCTAACTATTCATTGTGACTTTTACATACAGTATTACTTGTTACTTATGACTGCATTAGTTGTAAATGTGATTTTTCTGTTATTTTAATGTTTTATTAATTATATTTATATTTGTATTTGTGAAGTAACTTTGGGTGTCATTGAAGGTGCTTTTGAAATGAAATGCATTATGATTATTTTTATTATTATTATTATTGTTGTTGTTTTTACCAAAACCTCATGATAGCTTAGATATCATGTGCTGCGTTTTATCTGCAAATGTTATGAGGCAAGTTGAGTTAATGTGCATTGTCCTGCCCTGTGTAGGAGCCCCTGTGGATAAGGGCCTCTGCAGTGAGCTGACTGCCCCAGGGCCAGCTGTCTGTGAGGTGCCCTGCCCCAGAGACTGTGCCCTCACCCCCTGGACGCCATGGTCCTCCTGTTCCCAGACCTGCTCCAGTAAGACCACAGAGGGCCGGCAGATGAGAACCCGCTCCATCCTGGCCTACAACGCTGGAGAAGGTGACTCAATCAAGCTATGACTGTTTACTCATCTTATGTGTTTGTTTTGCTCTTCATAAGGGGATAATTTCTGCACATAATCAGATGTATTGAGAGCTCAGTGTTTTTTACTGTGGGTTTATTGGTGTGAGCGAAAACATATGAAGTTATATAAACAGGGACTAGCTTGTTGTTGTTCAGTGGGAATTCTCCATTCAGAGACAGCCTCTGTCCTAGATTTAGGCTTCATCAGTGATATCATTTATATGCATGTGTTTTACAGTATTGATGATGATAGACAGCACAAAGGGAAGCAGGATTGCAATACATGGTCCATTTGACTGTGTATCCTTTGAGAGCTGGTGTTGCATAAGTTTAATGTCAGAGCTTTTGACTGAAGTCTCATTATGTGGTTTTCAATTGCTGGCATTTTCTGATAGTGTGTAGTGTGTGTTGACTGTGTGCATGTGTGTGAGTGTGTGTGTGTGTGTGTGTGTGTGTGTGTGTGCGTGTGCGTGTGCGTGTGCTTGTGCGTGTGCGTGTGCGCGCATGTGTTTCCTGTTATTTGTGCGGTGCTAAGAAGCACTTTGTGTTCTGTTTCTACAGTGACGACAATGGTAGTGGCTTGGATTACTGTGATGGAGGGTAATTTTTAGTGTTGGATCAAGGCTGTTTTTCAGCAGCTCTAGTTTTTAGAGTTTGTGCTGCCACCATTAGCAAAATTAGACTAAATTGGATAGGCTTGTCGTGACGTAGACAAAAGCATAGTTTACTTTTTTTCTATACTAAAATACTTAAATGTCCATACTAACAATTACCATTGTTCTTTCAAGGTCTTACAAATGTTCCGAAGTTTCCAGAACTACTTGGTATATTGATTTTACCCCTCCTGTAGATGTGCAGTGCACCATTACACATTCGATGTGAATGAAAAGAAGTGTATTTGTTAGTTGAACGTAGATCTATAGCTATGAATTGTTAACTGTGAGGTATCTCCTTCTTCCTGGTGATTCTGTACTGCATTCTTGGCTTTGGGAAAAAAAGACTTGGCTTTGGGGAGAGAAAAAACATTAATGAGATACTTGCTAGAGGGGCAAATATATTTTAAGGATCATTTCCCACAAACGCAGCTTGTTGCACTCTTGAGTGCCAAAATATTTCTTCACAAAAAAACATTGTTTTTGTTTTCTCTCACCGTGGGAATATTTCACTGTTGCCAATTTACATTAGACATGCACACTTCTCATGATGGAGGATGCATTCATGAAATCAGCAATTCATGTAGAGAGAGGCAAACCTTATGCATTATGGATAGTACCCCCCCTCTCTCTCCCCATCTCTCTCTCTCTCTGTTTCTTTCTCTACCTCTCTCTCTCTCTGCCTGTCTCTCTCTCCCATGGATGTGTGAATAAATCAGTGGGCGTGACTCTGCAGCACCACACATTAATAACAGAAACAGGGTGTTGCTGGGGGTGGCCATCACAACACACGGAGAGTGGACAGGCCATCTCATGGCTTTGGCCCTGGTTTAAAACACCACACGGAGCCACTCAGTGTGCTTATTTAAACCCTTCAGCTTAACTTTGGATGCATGTGGTCAGAGGGGAGCCCAGCCATTGAAAGAGTGTTTTTTTAATATTTTTTATGTTTTGGTGTGGCACTAAAGCTTCCCTCCTGATCCCTCCAAGAGGCGCATTATCCCCTGGGCTAGTTCAGCCCCGGCTCTCGGCTTTTTTAGCGACGCAATTAAAGCATGCTGAGACGGTGCTTTTCCGAACACCTTGAGAGAGGGCCAGTCGGCCTCGTTACAAGCCTGCGGGTGACCGAAGGTCAGCGTGGGATGTGGCGCGCTGCCGACTGTTCCCTCTCCACCCCATCGCCTTTAATGCCACGCTCAACCCCTCATTCGGCACCTGCTCTCTCACTCTCCTTTAATACCGTGCTCGACCCCTCGCTCGGCACCTGCTCTCTCACTCTCCTTGTGCTTGAGCGGGATGAGAGGGGAGCTTTGACTCGCCCCGCGGCTCCATCATCCCCAAGGCCTGTAAATGTCAGCAATAATTCAGAGCCACTAAGGGGGCTTGGCGCGGCGAAGTATCGACTCCGCTTGAGAAACGGGAGGCTCCGAGCACTTCAGTGGCCCATCCATCTGAGGGGAGCCTATTCTCTTAAAAAAAGAAACTCCAGGAGTAATGCGGCGTTCTTAAGGCAAATGCTTCTCCTGACACTGGAGTGAGGGGATGAAAACACACCCAGTTTAAACAGGGGAAAGAGACGATCTATCACACAACCTATTAGGGGGTGCAATTCCCCAAGGGTAGTTGTATTTGGTGTGTGTGTGTATGTGTTTTTTTTAGTCACAGGTAGCTTGGCATACTGTCATTTGTTCCCATCATTAGAGCCTATAATCTCTCATCCATACACATCCCATAGTGTGTGTGTGTGTGTGTGTGTGTGTGTGTGTGTGTGTGTGTGTATGTGTGTGTTTGTGTGTGTGTGTGGATAATAATATATATCTATAAAGATGTCTATTCAGCTATGTACTGTATGAATGTCTGTATGAACATGTGAACTGTGTGTATCCAAGTATGTTTGTGTCTTTAGATGGCTATGTGTGTTTGTGTGTATGAATATATGTTATTGTTATTCCCAAATTGTGATGGGTTTCCTTCCAACTACTGTACATTTGTGCCTGTAGATGCTTGTGTGTCCTTATGTATGTGTGTATGTGTGTATGTGTATATGAATGTATATGTGCTTGTATGTGTGTGTGCATATGTACAGTGCATTCAGAAAGTTTTCAGATGCCATCTACATTTGTCTTGTTTCAGACTTTCATCAGTCTACACAGTCTTTTTGTTAATTTATTCAAAATAAAGGACACAATATCCCATTTATAACTTAATTGGAATCCATCTTGGCCTAATAGAATTGAATGTTGGACTTCAAGGACAACTATCAGTGCCACACTCCATCAGTCAGACCCTTATACTGTAGAGTGGTCAAATGTAAGCAATTACCTGGCTTTAAGCCACAGATTAAGGAAAATGATAGCCTACTGTGAGTTAACCACAAAAGCAGCTGATTCTGAATGACTTCCAACACCGAACATTTTCTTTGACTGTCTATGGCATTGCCTCATTAATACCATCCCTACAGTCAAACACAGTGGAGGCACTATTATGATGTGGGGATGTCTTTTTCTGTGACGGGGCCTCGGGGAGTAGTCAGGATAGAGAGAAAGATGGATGCCAGAAAATATCAAGCTATCCTGAGTGTAACCTTTTCCAGAGTGCTCAGGATCGCAGACTTGATGGGGAATGTTTACATGTCAACAAGACAACAACTCAAAGCATACAGTCAGCCATGAAAAGGCAGGAGTGGCATTGGAGGAAAACTCTGTGAAAGTCCTGAAGAGGCCATTGTGGAGTTATTGGTGTAGATTGATGACAAAGATGGGTCTGAAATGTAACAACATGTGGAAAACCAGAAAGGGTCTGAAAACATTCTGAATGCACTGCAGGTCTTATAAATGAATCCTGCCTACTGTATTGGTGTATATTTACCTATATTTCTTATATAAATAAATCCTACTGTATTGGTGTATATTTATATATTTATCCATATTTCTTATAAATCCTACTGTATTGGTGTATATTTATATATTTATTCATATTTCTTATAAATCCTACTGTATTGGTGTATATTTATTTACCCATATTTCCTCTGCACGTACAGGGGGAGCCACGTGCCCCAACAGCACTTACCTCCAGGAGGCGCGCAGCTGCAACGAGCACCCCTGCATGGTGTACCACTGGCAGACAGGGCCCTGGTCTCAGTGCACCGAGGACCCATCAGTGGCCAGCACCAACGCCAGCCTCAGCACCAGCAAGGCCTCCTGCTCCATGGGCCTGCAGACGCGCAAGGTCATCTGTGTCAAGGTCAACGTGGGACAGGTGCCCCCCAAGAAGTGAGTGCTGGTCTCGGAGGTGGAGGCGCTTTTTGCTGTTGTGCTGGTTTGGGCTTCTGATGTGGTGGGTGCCGGTGAAGGGTTAACAGTGAGAGCAGAGGAGGTGGTTGAGGGAAGGAGAGAAAAGTTTGGCACTGAGCGAGCGTGCCCATGTGGTGGGTGTTTAAGTCTGTGACTGACTGACAGGCTCAGCTGTGAAGAGGGAGAATGAGAAGAGAAAGAGGAGAGAGATAGTGAGAGAGAGAGAGAGAGGAGACAGAAAGAAAGAAAAGTAGAAAGCAGCCTCTTTCCTTCCCACTATCTCTAGTCTGCAGGCAGAGAGTTGCTCAAGCAAGATGGAGGAAGGAAAAGAAATAAATAAAAGCACGTAGCATAGAATCACAAACAGACCAATTACTGCATCCTAGTCAGTTTTAGGCTCTGTAATTTTCCACTGATGATAATGGCAGTAATTAAGTGGGCTTGATTCTTTAATGCAATTAAATCGGCACCAAGATGAGAGAGTGCAAGACAACAAGGCCTGTTTTGGAGGGCCAGTCCCAGCTGGTATCACGAAGGCTGAAGTTCGCATGCTGTCACTTCCCATGACACTGAGGGCCTGAGAGCTTCTCGTGGCCCAAGCTTTTCCCCACACATGGTCGTATGCCAAGACGATGGATGTATGATGTATGTATGATGGAAATCCCTATCACTAGTCAACTATTTTTGCATGCAGGTTTTTATGCTCATTTCATGGGGATTGCTTCCCTATCTTTTTTTTTTGTCCTCTCTTTCATCTCTCTTTTTTCATCCTCTCTCTTGACCTTTTCATACCTATGTACCCATTAATGTTGTGGACACAGAGTGAAGCATGTGTGTTCTTGACCTTTGTTATCTTCATTTGTTCCCGTGATCCATTTCTGACCCATTGAGGCAAGAGTGACACACCAAGTGGAAGTCTATGATCCAACAAAGCCATTGCCCTGACAACAAATTTTAATGATCTCCGTGCAGACCACCTCCATGTAGATGGCGTGCTTATCTTTCCTCACATTAGCATTTGTGACATTTACACATAATTAAAATATAATACTAAGCAGGAGAATTGACTTTGAATAGACAACATGTTAACATAATTGGATCTCTTAATGACTGTGCTGGTTGTGTCAACTGCACTGTTTAACAACGCTGGAACAATTTCATTCTGCAAATGAATGCACCCCTATTATTGAAATGAAATTTAATTTCATTTGACGGCATTCTAATTTGGACAATGCCTCATGTTAGCGTGTCAGAAAACAGTCACAGTCGCGGCAGTATAACAGGGCTGTTTTCTGCATTCACTGGAGGATGCGGCTCAGACGAACATCTTTATCCTGGAGTGTGTGCTAACGTTGTGCTTTGCAGTGTTCAGTCTGTTAATTACTATGTTTTGCCTAATTTCTTCACGGGTTGCATTTTTGAGCCTTTATAGAGGCTTTGGTGATGTGTCTATATGGTCTTTGATGTGTAGCCTATTTTGCTTTCTTTTGAATTTTGAGTTTATTTCATTGAGGAGTTCCAAAAAAACGTCTGTGAGACGAGCTTCACTCAAAGGCACAATGCATTGAAGGAGCTGAGGGAGCCAAGGAGAAATTGATTTGATCTCACTTCATCCTCTTGTCACACAAGGCTCTCAGTTTTTAATGTTTGTGTGTGTGTGTGTGTGCCCTCCTTTATGCAGGTGTGCTTTTATTAATATGTGCGTTTTGTGTCTATATAATCATATATACTAATATACTAATAATCTCTCCTTGGGGATGTTATCTGTGTGGGTATTTATATTTGTATTTTTTTGTGTGTGTGTGTGTGTGTGTGTGTGTGTGTGTGTGTGTGTGTGTGTGTGTGTGTGTGTTAGGGATCACATGGTGAGTAGTTGATGAGACAGACCATTGTTGTAGTGAGAGTGAATCAATCAAGACATGACAAGGTATACATTTGATTACACTTCCCGTTCCTAGTTAACTGTTCCTGTGGACATGTGACAAGCATGTGACAGTAGGCCCACAATAGTAGTGGTTGAAAGGCAGCAAATCAAGAAACATGCCAAAGGCTCCTGCTCTTTGAATGCGTTTAGTTCCCCAGGATTTGTTTCCCTCCCGAGGATTTGCTGCTGCTGTTGGCATTAGAAAATAAATCTGATGTGGCCGTGTGGTGCCCCTGTCTCTGTCCCACCTCTGTTCCAGCCTCGCTTGGCTTCCGCGGCATGATTCTAATGAATGCTGACGTCCCGGAACACCAAGATCTCTTTCTCATTCTCTCATTCTCTCTCTCTCTCTCTCTCTCTCTCTCTCTCTCTCTCTCTCTCTCTCTCTCTCTCTCTCTCTCTATGTCTCTCTCTTTCTGCATTAAAGCTGACCCTAATCATCCAGCAGGTTCCCACCAATAGGATGAGGAAATAAAGCATGGGCATCACATAATGCTCCAAGGATATGGCCAAAGATCAGATTACCGGACGCCTCTCTCAGATTGACCATTTGCCCTCATTTATCTTTATCCAGCAGGAAAACTGCAGAGAGGACCAGTGCTTAAAACATACACACACACACCCCCCACACACACACACACACACGCACACACGAATACACACACATACACACACACACAACCACAGATTAGTCAGAGCTCAGACTTTGCTTGAGATTTTTGTAGCGATGCCACGATTAGAGGGATTACCATTCAGTGATAAAATCAATACATCTCAGTGTGGAGTAGCGTAACGGCAGCGTGGGCTGTTCTCTGCCCTACAACATGTTCTCTGACATATCTCTCTCTCTCTCTCTCTCCCTCTCTCTGTCTCTCTCTCTCTCCCCTCTCTCTCTCTCTCTCTCTGTCTCTCTCCCTCTCTCTCTGGCTTTGCCAGGTGTCAATACAATTTGTAATCCAAAACAGTGACAGTGAGGGCAAGCGTGCCATGATTGCCAGTGAAAGTGATTATGGCATTTTTAGGTGTTGACGTCAGGCCTGTGATGATCTTTTCCGTGGTGCAGTCCCACATTCCCCACACACCTCTCTCTTTTTCTCTCTTTCTCTCTCTCTCTCTCTCTCTCTCTCTCTCTCACTCTCCAGAGCGTGAAACACCACAGGTATCCTTACCTGACCAGACAACTGACTTACCTTAATCTCCAATAATTAATTCCATTAGCGTAACGAGCGGGCTTAGGCCAAACCTCTGTGACATGTCTTTAACCCCGGAGCCCTTGTTGACTGACTGAGCTGAACTTGTGGCCTGCTCCGCTCACTCGGGACAGGACTCGTCAGGACTGGACTGGTGTGGAGCGCGGCAAAGATGGAGGCCTGCATCGCAATGTGACGCTCGCAAAGTGTCTGATGGATATCGGGTGGTCCTGACACATGTGGTGTGGGAATTGCAATAAGACCCCGTTCACACCGCATGTCTTAATGCTCAATTTGGATTTTTTGCTCAGATCCGATTTTTTTGTTTGGCTGTTCATATTAAAATGTGGCCTATATCAGATTCCAGTCTTAACTGTTTGCGGTTTCGAACTGACCCGCATGCGCAAAAAAAAAATAGCAATGACATCAGCTAACTCCTGCGGCGCATAATTGTGACAAATGTCGATGTAGATTGAAAAAAGATTGTAGAAGTCGCATCAAATCCGGCTTGGTGGTTCACACTGCGGCCGCATTAAAAAAAATCTGATCTGGGTCTGATTCAGGACCACATATGGAAGTGGTCTAAATCTGATTTTTTAAAAATCAGATCTGGGCAAGATTTGACTGTTCACACTACTTCTGAATAAGTCTGACCTGGTCAGATTTGGGCCACTTTTGCCTGCAGTCTGAACAGGGTCATAAGAGGCTTAGCGCTTACAAGTGTATCTGTATGTGTGTGTGTGTGTGTGTGTGTGTGTGTGTGTGTGTGTGTGTGTGTGTGTGTGTCGTGTGTGTGCCATGGCATGTGCGCGTGTGCGTGCGTGTGTGTGTGTGTGTGTGTGTACTGTATGTACAGTATATGCATGTATACCGGTATGTGTGTCTGTTTATGTGATTCGATTACTTATTTGTGTGTGTGTGTGTGTGTGTGTGTGTGTGTGTGTGTGTAACTCAGGTGCCCAGAGGGACCTCGTCCTGAGGCAGTGAGGCCGTGCCTGCTCCCATGTAAGAGGGACTGCCTGGTCACTCCATTCAGTGAATGGTCTGCCTGCACACCGTCCTGTGAACCCGGTACAGTAGAAGCCCCACAGTATAGGGCATACATCATACACACCAAATCCCTTATAGAGAGAGAAAACAACAAATCTTTCTTGTATATTTTTCATTACGTTATTTTACACTGCCCTCTTTTTTTGCCTTCCACTTATTACTGTAATGTATCATGCCTAAATTGCATTGAAATAATTGTGGAATTGCTCAAGTAGCGTGTCTCTTTCTCATTCCGTGAGGAAGATCGCACCACACACAGCATCCAGTCTTATCACGCTGGAGGACGCTGTTGAATACATTAAGCTGATTTATGGCATGAAATCATCATTGCGCCTGTTTTATGACCTCTGCCGTGGCACTGATGTATAAACCTGCTGCCACAGTAGGCATATATATATATATATATACAAGATAGATATATCATTTTTTATTCGGCTTTGGTCATGCCTCTGATTAGAAATTTATCTCATCAGGTATTTTCGAATAAACTGCTCCCGTTTAATTGATTTGAATGAGAGGTTACGCTTGAGCCTTGGAATGAATGTGTGATAATATGAGCTGCTTAGAAATATCTGGGCAGGAAGGAAGAACCATTCCCAAGCAAACACGGCTCCCTGGCTCCCCCGCTGCAGTGTTTGTGATGTTTACATTTCTTACCAACACTGAATATCACTACCTACCCAACAATAGGATGCATATCATGATGCGCATGTCATGATGCAGTGTTACTTCCCTCTACATTATTGCATCGTTACAGCTCTGTTTCTGACCCAGCGTTTGTGCCCAAAGGTGCTGCGGCCCAAAAACCCAAGCAGTCCCGCAGGCGCATGGTCATCCAGATGCCCTCCAACGGGGGCCAGGAGTGTCCCGAGCTGCTACACGAGGAGAAGGAGTGCGACGCCCCAGCCGTCTGCCCTGGCTACAGGTACACGGCCATAAACTGCGTACCTTTAGTGTAGAAAATGTCTGCTGAGTTTGTTATTCTGTCTGCCTGCATGGGCCTTCTATTGAGGCATTCATGATGTGATTTGACTTTTGAGTGACTTGAGCATACAGGAAAACCCAGAATGTTCAGAATGGCAGTCCAAGTGCCTTCCTCAGTAAAAGCCATGGTCATGTACATTTGCACTTTCACTGCCATTTAGCAGGATAACCTGATATGTGAAATGCTAAGTAAATAGGATGGAGAATGCTCACAAGCAACTGGCATTGTCGCACACCAGGGATTTCCTATAATCTAAAAAAACTCAGTTTCTTAATCACTTAGAAAAATACATTATCTAATTTCCTCATAATTGCTATCACAGTGACAGTGCGACGCTAGCAGCTAATTGTCTAACTCTAATTGTTATTGGAAGATGGAAGACCCACAAGTGGCGGCGGTGTCAGCTGGTCCCGTGGTCTGTCCGCCAGGAGAGTCCCGGTGCTCAGGAGGCCTGCGGATCGGGACTTCAAACCAGAGGTGAAGCCCTGCTCTTTACATACAGTTTGCCTGCAAGGGAAAATGGCTAGAGTTTAGCCTATGGCTAGCGTTTTCCCCCCAGTTTAATTCAGTTGTAGGGGGATAATCATTTTAAGATAACTAACTCTGTGGTTAATGATGATTCAGCGCCAAACTGCCTCCAGACACAAAACCTGAGGTCTAATCTTTTTTGCCTTCAGATGTTTGCATATACACAGATCAAAAGTCTCCCCTCATGAGTACCTCTGTAAGATCAACAGCTCAATTCAGTCCTCCTCCACATTTGCAATACACACCGACATTATTATAACAAGACATTAATTACAATAGATTCAAATGCATCAGTAATTTTTAGTGCTTATATAACACATTAGATAAATAAGCCCAGTATGCATATGGATAGCAGAGGAGACATTTTTCTTACTGTACAGTCGTAATTAAAGGAGGTTTCACCAGACCTGCGTTATAATGCAGAGGCTAAATTAATGTTTTCGATTTTATTTTCAATTTGCAAATGCTTGGTTAGACAGTGCAGTGAGCTCTATATTAAATGGGATTTCTCCCCCCCAGATAAACAAGCTTATATTGATGAAGTTTGAAGCTCTTTCAGGCTCTGTTAACTTACCTTATTTTGATGCACTTGGACAGCTCAAAGAGCTCCACCTTCTGAATTGCTTTTTGGGAAAGTATTAAACGTGGCCTCCCCATAGTATTGCACTCCACTCACGTTGTGACTTCATATGTGGTGTGTTGCAAGTTGCACTGCATCTTGTGTTGCAAGATGCAGTGACTGGAGCCCAAGATGAATTTCCCTCCATGGGGGACAATAAAGTATACTTTATCTTTATCTTTATCTTTATCTTATAAATAGAGGTTAAGTGATTGTAAAGAAATTGTAAAGACGTACCACCAGTCCCTAAAGTGTTATACACTGTGATGTGGTCTGTAGAGGTGAACCTGTTTTTTTTACAAATTCAGTTTGGTTTCTCAGATAGGAAATTTGTGTTAAAAATAGTCAATTCGGTCGTTGTATGTAGGGCGAAGATCAGTTTCACTTTCACTCACAGTGTGGACAAAGCAGAAACCACCACTGTCACCCAATGGGTCATATTGTATTATCACAGGCCTACCGTGGGCTCTGCTAAGATTGATAGATAGTGACTGGAAGTGTGATGAGGGCTTTGCTGTTGTGAGTTTATGACCCGTGACATTGCTGTTGCCCCACGGTCGCTGTCCGTCACGCCGGACGCCGCACTCTGACATGGCCGTCCCTACATGAGAGACCATCAGGAGCTCCTCAGGTGCAGTGCATCAACGCCACAGGCGTCGCCTTTAAGGTCACCCTCAGCCTGCCAACTGTAGCGTAGAAGTCGGTGTATAACACGACTGCTGGAAACCGGCCTTCTGGAAATGGCGGAGTGATGCATGGCTCTATTTTTATTCTTTAGATGTTTGAAATATTTTGGGACTTATTTCAATTCAATAAACTTGTGTCACCTGCCCAAAAACTGTCATTTATTTATTGGAATAACTTTTTAAAAACATCAAAAATTATTTTAGACATGTTTCTTCTCTTTGTACAATTCCACAGGTTCTCTGTGAAAGTATATTTTTCTGAGCCATCAGCCCTTTTCCACATAATTATCCACAGACAGCACTGGCCACATTCGTGCCTTTAAGCCATCTCTGTGTGTTGTTCTCAGACCTGTCTGTGCTTCTCTCTGTGTCCTGTGCCGTTTTCTTGCCTGGGGCCCCATAGCGGTGTCGTGTCGTCAGCTGGACGGCTCTGTGGCAGACGTGGGCCAGTGCCTGAAGCTGCCCAGCACCATGCCCCTCATCATGCAGCCCTGCCAGCTGCCCTGCCAGGATGACTGCCAGCTCACCCAGTGGTCCAAGTTCTCGCCCTGCGACTTCGACTGCGTGGGCGTGCGGACTCGCAGGAGGGCTCTCGTGGGTAAGAGAGACGACTACTGTGTTTATTCATGCATGCTGATGATGTCACAGAGAATGAGAGAGAACGGGTGCTGTATGTACACACATCATGTCCGTCTGTGGTCAAGGTTGGTCATTTAGTCATGGACAGAGTTTTGTATTAAGTGGAGTTTTTCAGAGGAAGAGCTTGTTTTTGCCAAAGAATCATTCAAAGTAGAGGAAAGGTTGACTTGAAGAACATTATGAAGAACTGTTGGCAAAGAAAGAATCCGGTAACACTTTACTTGACAGTATCGACATAAGAGTGACATGACACTCTCATGAACACATGACACTGTCATGACACATGAACCCTAACCTTAACCCTTACCCTAATCCTAACCCTAACTTGTTATGACAAAAAACAAATGTCACTTAATAACAGAAGCGTTATGTCATAAACGTTTATGACTTGTTTATGACATGTTCATGACAGTGTCATGTCTCTCTTATGTCAATATTGTCAAGTAAATTGTAACCAAGAATCCTTCAAGGCAGAGGAAAGGTTCACTCAAACAACTAGTGAACTTGCTTTTGGCAAAGAATATTGCTTTGAAACAAACAGGCAAAGGGCTCTAAGCAGGATGTGTGTAGTGAAGTGTGGCGAAGGATACTCTGAAAGCTAAGACCGCAGCCACTGCTGGAGTAGACGCTGCGCAGAAAAACACGTCCTCCTAATGGACACGTAGGTGGCACTGAGGATGTGTTACATCTGCAGACCTAAGCCGTTAATTACGGCTTACGTTCGGTAATGAGCACAAAACATCGGTGTAAAATATCATCCTTTGCTATGAGTTTAAGTGCCCACTGAGGGCCAAAGCAGTCACCGAAAGTGTGCTCATGGCTCCAATCCGCATTTAGTCTCCTGAAGTACCCTCCGCATTTAGTCTCCTGAAGTACCCTCCCGTTCGATAGAGATAATAATGCTTGATATTGATCAGATTCATTGTTGTCTTGGAGCCCATCTCTGCCTGGACTACAAATAGTACAATGCCTCTTGCAGTAGTGAATGAGGTTCAGGAGCGCATTCTCACCTCCTGCTCAGCAGAGTTTTATTTATAGCAATAATTGAGCAGTACTCAAGCTGAGACACTGATCTACTGCAGAGGTTTATGTGTGCCAACAATGCTTTCCATCTTTTGTCCGTCTTTACATCAGATTCTGTTTTCAGTGTTTAATCTTAGACTGGATATTCCATTAGGAGTTGCATTACTGTTTTGGTGTGGTTTAATATGCAGAACAATCTAATTAAAGCAGCAATTGGATTATTATTAGAATACAGAATATTCCAGTTTACATGCTAAGTGAACTTGAAAAAATCAGATGCCATGATGACACATCTTCATACAAGAGTCATGATAAGATCCAAATAAAATCTGAGTATCGGTTTATATGCCAGATGTAATCAGATTGAAATGGAATGAAATGAATGGATTGAAACTCTCCCGATTTCATAAAATTGTAATCCATCCAATTACACAGTTAGTTTACAAAGTAATTTGAGTGACTGAAATCTGATTGTTTGTTTACACTGTTCATTACTGTGCACAATCACTAGAGCGTTTACTGTACACTGTTCATGACTGTGCACAATCACTAGAGCGTTTACACTGTTCATGACTGTGCACACCGTGTACAGTAGTGAACAGTGTAAATGCTCTAGTGATCGACTGCATTGACTGCATGCCATAGTGATTGTGCAGTGGAGTGTTTTCTCTCTCCTGTTCCCGGTGTGTGGCAGGCAAGAGCAAGAAGAGGGACAAGTGTAAGAACAGCCAGCAGTTCCCGCTGAGCGAGACCCAGTACTGTCCATGCGACAAGTACAACGCGCAGCCCGTGGGCAACTGGTCAGACTGCGTCCTGCCAGAGGTGCGTCCTGAAGGCACACCAGTCGCCAAGGTGGGCATGGGCACGGTCGATGTTAGAGAGTGCGGGCAGGGCTACCGCTACCAGGCCATGGCGTGCTACGACCAGAATAACCGGCTCGTGGAGACATCGCGCTGCAACAGCCATGGTGGGTCTCTCTCTCAAGGTCTCTCTTTCTTTCTATATGTGCTTTTAGTCTTTTGTCTTTGTCAGTCTATCCTCACTGTCTATCCATTCACACGCCCTCCTTGCTCTCCATCACTCTCTCCATCACTCTCTCCATCACTCTCTCCATCACTCCATCACTCTCTCCATCACTCTCTCCATCACTACTTCTTGTTCAACATTTCCTTAGTCCCTTGTTTTCTTCATCTTTTTTGCTGGCCCTTTTTCACCTGTCTCATTTAATCTGTCTACCTTTTGCTTCATCCCTCACTCTCAGTGGTTCTCTGTCTCTCCTTCCACCCCCACCACCCCCTCTCATTCACTTCCCCTTTAGGGCCAAATCTCTTGCAGAGCTGGGGTTTTAGAGGAAATCTAATTTGGTCACATGGTACTTACTTGATTTCTCCCTCCCCTCTCGCTCTGCACCCCCCCCACCCCCCACCTGTCGGGGCTGATCCTGCACCCCTCAAATCCCCTCATCATTAAGCACAGGGCCTAATGTCTAATGGAACGTGGCATTAATCACGACTCAATGGTTTGACTCACACATTATTATGTTATGTTTTATGCGTGACTACTAAAAGTTAGAGACTACCAGGAGATGAGGGCTATCGAGAGATCCGTGAAGACTGTTTATTTGTTTTCTTTTCTAATGTTTGTGTATTTCCCTCCTAATGTATCTGCATGAGCGTGAAATATGTCCCGTGTTGAAGCCCTGTGTACTGGTTAATTACCTCTGTTGTTTATAATGCACTGACTCTTCAAGATGATGTGTGGCTAGCGTGCAGAGCTAGTTATTGAAACCAATGGCGGAAAATGTTGCCGTATGAATATTTTCTCAGAACACTGGGTGGTTCTGCTGTGGAGCTTTCCTCTCTTTGAAGTGTCACGGGAGTCGTAATCTTTAAAATATTAATGTTGTTTTCGCTGTTTAGCTCCTTTGTCACACTGCTACCTTTCTTTCTGGCGTAGTGTACATGAGCTAGTTGAGACTGCTGAAATGAGGTTGGTATATCAGGCCCGCAAGTGTCATCTCCTGAGAGTGCACTGCTGAATGCTGAGAGCTGGTGGCATGGGGGCCCTGCTGCAGAGGATCGGTGATCTGTGTGTGTGTGTGTGTGTGTGGGGGGGTTCTGTGTGTGTGTGTGTGTGTGTGGGGGGGGGATGGGGCTGGGGAGTTGCTGCAGAGGATCAGTGAGTCAGGTTGGTGCTGGGTGGCTGTTCAGGAGGAGGGCTTGGCAGTGTGTCACTGTCAGCTTGTTATCATCTGCATTCCTCCCACTCGTCTTTCCCCATCCTCTCTTCCCCCATCCTCTCTTTCCCCTCTCTCTTCTCCCATCCTCTCTTCCCCCTCTCTCTTCTAAGCCCCATTCTGGTGCTCACAGGCTTTCCTTCCTTCTTCCTGCTCTCTCATCCCTCTCTTCCTCTCTTCCTCTCATGCTCCATAGCCTTCTCTCTGCGCATCCTTCTCTCCTACACACACAGTGTACAGTATCTCCCTCTCTCTGTCCCTCATCCTCTCATCTCTTCATCTCTCCCTCCTTTCCCTCCATCTCTCCCCCATGTAATCACTTTCTATTTCTGTCCTTCTCTCTACTCTCTCTATCTTCTCTCTCTCTCTGTCCCTCTTTCTCTTTCTCCTTTTACCCTCCCTCCCTCTCTCCTTCTCGCTCCTTCTCACCCTCCCTCCCTCTCTCCTTCTCGCTCCTTCTCACCCTCCCTCTCTCTCTCTCTCTCTGTTTCTCCCTCTCTCTCTCTCTGTTTCTCCCTCTCTCTCTCTCTCTCTCTCTCTCTCTCTCTTGTCCATAGTCTGGGTTAATCTCAATAGTTCATCTTAATAGGGAGCCCTGTCTGACACATTGCTTCAGGCGACAGTAGAAAACTCTTATCTCCCCCCCCCCCCCTCCTCCCCCATCATTCTCCTCCTCCTCTGACTTCAAGGCGGACGGGGTAAACATGAAAAGCCCGTGTCGCTCTCAGCGTATGTGAAGCGCACCTCCATCTCATCTCGGGTTTTTTCGCCGCGCTTTTCTTCTCACTTTTCTTTGGAGAAGAATGCCGGTCCGAGCACCGTGGATAGTGCCAAAGCCGGCTTTGAGGGCTTGGAAGCCTTCTTTGCTTTTCATTGTCTTCGATGTTTTCGTTCTGTTTTCTTCCCTGTTCTTGTTTTTTCTTTCT
The DNA here is from genome assembly GCF_017589495.1 of Alosa alosa. Lineage (NCBI taxonomy): Eukaryota > Metazoa > Chordata > Actinopteri > Clupeiformes > Clupeidae > Alosa > Alosa alosa. Next base: position 24,726,688 of record NC_063201.1, read on the forward strand.
TCTCTTTTGCTCTTTTCATTCCTCTGGCTATCTGAAAGGGAGCGAAGGATGAAGGTGTGAGCATCTAGGAGAGATAGCTAGAGAGAGAGAGAGAGAGAGAGAGAGAGAGAAAGCAATGCTTTGTTGTGCAAACGGAGTAGGACACTGTTACATGCCAAAGTCACGTTTAATCACCTCGCAGCCATTAAGGGCTGCTTTAAATATCCTGAATCGTTAAGAGAAGTCATTAATGTTAATATTGATTGCCAGAGCCCTGGAGAGACTCACTCGATCAGGCAGCAAGCGTCCAGTGATTACATCTCATTAAAGCTGAGATGGTCTCACTACTGAGGGGCAGACACACACACAGACAGACATAGAGACAGACAGACAGACAGACAGACATAGAGACAGACAGACAGACAGACAGACAGACACAGAGACTGGAGGGATTTTGTGGGGCCATGTCGGGTGGGTGCGGAGATCACGTGACCTGGCATTACTCACTCCACTGTGTCTGCCCCCACATTAACCCCCCTCTCCAACGCCCCCTGCTCTATACAACGCATCTCAGTGTGGAGGCACACGCCCGGGGTGTGTGCTGCTCTGCTTTGACAGGAGGTGGGTGGTGTTGAAGTAATGGGGTCAGTGTGGGGAGTTGAGCCAGTGGAGGGGAGGGGAGGGGGGGCTGGAGGCAGGGGGGGGGGGGCTGAGTTGCGTCCGGGGCAATACACAGCAGCCCTGTTTGCAAAGGCCAATGAACTTCACAGACATGGGGCAGCGTTTGTGTTTGCGTGTGTGTGTGTGCTTGTGATTGTGTGTATGTGTGTGTGTGTGTGTGTTTGTTTGAGAAAGACTGAGAGGGTTTATGTGTCGGTCTGGTGGTGAGATGAGAACACAGACGACTGGCTCTTGGCTGTAGGGAGCTGATAGATGGAGAACGGATTTGAGAGGGGTAGAGGCCTAGGACCTTTACTGCAAAGGGGTGTGTGCGCACGTGTGTGTGTGTGTGTCTGTGTGTGTGTATTTGTGTGTGTGGGTATGTGTGGGTGTGTGTGTGGGTATGTGTGGGTGTGTGTGTGTGTGTGTGTGTGTGTGTGTGTGTGTATGTGTGTGTGTGTGTGTGTGTGTGTGTGTGTGTGTGTGTGTGTGTGTGTGTGTGTGTGTGTGTGTGTCTGTGTGTGCGTGTGTGTGTGATTGTGTGTGTGTGTGTGTGTGTGTGTGTGTGTGTGTCTATGGGTAGTGTCATCTTCCACTGCGAGGCATGTGCACAGCAGGGCCACCAGGAAGTGCCGGGGCCATCTCTCTACCAGACAGTTGGGGGTGTCTATCGTGCCGGCTGTAGTGGCGTCCAGAGGGGTGTGTGAGTGTGTGTGTGTGTGTGTGGGGGGTTAACTGGTCGAGGGGTGCCTTGTTAGATCGACCCTAGCTGGGAGGAACAAGCGGGCACCACAGAGCCCCTGCCCCCCCAACCACACACACACACACATACACACACACACACACACTTGTCCTCATCCCCAGCTGTGCTGGAAGGGGGCATGTGGCATGATTGCCAGTGACTTCCTCTCCACCGTGCTGCCACACTGTCGCCCGGGTCGCATTTATCATGCAGACTGAAGAATCCCCACCACACACACACACACACACACACACACACACACACACACACACACACACACACACACACACACACACACACACACATACATACACACACAGACACACTAATTTACCATCAGAAACAGGCAGCAGACATGCTGGAGACAAGATCCAGGCTGGCTGGGTAGGTGGCTGGGTAGATGGCTGGGTAGATGGCTGGGTGGGAAGATGGCTGGGTAGATGGCTGGGTGGGCGGCTCTCTCCTCTCCTTCACACCAGAGCTGGTCACTTAATGGCTCAATTAAGTTTTCAATTACAGTCACTCGTCAGCAGCACGCCGCCTGGTCACTGGTGCGTGACCAGCCCTTTAATGCAAGACCTCGTCTGAAAAGTGTGTGTGTGTGTGTATGATATGGGCCTGCACCAGCCAACAGTGTTTGCCTTTTCTGATGCAATGGTTTTGGCATTAAAATGATATCAGCGAACCATCAGAGGGTTTAGTTGGGCTTTCAGGAGTGTTCTGGAACACTGTGTGGAGTCCCATCTGTCAAACAGTGCTGGAGAAGTTAGCCATCTCTAGTCAAGCGTGACAGCCCAATCTAATGACATTTGTCAACATGTGCTATGCTGCAAAAAAAAGTATCAATATGTCCTCATTTTACCCCCTAAGTCAACTTTAAGATGTGAGAAACTTTAATTGACACTAAAAGGCAGCAGTCCTGTGGTGGGGTGTGTTCTGTGGAGGCAAGAAATCCAGCCTCATTCTCACAGAAAGTTCTGGGTATGTTTGGGGTTTGTACACATCACATTTCACGTTTGGCCCGATGGGATATTGCTGTGTCTCCAAAAGGGCTCTGCCTTTAAACGGGAGAAATGACACGCTGTGGGGTATACCCGGCACACTGGGCCTAGAGCAGGGGTGGGCAAACTTTTTGGCTCAAGGGCCACATTGGGTTTTGAAAACTGGCCGGCGGGCCGCACAACAACCCCCCCCCACGACACACACATAAAAAATGCATTTATTATAGCCTATAATTTAGTATGAAAAGTATTTATTTTAAAATATGAATTGCTTAAAAATGCTGCTAATTTTATGCTGTTTAACAAATGTATAAATTGTGCACTGTCGCTTTAAGACAGTCGCTTTAATTCACGTTTATTTGATCTTCTGCCTGCTCCGCTATGGCTATCGCTATCGCTGTACTGGGCCCTCTCACAGTTTTTAAATGGTCAGTAGTGGGAACTACTGTTGCCTTCAAAGTTTCTTATAAGAAGGAGATATCAATTATCAACAATGACAAGCGAGCTGGAACCTGCGGCTCTCTCTCCCTCTTGTGAGTGCAGACGCGTTCCCAATTAAATGGATCACATAGGCCTATAATGTTCACGTTAGATCTGCTGCAAAGGAGATAACTAAGAGTTAACTTAGTTTAACATGATGTTATCTCTATTTAACATGATGTTTTGACATTGACATAATGTTCTCTAAGGAGAGTGAAAAGCAGTTTAAAGCTAACCAACGTCGTCTCTATCGCAGGAAAAAAATAGCGAGCAGCCTGATAACCAAATGAAATGCTCGGCGGGCCGGATGAAAGTGCTTGGCGGGCCAGATCCGGCCCGCGGGCCGCAGTTTGCCCACCCCTGGCCTAGAGCATCTCTCTGAAATATGAGTGTGTGTGTGTGTGTGTGTGTGTGTGTGTGTGTGTATGTGTATGTTTACATATCTGTGTGTGTGTGTGTGTGTGTGTGTGTGTGTGTGTGTGTGTGAATGCGTGTGTGCATGCCCATCTAACACTGTCTCATTTTCCCACAGGCTACATCGAAGAGGCGTGCATCATCCCCTGTCCATCCGACTGCAAACTGAGCGAGTGGTCCAACTGGTCCCGCTGCAGCAAGTCATGTGGCAGCGGGGTCAAAGTTCGCTCCAAGTGGCTCCGCGAGAAGCCGTACAATGGTGGCCGGCCATGTCCCAAACTGGACCACATTAATCAGGTGTGTGTGCGCATAGAAGAGAAAAAAAAAACACCTTGCCTTTCATCATCACCCTAATCAACACCGCCAGACGCTTTTAATTCATTTCACTCACAGATGTATTTTTGAGCTCCTGTTAAACTCTTTTTTGATGTTGAAATTGTGCGCTTTGAAGTACTTCTCAGCCACCACAGATTTTCTGTATTTCGCTTTTTGTCCATTTATGTAGTGTGTCTCTGTTAAATTCTCCATTAGCGATGAGGGATTGGGTTCGGTTTTTTCGTGGAGAGGTGCAAATGAACACCTCTACGAGTCCCAGGGGAAGGGCTGTAGATGGTTCCGGATCGTTTCTCATCTGCTGCCACAGGGCAGCACCACCGGGGCGATATAAATAGGGTCCAGCAGAGCCCAGAAAAGCTCCCTCCGCAGACACGTTCATTCCTGGAGTTTTATTTTGATTTGCTTAAAAAAAGCCTGATCCTCTCTGTCTCTGCCTCTGCTATCTCTACCCTCTCTATTTATAAACAGATTAGCATCACTGGAGATTGAGGTCATGTTGGTCTGTGCGCTTTGAAATATTTATTTTATAAATAAACTGCTCTAAGCAGTCTATGCGACCAGGTACTTTAGAGCTTTGCAAATTTCAGAAGGGACATTTGCCAGTTTAGCTGTCGTCACCGTCCCATGGTCACCCAGGGCTTGGAACCGCTTCTCACTGGTGGGTTGTACTGTATGCAGTGGGACAGCCAGGCTTAAAGACCAGCCAGATCATATGCTTCTTTTGTCTCATCTCTCTCCCTTCTTTGTCTTACTCACTCTTCATGTTTCTGTTTTTGTCTCTTGCCATGTCTCAAAACATGTCCATTATGGATGCTTCGTCCTCCAGGCCCAGGTAAGAGCTCGTCATCTTCACAGTGACACACTCCTCAGGCACAGCTGTGTGTGTGTGTGTGTGTGTGTGTGTGTGTGTGTGTGTGTGTGTGTGTTTCATTATTCACAATGAAGCACTCCTTAAGCACAGTGCTTGATTAAGCCATCAGAAGATCATCTGATAATAATCAACTGATTTTTTTAAATTACCAGTGCACATTCCGGAATTTTCCGTCATTATTTGCTCTCTATGAATGCTCTCTGTTATACTTTGTGTGTGTGTCATTATTTGCTCCTTATGAGTGCTCTCTGTTATAATGTGTGTGTGCGTGTGTGTGTGTGTGTGTATGTGTGTGCATCTGTGCATGGGTCATGAGTGGATGTAATTGTATGTGAATGTGTTAACGTGTGTATGTATCTCTGTGTGAGTATGTGTACACATACCGATGCTATATCCTATGATGTGTGTGTGTGTGTGTGTGTGTGTGTGTGTGTGTGTGTGTGTGTGTGTGTGTGTGTGTGTGTGTGTGTGTGTGTATGGCTGGCCACAGGTGTATGAGGTGGTTCCGTGTGTGAGTGACTGCAGCCAGTACATCTGGGTGGCAGACCCATGGAGCGTGTGGAAGGTCAGCAATGTGGACCTGAAAGAGAACTGCGGAGAGGGTGTCCAGACCCGGAAAGTCAGGTACAGAACCGACACATCATACACCCACAGGGACCACCACTCACTGCCCTCAACACTCACAAATGGACCTTCATGGACTGCTTCCTGAACAAACAACCGTATCAAAGAAAGCATAACAGCACAGCACAGCACAGCACAGACTGGCTTTATCCGAAAACAGCTGGGATGTTTCGCTCCAACACTGCTTAAATATTTCTGTTGCAGTTTTAACACTGCTGGTGTAAGTGGAGGAGTGGAGTTCAGATGATGTGTTTTCTTGTCGGCTCTGTTCTGACCTCATCATTTCCTCCTCCTGGCCTGTGTGGCAGGTGTATGCTGAACACGGTGGACGGGCCTGCGGACCCCGTGGAGGACTACTTGTGTGACCCGGAGGAGATGCCCTTGGGGACGCGGGAGGGTCGGCTGCCCTGTCCAGAGGACTGCGTCCTGTCAGATTGGACTGCCTGGACCCCCTGTAACATGGTAAGAGTGTCGACCTGTGAAACGCTTAGCCAAGTTAACAAGGAGCCTGTAACTCCGTGAGATCTTAGTTTTTAAGTTGAACTGTTTATGTGTGACCCACTTTAGAATTTGATTCCCAGACGTGATACCCAGACTCAGGCAGAGTGATTTTTAGTTCAACTATTTTTTTCTCTGTTGAAATTGTACCCATTTTTGCTTTTGTCTGGAGAAACATTCACTCAATTTTCATGTTGGTCTTTGTATTCTTTTTTTGGTCTGCGTGTCAGTGTTTTGTTTTATGTCATATTGTTTGTCCAGTCAAGTTTATCGAGATGAGACATGAATCAACTGTTATGTCTGAGCCACTCTCTGACATATTATGTAGAATTTTTGAACAAAGCTCTTCCATTTTCAGTCCCTTGGCCTTTATCTTATGAACCTGTGATGCCTAAGGTGAATAGAGTAAATATAACAGTACTATTTTTATGAGTTTGTAAGTATTGGTCTTGTCCTCATGCCTTTTGAACTTTGAGTTTGTTCATTTTGTAATCTCTAGAGGTGCCCTTGTATTGTTAAAAACCTCCTGCTGCTAACTGACACTCGTGTGTACGTGAAGTCCACTGGAAAAAAGACCTCAGTCTGGACATATAAATAGTTTTGCTTGATCTCAATTATGTACATCTCCAGAATTTAGGCAGTCCCTTTCATCTGAGATATTTTAGGCGGCACAAGTGGCTAATCAAGAGAATTTTTTTTTTTGTCTGTCAGCCGTGCTACTTGTTAAGCAGGGTCAGAGATGGACTTGGAAGGGAGGGAGAGGTGGGGTGTGAGGGGCATGGATCTAAAGCAGGCCGACAGGGCGAGCGCCTTTCCCCTCAACTCGACCTCCTTCCCGGCTTCCCCCACCAAACAGGACACATACCTGGACAGTAAGCAAGCATAAACTGCTGCTGACTTAACACCGCCGAGAAAACAAGAAAAGCGATATCAGGGGCGCTTTGACTTCACCTGTTCTTTCTCTCTCCCATCCTCTCTCTCTCTCTCTCTCCCTCCCATCCTCTCTCTCTCTCCCTCCCATCCTCTCTCTCTCTCTCCCATCCTCTCTCTCTCTCTCTCTCTCTCTGGTACTGTCTCTACCTTTGCCCTCAAGCGTGAGTCATTATTAATCACACGCTATTTACTTTGAGGGGCTGACACGCTGATTTCCCTCCAATTTAAATCCCACCGTGAAGCGGCGGTCGCACCTGTGGGGCTGTCCAATGTGTTATTCATGATGGGGGAGAGGAGGAGGAGGAAGAGATGGAGAAAGAAAGAGAAAAAGAGAAAGAGAGGGGAGAAGGTAGAGGAATGAGAGAATGAGGGCGGAAGAGAAGAAGGAGAAATCGAGAGGATGGCTAAGGGGAAAGAGAGGAATAGAGAATGTGAATAAGAGTGAATAAAAGAATGAGAGAGAAAAAGAGAGAGAGAGAGAGAAGTGGAGGGGGCAACAGAGTTAGCTATTCAGAATCGTTGTGTTCCATTGGCATGCTGTGGCCAGTGTGTAAGTCAAACATAAAGCCCCTCAGAGAGCCTGCTGGGCTGCTTCTCCCATGCAGCAGTGTGTGTGTGTGTGTGTGTGTAAGTGTGTGTGAGAGAGAGAGTATGCGTGCTTGATGTTTCTGAGATGCTCGTTCTCATTTAAGACTATGGGTGTGAGGGTGGGGTTGAGGTGCACGTCTTCAGGCTCTCTATAGGCGGCAGCATCTGTAGGTCTCACAGGAAGCAGATAAACAGTAAAAAAAAAACCACAAGGCGCTGAAACTGACGCAGGACTCCGTCGTCCATAAGGCAGCGGAGCCCCGTGGAGCCCCATGGAGCCCCGTGCAGCCCCGTGGAGCCCCGTGGAGCCCCGTGCAGCAGTGGAAAAGGGAATGGCACCCCTGTGATCTCTCGGCGCGTTATCTCTCTCTCTTATCATTAGCTGCGCTCGACGGCCTCTTTTTCCCCCTGTGGCTCAGCCGATTGACGTCAGCAGTCGAAAGTGTGCGTGTGGGTGTGAAAGTGAGAGAGGGTTTGTGTGTGAGTGTGTGTGTGTGTGTGTGTGTGTGTGTGGCCAAGCCCAAGCTACAGCTTCATTAAGTATGTAGTTATGTGTGTATGTGTGTGTGCGAGAGAGAGAGAGAGAGAGAGAGAGAGATAAAGAAAGCGTGTGTGTGTGTGAGTGTGTGTGTGTGTGTGTGTGTGTGTGTGTGTGTGTGTGTGTGGCCAAGCCCTGTGATGTTGCTACAGCTTCATCAATTATAGTTATGTGTGGTGTGTGTGTATGTGTGTGTGTGTGTGTGTGTGTGTGTGTGTGTATGTGTGTGTGTGTGTGACTGAGAGAGAGTGTGTGTGTGTGTGTGTGTGTGTGAGAGCCTGTGTCTGTGTGGCCAAGCCCCGGCGATTGCTCTAGCCTCTCTCTCTCTCTGCCTGTGTTGCAGCCATGTGATGGGCGCATGGACAGGATCCGGACAGCGTACGCCATCAGGCAGCCGGGCGGTGGGAAGGAGTGTCCAGACAGCCTGGAGACAGAGGTCTGCCTCCTCAACAAGAACTGCTACCATTACACCTACAACGTCACAGGTAAGTAGGGCGTACTCATGGATGCTTCTAAAAACACAATCCTACACAAACACACACACACACACACACACACACACTCACACATACACACACACACAGACGCCTTCACACACATGAATACTCACACAAAAGCCCTCTCTTGTCACACACATACAAGCACTCTCTCAAATGCTGATGTCAATTCACAGGCACACACACTTACACACACATTCCCTCAGATAGAAATCTACATAGGCTATTATAACTTGTGTGAGTGATAAAAGATATATATAGTTAAAAATCAGAGGAAAAACTGTCTCTCTCTCTGTCTCTTTCTCTCTCTCTCTCACACACATCCAGATACATGTGGAGACTTTGTCTATTTGAGAGAATCAAGCTTGAAATGGAAATAGTACAACCTCTAAGTGCAATTCCCCTGTTTCCCCCTAATGTGTAATGTTTATTGTTTTTCCCCTCAAGTAACTCTTGTCATTTTGCACACTGGCCCCTCTTCCATCTGCTGTTCCATCTCCAATCATTCGCACTCCAAAGCCCTTGCTGTGTGTGTGCTGTGTGTTGACTGGCCTGCTAAATTATGGGGGGTTTTTTCGGTGCACAAATCTACTTGCAAAGTACTCACAGGGCCGTAAGTGACCCGGGACTTGCAGGAGATTGTGTCGTCAGCAACTTCACAGAGAGCCTGTCTGCACACTTACTCTTCATTCACCCACAGCCTCCTCTTCCAGCAGTGTGCATCCCAAAGGCACTCCAGCATTTCAAACCGTGCACGCACACACACACTGACACACACACAGAGACATTATGTGCTTGCAGACATTGTTATGTGGGGAAAAAAGAAAAAGAAGTATTTTTAATGTCTGGCACCTCCGCAGTCTTTCTCTCTTTCTCTCTCCATCTGTCTCTCCCTGTCCCTCTGGGAGTGTAAGAAATTCCCTTCATGATGATGTGGGGCTCTGTGGAGCTGCCATGGTGCTCTCAAAGCAGCCTCTCGCCTTTGAGGAGAGGCCCTCCAGGCAGATAAATAATATCGTTGGCCCGGTCTGGCACTTTATGGAGATGCCGCCATGCTCCAGAGTGGTGTAGTGTGAGATTCTGGGCTGCTGCCCCTGACCAGCCAGATATGTCTCTTTGCCGCACGTCAGACTCAAGTAGCCTTCGGCAGGCTGTTTACTGTGACCCCCACACACACACACACACTCAAAGAAAACAAACAACAGTCACTGCTATCCACACATGAGCCTCTGGTTGGGATTGGTGAGGTAGGTAGGTGTTAGGTAGGTGCTGTTAGGTTGATTTTGAATTATGCCATCAAGTCATGATGATTCATAAGCAAATGTGTGTGTGTATGTGCGTACATGTTTGTGTGTGTGTTTGTGTGTGTGTGTGCATGTGTGTTTGTATGTACGTGTGTGTGTGTGTGTGTCCTCAGACTGGAGCACCTGCCAGCTGAGCCCAAGCGCTGTGTGTGGGGTGGGCCTAAAGACCAGGATGCTGGACTGCGTCCGCAGCGACGGCAAGTCTGTGGACCTGAAGATCTGCGAAGAGGTGAGTGGGTCAGCGACATCTCCCTTCTCCCCTCTCTATCCAGCCACATCTCCCTTCTGCCCCAATGTCCAGCACTAAACCTCAGTAGATCACAGCAAACCACGACATAAAAACGACACAACACTGTTTGCTCCATAAGTTAATGTGATGCTACACTCACACATGCGCATACACACCATCTCCTAAAAGACATTACACCGTCTGCTCCAGAAGTTATATGACGCTACACTTACACTCACACCTACAGTACACACCACTTCATAAAAGACACCGTTTGCTCTAGTGGTTAATATGATGCTACACTTACACTCACACTTACACACCACTTCATAAAAGACATTACACCATTTGCTCTAGTGGTGCCCTTCACGGTCGCAGAGTCTGACCAGATTTCCTCAACACCAGGGGTCATAATGGAGGGCTGACTGACTCCATTACGCGCACTATGTAAAAACACCAGCAAATAGTGGCAGAGATGAAGATCTCATTAGTCCACGGCTTGGCCTTGTTGTGAGGCAGTGGAGCTCGCGATCTCTGGAGCTGCAGCTCACTGCTGCAGCCCCTCTTGACCTTGAGTTGATGTTTATGCATGGAGAGGAGCGGAGAGGAGCGGAGAGGAGTGGTCTTCATGGATAAAGGCAGCAGCACGACTTGACCTCGAGGAGAGAGTAGTGGGGAGAAGTGGAGGGAGGTGGAAAGGTGATCTCTAGACGGGCTATGTGAGAAAGAGCAGAAACTGGCTCTAAGACAAAAGGGGTGGAGCTGACCACAGTGGAGTACGGTGGAGCATTAGTATACCGGCAAAGTCTCTTCCTCTGCCTCGGAGTTATTGCTTTGAGAGGCTGTTAACAGCGTTTTGTGATCATTATAAACCTGCTCTGAACACCGATTCCTGCTCCGGCCGAATGCAATTAGCAGTTATGTGAAATGAAGGTTATTTTACATGCACACACACTCACATATTTACATACACACACACACACACACACACACACACACACACACACACACACACACACACACACACACACACACACACACACACACACTCACACACACACACACACACACACACACACACACACACACACACACACTGGCACAGCAGGCAGTGGTAATATGAGCGCTGTATGCGAGTTGGTGAAAGATCAGTCAAATGCGGTCAGCTCAGGGTCACTTTAATTGGACCCCTTGGGCTGTAATATATATATATATATATATATATATATATATATATATATATATATATATATATATATATAAAAACAGAAAAGCAGTAAGGAAATCAGCTTCGCTGCATATCAACCCACTAACCCAATTTCCAGTCCGCCTCATTCAAGTCCATGCTACTTCTGTCTGCAAAGGGCAAAGACTGTATGAGGCGAGGGCACGTCTGCAGCCAGGCCAGGCTCGCTATTCAAGTTTGATGGCCTTCACATGGCTCTACATTTCTGCTGCATCGTCTCTGTGGCACACAAGTCATCACTCCCCATAGTCAAATAGATTTCTAAATGCATTAATAAAGATTAGTGGAATTTTCTCATTCAATTGACCGGTTAAAAACTATTTGATCTCGGTATCTAAGCATGTTTGCCTAAAGGGAATGTGACAAGCTGGTCACATATAATAAATTGGGTCGAAGGGTGTATTTGCTTGGCAGTAGCTGGAAGGACAAAAACTGTTGCCATTTGATCACAGGCATAATGATGTGATTTTGGAGTTTGACCAAGTGCTTTATCTACTGGTGATACAGATCTTCTGTGTGTAGTATTTTATTGTTGCCACAGGCAGGCTGATCAATTGCACATTATGTTATTATATTAGAAGATATTTATCCTCAGCGTAATATTGATTTTGTATTGATTTTTAATTATTCTTAGGACCTTTTCAGCTTATGGTATGAGTCGAGTTTTCAAGCACCACAGGCTTAATACAGTACTCCAATATAGATTGAAGGATGTGAAGGATGAATTAGTGGAGCCACAGATGGATTGACTTGTTGTATTCTGGGACCGTTAAAGAAATGCATAGATGAATGAACAGAATGATAGATGGCTGGATCAATAAAAGACAGAAGTAAACTGATTGAAGCAAGAGATGGATAGAGAACTGAGTGTATACGCTGAACAACTGAGTTATGGATGGATAGGCAACAAGGGGCAATGGAGGAGTACTTGACTTAGACGAGTGGAAGAGTGGCTGGACCCCAGGACGGATGAGTGCATGAATGAGGGCATGGATGGTGCGCTGAGAGTGTGTCCGGTCGACTGACGCTGGTGTGTTTCTGTGGCTCCTGCAGCTGGGCCTGGAGAGGAGGTGGCAGATGAACATGTCCTGCACAGTGGAGTGCCCCATCAACTGCCAGCTCTCCGATTGGTCCGCCTGGTCGGAGTGCTCCCACAACTGCGGACTGGAAGGTGAGACCCTGAAACCCATTCAGTCTTTACCTGCAGGTGCTACTATAATTAGAATGCAGAGGTATGGGATATAGAAAGGGTGTGTGTGTGATGCTATAATAGGGAGATAATCAGTGTTATTCACTTCACCTGTCAGTGGTCATAATGTTATGGCTGATCGGTGTGTGTGTGTGTGTGTGTGTGTGTGTGTGTGTGTGTGTGTGTGTGTGTGTGTATATATATATATATACTGTATACAGTATATAAATATGTTTATTACACGGCTCTTCATAATGCTGAAGAATGCTCCATTCACTTGAATGGGCCTTCCCAACGTTTGATGGTCTACTAATTCTCAATAACAGACGTTGCTATAACAGGCCGCTGTCAAGGAAAATGGGTTTTGTGCTTCTATTTCACGTCTTTCATATCACTACGCAAGGACTGGAACTTCATTCAAAAGTGAAAGCGGACGGTTGATCAGCTGTGTTCTAAAGAATGTTTGATTCAAGTTCAGCGTGTGCTGTTGCGAACTATTTGTTTCTCAGCAAAAGCCATGATGAAATGGTAACAAATAGGCTATAGCCTAGCTCTAGGCTATGTAGGCTAAAGAATCAAATTGTGGGGAGTTTATTGTTTGGGTTTGGCAAGTAGCCGTGTAATAAGCGGGATAATGTATAGAACGCATATATAACATAAATACAGTATATGTAAGGGATAATGTATAGAACGCCCGGTCATTATTGGGAAAATAAGTCCCTTCAGGGAGGAACAAGACCCCTCCGCTGTGCGTTGGGGTCCGGGTTCGCCTGTCGGGACTTATTTTCCCAATAATGACCGGCGTTCTATACATTATCCCTTACATATACTGTATATATGTTTCTATATTTTATTATATATATATAATAAAATATAGAAAGGGGGTGTACAGGAACTCGGCATGTATAAGCATGTTTATATCTATAGAGAGAAAGAGGGAGGAAGGGAGCAGGAAGAGAGAGATTATTAAAAAGGTGTTTTTGTTTGTCTGTGCATGGGGTGCTTGTGGTAAACAACAACTCAAACTGCAATTGAAATGTCAATGTGCCCTTGCCAAATCAGGAACAACAAAAGCACTTCTTTAAATTCGGAATGCGATTTACTCAGCTGATAAATCTGTCCCTTGTTCCGAAATACAGCTAATATTGTTATGCGTTTCAGAGTGAGGTGCCTGATCTTTGGGTAAAAAAACTAGAAAAGGGAAGAATAAAAACAAGTGGCATCTGTTTTGTATGGATGTGTTCAAATAGCAGGCAAATATCATTAATCAGGTCTGGGGGGTGTTCATTCCACTCATCAAGGCCTCTTCCCCAAGAACAGGAACTGCTTAATGAATACAAATGCCTGGAGCCACAGCACATGACTGGAGCCACAGCGAATGACTGACAGGCTAACTGCTGTGCACTCTGGAGACAGTGATAGAGAGAGAAAGAGAGAGAGAGGAAGACACATAGACAGAGAGAAAATGAGGAAAAACAGGATGTCTAGAAAGGCAGAGAGAGAGAGAGGGAGGCAGGCAGACATAGTGAGGCAGATTGGATAAGCTGAGGTGAAAAGGGAGATGTTGATGAGAGGGAAGATGAGAGATGTTAGCAGATGTTTTTGTTGTTTGATTCTGAGCATGAGCGATAAACCAGGAAACCTGGACAATAATTAATGTCAACGCTGCCGATGGTTTCATATGCCATGAAACCATATGCCATGAAACATATGCCTCTTCATATCCATATGTGTGTTTGTGAGTACATGCCTTTGCACAAAAAAACATGCTTGGTGTTGTGAAAGTGTTTGTGTGTCTGTGTTTGTTTGTGTTTGTGTATATGAAGTGTTTATGTGTGTGCTCTTGCAGATGGACCAAATTGATTTGACAGCGATGTTTTCCATTTACTGTAAATGTGGACTAGTTCAGAGAAATACCTTCTACAAATACCCTCTAGATTATCAGTGATAGACCCAAGGTCATTGGGTGTTTGGGGTCTTTTTTGATCATCAGCAGTGTTTGGAATAACGCCGTTTAAAAGAACGGCGTTAGGTAACGACTAGGGGTGTAAAGATTAACCGATACGTATCGGTATCCGTTTTTAACGTGTAAGATACGGCTACATCGATATGTAAAGCCCCATATCGGCATAAAACTGAAATGAACCGGTCGTTATATCGATTTACTTGTTACGAATTGGTTCACAACCTTTTCTGCTCGCTCAGACTCTCATTTACGTTGCAAGCAGCGCGTTCATCCCACTTCCTGTTTTGAAACTACACGTGGCACGAATTTGGGGGTAATGAAGTTCGTTTTGGGCTACACTCATTGCCCAAAGTTGTCAAAGGACTTCATTACCCATACATCTACTGCAACTTAAGCACGTGACAACTCGCACTCGTTCGTTTCTTTGACAGTTTTTACTCTTTTGTTTTTCAAAATCCAGCGCGAAATTAAACACTTACTATAGCATTCCTAAACGGCAACGATAGTCTGTAGAGTACCCTTACGTTTGATGAAGGGATTTCATTAATGTTAAAGAATAATTTGGCCCTTGCTGCTAAAACGATGCACAAATTATTATTATTTTGTTCATATTCACTCAGACTTGGAACAAAATAGGCCCAGTTCATTGATATGTAGGCTATCTGAGAAAAGGCCAAGATTGTCTTAAGCATTGTTTTATTTTATTTTGGTATTGTCTTACCTCAACAATAGGCTACAGCTCCTTGAAAACAATCAGATATAACTCTATAAAATCTATAAAGTCTATAAAAATGTATTTTTATGTTGTATTTGGCTGCTGTGTTTAACTAAAATGTAGACTATTCTTTTTTCATTTCAATACAGTATATGATACAAACCTCAGTTTAGATAATCATATTCACACATTTTTTTGCCTAATTGACATGACCATGATAATTGATAATATAAAATGAATGTGCACCTTAAGCAAATGACAAAAAATCTTTCAGAATGCTTTCCATTCTTCAACTGCATCGAACTGCATCGAATCGCATCGCATCGAATCGAATCGTACTGAATCGTTTTTTTTATGAACATGTATCTTTTCTTGTATCGAATCGTGCCCATGTATCTAGATGTGAATCGTATCGTCTTTTACATGAGAGATTCACACCCCTATTAACAACGTTATTTTTTCAGTAACGGGGTAATCTAATTAATTACTTTTCCCGTCGTTACAACGCCGTTAACGTTACTGACTTTGTCGACATCCGTTGTAAGCAACTCTAATTTAATGAAGCATCTAATTTAACACACGCATCTAAAGCTAGTGGCCAAAAACACAGATACCTCCACCACAGATGATAGCTCTCCATTTACTAGCAAAGAAGGACTCGGAGCAAAGTCCTCCAAGCAGCAAAATCTAGATCTTTCTGCCTCACAACAAAAACCTATGACAAAGGCTGAAGTCAACCGTAGGTCTGTCGATGTGCAATATCTTGAATTTCCCCTTGGGGATCAATAAAGTATCTATCTATCTATCTATCTATCTATCTATCTATCTATCTATCTATCTAATAAATATCGAAAGTTATGTAGCCTACAAACACCTGTCTATTCTACTCATTTCAACTGGCTGCTCAAAAAATCAAAATTCTTTGACATATAGCAACTTTTTAACAGTAACGCAAATAGTTACTTTCCCTGGTAACAAGTTACTATTATCATAGAGTAATTCAGTTACTAACTCAGTTACTTTTTGGAACAAGTAGTAAGTAACTATAACTAATTACTTTTTTAAAGTAACGTTCCCAACACTGATCATCAGACACCCTCACCTGGGCGACCCAACCTTGTGTCCAAGCGGCCTGCTACACCATGGATCCCCTCTTAATCCACAACCACCTTGAAGCCTTTTCTGCAGCTTCAGTGATGTTCCTGGTGGCTTTTTTCTCCTGCAACCCTCTGATGCCAAGGAGCCTGAGTGCCCGGTGCAGAGACTGCCTTGGTAATCCCCTGCAGCCCACCTCAATAGGCTCACAGCGTGCCTTCCATCCGTTCCCTCTGCAGGCCTCTAGCAGGTCTCTAGCAGGTTGTATTTGGCCTTCGTCAGCTCATGGGCTTCCCCCATGCCGTCCTCCCAGGGAACTTGAAGTTCCAAGAGCACCACTTGTTTTGAGGAGTCTGATGTTAAAACCAAGTCTGGCCTGAGTGACGTCCTCACAATGTGCTCCAGGAACTTCAGCTGTCTCCCGAGGTCCACTTTCAGCTGCCAATCACGCACTGAGGCTAGCAGCCCAGTCTTCTGCCCTGTCTGTATTTTGTATCCTGCCCTGACAAAAGTGATGTTGTGCCTTGCTGGGAGCTGATGCTAGCTCTGCTGAATACACGTGAAGATAGTATCCGCTACTGCCTTCAACACCTGATCATGGCGCCATGTGTACTTACCCTCCCCCAGGGCTTTCGGGCAGCAGTTTAGGATATGCTCCAGGGAACCTCTTGCTAAGCACAATGGGCATGTAGGTGTTTCTGCCAAGCAACAATGCAGATTGGAAGGGCTTGGGAGGACATCCTGCACTGAATCAGAAACTTGAGTCTTGCTGGTTCTGATCAGGTGATCTTTTGGGTAGAAACCTGGTCCCAGTTGGTCCAAGCTCCTTGCTGGCGCATGGTCACTACTGCAGTGCTGGATTAGCTGCCGTTTCTCTCCCCACTGAGCCTTGTTGTAATGGGGTCTTGTACAGTATGACTACCAAGCCTTGCTCGTTCGACTGCCACAGTGCCTACCAGCCTGCCACTTCATCCTAGTTTTCACTACGATTCCTGCAGAGGAGACTTTGGTGTAAATTGAGTCTCTGTAAAGTAACACCTTCCTGGCTCTGGTGACTTTAACCTCCTCTGTCAGGCCGGTGAAGGGAAGCTGGAGCTTGTTGGTGGGCCCATACAGTGCAATGCTGCTGAGGCTCTCTGTGGCAAGCCAAGCCACCTCCGCAGGAACTGGCTGATGTTTCTCTCAAAGCCCTCCACGGTGGTTATTGGGGCCAGGGCAGAACAACACTACTGACATGGTACAACCAGTGATGCCTTTCTCTAGGCGATGGCATGCAGATGTTATTGCCCCAGTAATGATGCCATGCAGATGTTTATGCCCCAGAAGTGAATCTCAAGTTGAAGCTGCTGTAGTCCTGAATGAGTTCTCGGACCTTCTCTGGGACGTGGTATGCTGCCAAGGTTGTTATCACCAGTTTATGTGGAATGGATCCATAGGATTAGCAAGGTCAAGCCAAAGGACTGACAGGTCCCCTCGGTTTTCCCTTGCTTCAGGGATGAGCTGGGTAACCACTCCTGTATGCTCTATACAGCCTGGCACACCTGGGAGTCCTCCCTTCTGAACTGCCGTGTCCATGTATGAATTCCTCAGGTATATCCTCAGGTATTCAGTAAGCCTGTTTGCAAGGATCTTAAAGGATCTACGCTGAGCATCAAGATGGTGCAGAACTGCGTGCTGTCACTTCTGCATTCTCCTCTTTTGGTAACCAACCTACCCTGATGAGACTCCATAGTCTCTGCAGGAGTCTCGGGCATACAATCCTTGTATGCTTTGTATGGCACTCCACTTGGCCCTGGAGCTGCAGTCGACTGTGCCGACCCTGACTGTATCCCTGACTTCTGCCAGAGTGGGCTCTTTGATGTTGAACTGGATAGTAGGGTTAGGTGGTGTGATTAGCTTCTTGATGTTGAACTGGATAGTAGGGTTAGGTGGTGTGATTAGCTTCTTGATGTTGAACTGGATAGTAGGGTTAGGTGGTGTGATTAGCGCTCCACAGGAGACCAGGTCTTCCTCTCTCCTACTGTCACGGTAGGTCTCACTGAGGTGTTGGTTGATTAGCTCTTCTGGGCATGTGAGGGTCCCACTCCGCTTCTGCCCAAGGAGCTGTTTGGTAAATCCAAATGGATTTGCTATAAAGGCTGTCCGCTTCCGAGCTCTCTCTCTCAGCCCCTTCTCCTGTGACAGTCAGCGTGGTGGAGGGAGATGAGTCTCTGTCTCACAATGTTCCAAAGCTCTGTGAGGGCTGGTCTTTTCCTCTTCACTTCCTGTACTGCTGCTTCAGAGACCTTAGTGCTTACCTGAGGTGGGTAATCTTAATCTCGCGCCAGTTTGGTTTGACCGTGATGCAGGCTTTCGGTTGCTTGATGCCGAACCTCTCGACACCAATGCTGATGATGAAGGTGCACATCACCTGGAGTCGATGCTCTACACCCCCCCTTGATGATGCTTCAAGGGTAGCACCTACATCCTTGTCAAACTGGCGCCACTCAGCAGCAGGCCATAAGACCCAGCGATGTTAAGATGGTTTGCTAGGTGGAGCATGCAGAGCATGGAGGTTCTGGACACTGTGGGGTGACTCCATATGTAAGCACTCTCCGTTGTGGAAGGAAAGACTTTGTGGAATGTCAGATAAGAGCGTGTTGTTGTGGTTAACTGAACTAAGATGAGCTTAAGTGGCAGCATGCATCTACCCCCCACCACTACCACCATCTTCTCTCCTTCTCCCACTCTCTCTTTCCCTCTCCCCCTCCCTCCCCCCTTCCTTCCTCTCACTCTCTCTCCCTCTCTCTCTCTCCCTCCTCCTGTCTGAAGGTAGGGCATCTCCCTGGGCATTTATGCCACATTATCGACTCAGTTGTGCCGGCGTTTTCGAGCGGACCCAAGAGATAGCAGATTAAATCCCTTCTCTGGCCCGGGCTAAAGTCGCTTACATCCAGCAAGCCTGCATGTCTATTCATGTCCTGCCATGTCGCCGTGGAAAATCACAAGCTGCCACAGACGGCCCCCCTACTCCCCACTCACAAGCACTTATAAAGTCATTTGGGGACAAACCATGCAGTTCACACTGCCATCATTTGGTGTGACTGCGGGGGAAAAGGATATGTGCTGTGTGGCGTCCCCAAGGCCCATGGCTCTTAGGGCCCTCCTTTAAATGATGAGCAGAGAGCAAAGTCAGTCAGTCAGTCAGTGAGCAAAGTGTCTCCTGCATGAACTAAAGCTATCATGTGGTGTGTGGGAGTTAACCACTTGCTTGTGGGGTTAAATCAGCATATTTTTCCTCATTATTAAATTATTAAATTAGTTTAGGTTAGACTTTAGACTTTGCAGTTTACCCATAAGTAGGCCCTTAGTGTTTTGTACCTAATATCTTAGCAGTGAGTGAGTGTAAGAGGGGGATACACCACCCCCACCCCACTCCCCTATCTCTATGTACTTTTGCCTTATTCTGTTTTAGTGGTTGAGGGAGAGTATAGTGTAGTTTTTCTCCTCTTCCTTCATCTGTCTCTCTCTCTCTCTCTCTCTCTCTCTCTCTCTCTCTCTCTCTCTCTCTCTCTCTTACTCCCATTCTTTCTTTTCACATATACAGCATTCCACCTCTTGTTCCCACTGCAGCACGTTCACCAACATCATCATTAGTAAGTAGAGTTGTGACCTTTGACCTCTGTTCTTTGATGTGTGTGTGTGTGTGTGTGTGTGTGTGTGTGTGTGTGTGTGTGTGTGTGTGTGTGTGTGTGTGTGTGTGTGTGTGTGTGTGTGTGTGTGTGCGTGTGTGTACTGCAGGGCGAATGTGGCGAAAGCGGACAGTGATGCGGGCATCTCAGGGGGATGGAAGGCCATGCCCGGCGCAGATGGAGCAGTGGAAGCCATGTCCAGTGCGGCCTTGCTACAGATGGCAGTACAGCGCTTGGTCAGAGTGCAGGGTGGAGGTGAGTCCACGCGGGGGCCTTGGGGGGGGTCTGTGGGGTTCCCAATTAGTTTCACCATCATGTTTCATTGCTTTAGAGAGACTATTTTTGTTTGAGTATAAGTATATATATACTCTTTTGATCCCGTGAGGGAAATTTGGTCTCTGCATTTATCCCAATCTGTGAATTAGTGAAACACACTGCACACACAGTGAACACACGGTGAGGTGAAGCACACACTAATCCCGGTGCAGTGAGCTGCCTGCATCAACAGCGGCGCTCGGGGAGCAGTGAGGGGTTAGGTGCCTTGTTCAAGGGCACTTCAGCCGTGCCTACTGGTCGGGGTTCGGTTTTCTTCACTACTGTTCTTTTCTTCACTATTGTTCTTTCTTCCCTTCAAGCTTGCTGAGCTCTTAAGTGTCTCGACACTTTTTGGCTCCAGTCTCTTTTCTGTAATGAAATGTGCCTTATTTCTTCTTCCACTCTAATCCTCTTCTGTCTGTGTGTGTGTGTGTGTGTGTGTGTGTGTGTGTGTGTGTGTCTCTGTAGGAGGTGGTGTGTGGAGAGGGCCTGCGTTTCCGCAACCTGTCGTGCGTGGTGTCGGACGGTTCTCCCCAGGGCGAGGGCAGTGTGGCAGAGGAGGAGCTGTGTGTGGAACTGGAGGTGGCCGTGGAGGGGGACAAACGCATAGTACTAGAGGAGCCCTGCACTCTGCCCTGCCCAGGTACACACACATACACACACGCACATGCACATGCACACGCACACACATACACACACTAACACGCACATGCACGCGCACACATACATACACGCACACACACTCATACAGAAATACATAGACACAACAGTGGACATACACAACCTAAATCAGCTTTAAAGATTCACTTTCGTGAATTTCTCAGATCAGAATTGAAATTCTAAAAACTCCTTGTAAATGTATGTCATGGAAATGAACGGTATGACGTCATGCCAAGAACTCACATTCTTAAGATGTAAATGATGTCCTGTTGCTGCTGGTTATGGTTGTGGTGTTTGACAGACACTTCTGTCCAAAGTGAAATGTTGTTATGACAAAAGTCATGTCCTATTATCACCAGCATGTTGACCTTGACACACATTAAGCACACAATAAGCACACAATAAGCACACAATAAGCACATGCGGCTGCTTTTACCTTAACAAAAGGCCCCTTCAAACGTTCATGTAGAACTCCACATCGGAGTATATCCATCATTCCAACTCGACAGACAGTTGCTGTACATGTAAGTCATGTTGCTGTTTGTTGCTCTTGTTGCTCTGCTCTGGCTAAGTCATGTCTCGTTGTCGCCCTCTCTCTCTCTCTGCCTCAGGTGACTGCTACCTGATGGAGTGGTCCGACTGGAGCCCCTGTCAGAGTGTGTGTGTGAAGGGCCAGCAGCTGGACTTCCCTGCTCTGCAGGCCCGCTCGCGCGCCGTCATCGCACAGGAGCCGCAGAACCTCATGCAGTGCCCCGACCAGGAGTGGGAGTCCAGACGCTGCACCGGTCAGACATTCTCACCACATCCGCTCAATTCACTGTGAACACATATTGAAATAGATAGATAGATAGATAGATAGATAGATAGATAGATAGATAAAGATAGATAGATAGATAGATACAGTAGATAGATAGATAGATAGATAGATAGATAGATAAATAGATAAATAGATAGATATAAACAGTAGATAGATACTTTATTGATCCCCAAGTGGAAATTCAAGGTCTCAGTACCATACAGATATCACACACAACATGCACTTACATCAGAAAAGTAATATACATATAAAAATAAAAAAACTCCACTGTACAATAGAGACAGTAGAAGATAAACATGATACTAAAATACTAAATACTAAATACTAAATATACTATATAAACTAAATCAAAGATCAACATCAACATAGTGTGCTTAAGGATGATCAAGCATGACAGGGCAGGGACTGAGCCTGTAATTCAGTGTGCAGCTGAGGTTGATGATGATGATGATGAATGACTTATTTCATCTCATTACTCATAGTTATGATCTAATTATGAGGGTTTTAAGCTCTATTTTCTAGACTCTCAATGTGAAGTGAAGACAAGGTTTTTTTTTTACTACTATAGATTTCCCCTCTATGCACAAGTTCTTAATATACAGTTATGTCAGAGATATTCAGCCATCAGCTTTATTTTACGTGAGCTGTGAATGATGCGTAGCATAACTGTGGTTTGTTTTTCTTAGATATTATTCTCTGTACCATCCTCAGTATTAAAACCAAAGCTGACGGTGTAGTTTAGTTAGGCTTAACCAGTGCACAGTGCTTGTGAGGGAGCAGCAACTCTGACCTCTGTGATTTGACCTTTAGGAAAGGAGGTTCTTAATGACCTTAAGCCTTGACCTGAGATTAGTGTAAGAGCCTCTGCCTGTCACATGCAACAGTCTGTGAGTCTGTGCTGAGAGGTGGGTGGTCTGGTCAGCCATCTTACTGCCACTGATGAATCTCAGCAGACATACACAAGACCAAGATTTTCATTTGACCAAGCAGGGACACTTTCCAGTCTCCACTTTCCTCGTAAATTCAGTGTCTGAGTAATCTGGGTTACTCTTTTGTAATTTTGTGATATGTTGTGACATAACATGCAATAGACACATTTATTTGAAATGACACAATGGAGGGCATTGTAACAGTGTCCATTTCCTTCCATAAGGATACTCAGAGCCCTCAGAGACCCTCCTGTTTTGCGGCTATTCACCTTGCCCCCTCCATCCCAAGATCTGGCCTTTAGGACACTGCCTGCAGCTTACTGTAGCCACTTGAGTGCTGGGGATTACTGTCTCAACTCAAGGGCTTTCTTCAACCCACTTGTCCTCCTGCGCATAGTATCTCCTGCCAGCGGGAGCGTAGAGGTGATGATGAGGGAAGACTGTTTGTATTCAACGATGGCGTCGCGCTGAAGGAGCTGACTCATTAGAGCGAGTGCCGCGCTGCACCGGGCAGCATGAACCCCACCGTCATCTGGGGCCAGCCCTGCCGATGCCGTAATTGATGCAGTACTGACGAGACAGGGCTCTCTGCTCAGGAAACTCAAGCAGTCACGGCCACTAGCCTCGTACCCAACGCGATGCAGTGATGTTTACCAGTCTTGTCTGGTTCTTGCTCAGGGCTGTGACATGAGCTTTGGCCATGGTGGCCTTTTGACTGGTTGTCCTGCGCCACTTTATTTCTCCTTTTCATGTCGGGTCCTTATTACCAAGGTTAGAAATTGAGGTCTCTGAACAAGATTATGTATGCATGAGTATATGAAAAGTCAACATCAATCTAATAATACATAACCAGTTTTTTAAAAATGACATTCAAACACAATATTGTCCGTAGAAAAATTGTATATTATGGATATATTTTGAATGTACATAGAATGCACACTGATAGCGAACTGAATATATATTGTTATATAAAAAAAGATTGAAAAAGATTGCAAATGTTTTAAACATCACCATCGTCAGCAATATATATGCTTGCTTCGTCCTGAAGGGACTTATTTTCCAATAATGACCGGCGGACAATACAATACTTGCCAAAACGAGATTCATGTGAATGGAACTTGCTGCAGCACTCTGAAGAGCTGTATGATAAACGTCATAATAATTCATTTATTTGGGTGTAGAATGTGATGATGCCCCCAGTACTCCACAGTGGTTTCCCTCTCCCAGTCTCTGAGGTAGAGAGAGGAGCAGCCCGAGCCTTTGCATGAGAATTCATTTTCCTCTCTGTGTGAGTCCCCTGTGTGTCCAGGGGAGAGACGGGCGCTGCTCTCCCAACTCGTTGGGCTCGGCCGGCGCAATAAAATCATGTCAAGACGAGTGAGCTTCAGGATCTACCCCACCCCCACCCCGCCACACTCCAAAAAAAAAAAAAAAAAAAAAGTGATGAAGAAGTTGCCATGTCAATAAGCTGATGTGTCGCTCAGTTAAAGAAGCTGTGTGTGCAATTCTCTTTCTCTTTCTCTCTCTTCCTCTCTCTCTCTCTTTCTCTCTCTCTCTCTCTCTCTCTCTCTCTTTCTCTCTCTCTCTATCTCTCAGATGGAGAGTGTTTTGAATACAAGTGGATGGGCAGCGCGGAGTCAGGCTACTCCGACATGATCTGGTGCCAGCGCTCAGACGGAGTGAATGTCACAGGTATTGTCTTTTATGTAACAGACATGTCTCTAGGAAGCTCACCTTGCCCCTCCCCCTAGACTTATGCATTTGCTTGCCTTCCTTGAGAGATGTTGTCTCTGCCGCCCTGGTGCCAGTGACGGGCCTTTCCGAAACTAGTCCCTACCCACTCCCCCTCAGATATAGAGTGCACTCGGGTTTATAACATACTACCACTTAACAGTAATTGGTTTTGGACGGCCCTTAAAGGTACTATACAGGTTTAGGTATTTTCTCCAAAGAGCTATATCTACTGACAAGGTAATGTTTCACGATTCTCACGATTTGTCGGTCCGCCGTTCTTGAAGTTAACTGGCTGGTTTTCTTTGTAGCGACTCGCTACATCTATGCTGTATAACTATGCTAGGTGAACGATTCGCCTATTACAAGTTCGTTTACCATCAAATTGGCTTCATAAAGGTAAAAATCTTGCATTGTGTACCTTTAATATGAGGGAAATGGAGTGCAAGTGGCTAGGGAGAGGGCGAATTAACTGGTTTCGAAAAGGGCCATCTTGTGGCCTAATTCCCTGAACTTGCCCCCTGGTGACCTGCAACCTCTCAACTGCAGGTGGCTGTCCTCCACTGCCCCAGCCTGGATCAGAACAGCTCTGCAACCCACCATGTGACAAGCCAAAGTCCTTCTGCTCAGAGGTAAGCGAAAAGACACCCAGGGGGAGGAGAGGTATCAGAGGGGATGGGTATTGGAGTTAAGGATCACTTTGTCATTCCTGATGAATGCAACTGATTGATTTGAATGATTTATAGTTCTGTGGTATTCTGTTTGAATGGATATTGTGAGCACAAGGTTAAATAGTTGAACTAATAGACTAGTAATTAATATGTAATTAATGGTAAAGCCATCATTCTCCTTATTTCCTTTATGGTGGCCCAGCTCTGCAGAGGTGTTAGGAGGCTCTGTAAGGTCCGTGTGAGCGTGTAAAATCTGTGTGTGTCTCTACTACCCCCTGCAGACGGGTTTGTGCATGTGCGAGGAGGGCTTCACCGAGATGCTGACCTCAGAGGGCCTGCTGGACCAGTGCGCTCTCATCCCTGTGCTGGAGATCCCCACGGCCGGCGACCAGAACGCAGACATCAAGACCAGCCGCACCAGCAACCCCACCCTGCCCACCACCGTGCAGCCCGGCAGAAGCGGGCGCACCTGGTACCTCCAGCCCTTTGGGCCAGGTCAGTCGCACTGGATGGAGGACATGAGAGTGGACGTAGGAGGGAGACCGCGAGGGGAGATATAACAAGAACAAATGATTCTGACGAAGAGAAGTGAATGAAAGAAAGAAAGAAAGTTACAAATATGTTTATAATGCTTTCTCCAAAAAAACTGTTATGCTGTAGTCCATGGCTTCATTAATGTCCTATTGAAACTAAGCTGAGTAAATATAAATACACATATTTGAGGTAAAAACTATCTCCTACCTCATATCATTTTTGGTCATTTTAAAGGTTTTGCGGTCGTCCACTCAAGAACACGAAAACGCCATAAGTGTCTGCTGTTGGTGGTGTCTGGAACACTCAATTTTATCAGCATCAATGTTCCAATTTATGCACCGCTTTTGTTTTATATCGTTTTCGGTGCCGTTTAGTGTGGACGGAAGGGCTAAACGGAGAAATATTTATTTACCCAGCTTAGTGTTGACAGGGCCTATGTTTATGTAGTACTAGTTTTAGATGATATACGTCTGTTTTACAGAGAGGGCATGAAGGACAGGGGAGAAAGGAGGGGAGGAGAAATGAAAATGTGATGAAGCTGATGAATGAGTGGGCAAAAAAAATAAATAATAATGCTAATGTCAACTAATTTAGAATGTTTTGACAAGAATAAGTGTTCATTTATAGTCTAGAGCTGTTTTCATTAAATCTCTTGAGGTAGTAATATTTATTTGGAAAATTAAATCTACTCTATTAATTAAATACCATTAAATTCAGAGGATCGTATTTGAACTAGCATTTTGTTCCACAGATGGCAAGCTGAAGACGTGGGTGTACGGTGTTGCTGCTGGTGTACTGGTGCTTCTCATCTTCATTGTGTCTATGATCTACCTAGCTTGGTGAGTGACAAATGTGGTGTCCCTCGACCATCATCATCATCATCATCATCATCATTTGTCATGCAAGCACTGTGATTGAGGTTTTTGTCATTTGCATTTTTTTTCCATTATCTTTCCTTCTGTCCATTTGTTTGCTCCCCATCCCTCTTTTTTCTATCTTTCTTTTATGGTTCTCTCCATCCTTCCATCCCTCTGTACGGAGCAGCAGTTACTGCTGCTACCTGCGTCGCTCCCTGGAGGCCCCGGTGCCAGCCAACGGCACAGTGGTGTGGATGGGCGAGAACGCACACGAGTTAACTTACACGTGCCCTGAGTGCCAACAGCCGGGCGAGACCGCCACGTAACCCTTCAACGACCCATCCCCTCGACCACCCTCTCAGAGGTGGCAGAGTGCCAGCCTGCCCAGCCTTATGGCACCCACCCCCCCACCCCCACTGATAACCAATCCCAGCCCCCCTTCCACTGTCAGGTCTGCTCAGCCAATCACTGTGGGGCTGCTGTTGCAGGTGAGGGTAGATCCACTGAAACCTCAGTAGACATAGAGCAGGTTTAGGTTGTAAAGAAAGTACTGTACTGAGCCAATCACGTGTACTCATTAACTGTCAGTTTCTAAAACCGAGTTTGTTTAAAAGGTTTTGTTTTTGTGTCACTGATACACAAGTGAAAATGATAACTTCTTACAGAATACAAATATAGTGTTGAATGGAAAAGCTTGATAACAGCTATTTGCTCCCCATGAAAGTACAGCTTTGGAGAAGTGTTGATATAGGCAGCTCTCTAATGAGTGGAAAGATGGAATTAGCTAAGCTGTAATCAGGGTTTAATTAACACGCTGAGAGTGAGGTGCAGTGGTGTTGTATCTCTGAGGAATATCTTCCTCTTTAACTCTACCTCACACATCAGCAGTTAGCTATCGATTACCGTCGATATCCAACACAGAAATACAGCATTCAGTAAGAGGCCTTACACAGTCTTGCTGAAGGGCAAAAAATAAGGTTTTGTAAAATAAAATGCTATGACTTTATCTGTGGAGAACAAAAACAATTCAGAAAATGGGCTTTATTTTAGTTCATGAGATTTTTTAGGCTAGCTATTATCCCTGTCATGCATTAGCCTGTAAACTAGCTTAGATTTTTTAGAAGTTGAGCTTACAACACCTACAGGTTTTGAACCGTAGCCATTTCCCATGCACTATACAAACTGATCAGTTCTGCTCCCATGACTGTGGCAGGCAGCGGGGTGTCCCAAACTCTGCTGTGCTGTTGCCCAAACCTGACAGAGGTGCGGTGCCAGATTAAATGGCCTGTGTGCCTCTGGAGGGTATTAGACATGTACAATTTGAGCTGTGGATTAGCATGACTCATTTGTCTGAGCAGGAGATCAGAGGGGAATTAGCATACCCTCCGTTCATGGTAACACCTTTAAAAAAAGGTGAAAAAGAAAAGGATCAACATTCTGTAGGCTAATCCTTCAGTCAGGGTAAAGGCCCCAGTGAATCTGCATGATGTGGTATTTTCCCCAGTGGGCCTACTGCCCCCTAGTGATCATGTTTTGTGAAGAAATCCTTTTATTTATTTATTTCTTTAGGCTACCAAATAGTTAATTAGTGCAAGTGATACTCATTGTCATACATCTCATGCCTATTTTTTTTTTCATCATTAATTTTCTTGACAGTGTGCTGTTAATTGCTGTTACAGTAAGAATGTGTTGATTATTGACTTCCAGGAGAAAACATAATCAGGACCAGTGGTGCTTTAAAAAGTAGCTCTCAGCCTTAGCAACTCATTGGTCTCTTGTTCTATACTCATTAGTCTATTGTTCTAAGTCTCATGAAATGATATTTCATCCTATGAAAGGCTGCCACCAACAATTATTTTCACAATCTATTCAATTATTTTCTTTTTTTTTTCTTGGTTAGTTGTTTAGTCTATAACATGTTGATTTGTGCTACCCAAAACCCAAGATTATGTTGACAATAGTTGACAACTAATTTATTATTTCAGTGATTGTTAAGCAAGTGAACCTATTTGTCCTTTCCTCAGCAAAAAGCCAAAGAAGCCCCAGAGGAGACAAAGCAACAACAACCGCCTGAAGCCTCTGACGCTGGCCTATGACGGAGATGCTGACATGTGAAGCCTCTGACGCTGGCCTATTATGACGGAGATGCTGACATGTGAAGCCTCTGACGCTGGCCTATGACAGAGATGCTGACATGTGAACTCCAGGGATGGGACTGGCTTCATTCAAACCCTATTAAGAAATCTATCAATGACCTACTGTATATTAACCACCTTCAGAGCCCCACTTTGGACTCCAGCTATTGGATTAATATGGAGATAAGAGATAAGAAGAGTTAAAAAAAATGATAATATCTCCACCGTGACGAGTTATAGGCCGTGCTGAGTAGGAACTGTTATGCAACAGCCTTCATGAATTTCCAGAGACAACAAGAATATGCCTTTGTTTTTGTGGTTCATCTAAAAAGACAGCTTTTAAAAAATGAAAGATCTGCCGATGCGAGTCAGATGTTTTTTTTTTGTTCTTCTTTACTTTGAGCGAATCAGCACAAGTGCATAATTTCCTTTCTTTGTCTCTATTTCTGTATCTGTGTCTATGTGTGTGTGTTTGTGAGTGAGTGAGTGTGTGTGTGTGTACGTGCGTGTTTGTGTGAGCTTTTTCTTCCATGTGAGTTCACCCCCCTCATCTACAAGTCTTGAAGTGGGAGGGCGGTGGCGGGGTGTGAGAGGTTGCTGACTCGTGGATTTCACATTGCCAAAAGCGGAGAGAGAAAGTCTTTCAATATTGTTCATCAAAAGGATTTTTCACCTCATTTCTCGCAATTGCCCCCCACCCACCCCCCTGTACTCCAGGACCCGCTCCTCTGTTGCAGTGCCCTTGAGCCGAGGCCTTTTTCTGGGGGGAGGCGTGAGATGTACAGATCTTTTGACACAAACAATCTTGACTGGAGCTACTGCCTGCTTCCCGTGCTCTTGATCCAGATCCTTATTGTGCACTATATTAGTGCAGCATGGTATGCACTTATGTCTAGTATTGCCATAGAAAACCGCCTCTCTCTCTTTGCAAGAAGGTAAGCAGTTGTATGACACAAGACAAAAAAAAATATTTTCATTGAGATTCACTGGATATGTGAGAAATTTGAATATATCTACATTTGACATTGATCACCCAAGATAGATTGTGCAGTAATGGTGAATACAGTTATGTTGCTCATGTCACCGTACGTAATGTTTTATTCTACTCCGAGTTATGTTTGTGATCTTCAAATTCCTTTTTTGGTACATTTCTCTTTATAATTTCAATCACTTTTTTTAAGGTCTTTTTCCTGCTTTTTTGTGATTTGTAAAATGTTTATTCATGTACAGCACAGACCCATGTTTTTTGAGAGAAAGCTGTTTCTTTTTTGTGAGTTTTTGTGCAAGAACCACATACCCTGAAACATTTGTACAGACGGGTTTTTGTTTTGGTGTGTTTAGACAAGGTGCATGTCATGCAAGATGCCGATAGTACCAGATGTACTGTACAGTAAATGGTGGCATCACTTGCTATACAGGCGATCATACTTGCCATTGCACAGTCCACAGCTGGTAAAAATAGACTGAAAGACAGTTTACAATGCAAGAGAGTATAACATTCAGTTTTTAGTGATACTGTTCACAAGTTGTCTAAAGACATGGTGTTGGTCTGGTGCTCCGCTAATAAAAAAAAATGGATGAATCTTCTGTAAATGTGAAAGTGGAACCTCATCGGGAACTCCAAAATATGTGTTGACAAGGGTTAGAATCCCTACATTCTATTAACGACATTGCAGATGCATTATGGGGAATGAGATTGGAGTTTTGACAGGAAGAAGTGTTCTATTTCGTCAGGAGAGTTTGTAAGTCATCATTCGTGATTTGATCCTTTAAGAAAATCCTCATGAACTAACATGGACCAATAAAAGGGGCTGGCGCTGTAGTGTCTTTCAAAGGAATTACCCATATCATAATTACTTTAATTACTAAAGCAGATATGCGGACGCTTGGCAGTAAACAATATGATGTGAAAAAAAGGAAAATATTAAAATATCAAAGTAAGCCTAAAGCATATTGTATTTTCCAAGCACTAAGTTGCAATCTAATAGCAGAATAGTTCAATATCACCAGTCTAGCCAATGCAAACAACTGGTGAGACGAATGTTTACTCTCTTTTCTGTTTATTTTGAGTTGTAAATAATGAAAAGCTATTTTTTATTTTTGAATATACGTATAAATATATATAAATGTGTAAACCTCTTTTGTATTGCACAGAATTTGTTTAGTATAAATTGCAAAGTGGGTTAATATATTTGCTGATCTTTGTTCACAATGTTCAATTTCATTGTTGTAAAAAAATGTAACAAGGTTCAGTCGTTTTTTGTACAGAGGTTGTTTATGTATCTGGTAAACTACAGATAATAAATAACAAAATATATGGACACACTAAATACTTTCTACATTTTTTTTTTTTTATTAAAATGCACAATTTATTCAAGTGTAAATAAATGAAAATGCGCAGGAACTTACAATTATTAGCCACTAGATGTCATCATACCGTCAAGTAATTAACGATAGGTCTGCAGACTGTGTGTTGTCTTGCATGATTCTCCGGCATGCTGAGGTCCCGTCTACATGCATTTATGTGAAGTCCCTTGGGCTGAAACACCATTCCCACCTACTCATGTGTGAAGGCATTCCCTACATGTGGAGGCCCTCTTCAGACTCTTAAACTGATAGTTGCGGTGGTGAAAAACTCCTGAAAATTAGTCTATGTAGGTCTGTTTGGATTTTTTGACACATTCAGTATGATATGATAGCCTAATTTAGTCGCCTAGCCAATCGTCTGGCTGGTGCAGTAACTAGGCATACTTTACTAAGGAAAACAAAAATTAGAAACAGTCGAAACCGTCGGAAATTGAAATTTCCGTCACATGCAGCGGAGCCTACCTAGGAAGATCTCCATGTGAAGACTTGGAACACAATTTCACAACGCTTTATTTTATTGTGATTTCTCCAAATACAGAAGATTGTGTTTGACGCGCAAATAGCAACAGTTTCTTAATTTCATAACACTCAGTATCAGTTCCGGAGCCCTGCCGAAACTTTCGAACGTTTTTGTGTTGATTACCCCCTCCCGCGCGTACCCAGACACTGAGGCGAGATGTCTTCTCCCCGCGAGCTTCTCCGTTAGACCATACACCACAGCACTTTGTCGAGTGGCCTCGAATGACACGGTGCCTCAGATTTCATTCACAGGTGAAGAATGAGACGTCAGTTTTTAATTTTCGTCTATCATTTAACTCCTTTATATTTCTCAAATAGTTAAGGAGCTTTTAAGAATGTCGTCTACGAATTGCTTTGTCCTGTTCTTCCTATCATACGCTATCAACTTGGTAAGTAATACCTGTCACTCTTTTCAATAGTACCCTGCGCCTTTGCATGTACACACCTCACGTACTCTCATTTAGTTGTTTCTGTTGTTAGCCTACTTTAAGTATGAATTGTGTAGGAATGAATGAGGGACGGACATACACATTACTTGCAATTAAATATCACATAACTTCACAACAGCGCACAAAACATGGGCAAACAATGCCTTACACGGATGCGCTCTTTGTAGAAGACTGGTTGTAGCCACCTTCTCTCCAGTAGAGGTAGGCTGCTGCAGGAAGCCGTGCTGTGTTGAATATGAGTTTTCAGCATGGACAAGTCCTCCGGCGGATTTGGGTCTTGGTTCATTTACTTTTGATGAAGGTATATGTAACTAAACCAGCTCACTGTGTTGAATATAGTTTTACACGTTTACACGACATGTAATACCAGACGTGAATTGTTTTTTAATCATTATGTGTATGGTTGACAGTCATAAGCAGCGTTTGTTTGTAGCCTCTTGGTCTTGCATATCCTATCTATGTTCCCGCAAACCATATGCACAACTTTACCGCAAAGTGTTCAGGTAATCAAGCTATCGACATCTGCTGGTGAGATAGACGGATAGGCTACACCTATTCTGCATATGTAGGCCTAGTAGGATAGATCAAAGAGATGGTCTGGCAGTGTTTCCCAGAGAATTGAATTCCATTTGTGGTGGTTGGTTTGCAGAATTAACTTGAATGCAACAGTTTTTAACAAATTAGCACAGCATGGTTATGATGCTAACCAGATTTAATCACGATTTAGTACAACCTGGAAAATCATTGGGTGGTGGTCAATGTTGATATTGTGGTGGGCCGCCACAAATAAGTCAATGTATGGGAAACACTGTCTGGGTATTCCGTCTTCCATTGTGACGTTTTGTTTGTCTTTCATTTATTTGATTCATTCTAGCTATTAACTCTAAAAGCTTTTAATATATGTCCATACAAATCCTTTCAAACAAACTACAAATAAAGTACAAATTAGGTCTCAGATATGGATATATGACACACGGACTTCTGCCGCCAGAGACTGGGAAGGCTTTGATTGACCTCTTTCATTGTCTCTGACGGTGTGTGTATAATACGTTAATTATTTCCATTATTTTAATCTAATTTAATTTCCATAATCTAATTATATTCCCATTCTCTAAAACCATAACTGTCATTTCACAGTTGATCGAGCATGCTAATTTATTTTCTGCCATATGACGGCGTCTTCCCACCTCCGACTATGCGACCTATAATATGATTCCTTTATAAGTCTTCGAGGAATTTGACTTGCCGCAAAACGCACTGTGCGAAATTACAAAATAATGTCTTTGGCACAACTTTGAATTCAAAGATCCATAGATTCAGCCTGCTCACGTACTCTGGGTCGTGGGCATGATAAAACTGAAATTGGCCATGCCTTGATAAAGGGGCGTGAAGAGCTCATTCTTCCGTTGCATTCACCGATTGGGAGGCCCAAGGGAGAAGACCCAGGTTTTCTGTACCCAGACAGACTAAGCCTTTGAACCTGACTCTCTCAGTATTTAACTTCAGCATAACTGAAAGTTCATACAATGTTGGCTGAATGCAGACGTACAAAGCAAGTCAACGCCATAATTCCAGTGCATGTAATGGCCATCTTTTACTTTTGACATTCTAAAGCCTACAGTAAGTGCCTACAATATTTACAATAATACCTCTGTGGTCTTCTACACACGCGTTTGTTTGTTTCTGTAATGTGATCGGCTCGGGTGAAAACTAGTAGTTATACAAACAGCCCAAGCAAATGTTCCTCCCGGAGTGCATGGCTTCTCTTCTTTGATTCCCATACCCAGAATAACCATGGCGAGCTGCCACATGGCCCCTCCTCATCCCCCTCATGCAAAGGCTGTCTGGGATGAACATCTTACAGGATCGCGTGCCGCTGGATCTGTGTGAATCAAGGTTGGGTCCAAGTTGATGTTAGATGTTCCCAATCTCTGACAAGCCCTCTCACCACAGATTCACACCACGTCTATTTATAGGTGGTCAACACCAGTCAGTGGAGTTAGAATTACTTTATAGTCATACAGAAATGTAGATCGTCACAGACTTCCAGACATAAATGACAAATCATTAATTATGTTTTATTCAATATGTGTAATATTCAACATAACACCTTGGTATAACACTACTTTAGACCGTGCTAAATGTATTTTAAGCATTTGTCTAGAAGTTTATAGCTCCATCAGTGTCCATTTGCCATTGTTGAGGAAGTACAGAACAAACACTTCTTGTCAGAGTGACCTCTATCTCTCTCAACACACACACACATACGCGTGCGTGCGTGCGCACACACACATGCACACACACGCATACACATGCATACACACGCACACACACACACACACACACACACACACATGCACACACACGCACACACACACACACACTCCTTCACACCCGGCAGTGTGAGAGAGGAGAGTGGTGAGAAAGACCACATGTGCACATGCCAGCGCTGAATTCTTGAGCAGAAAGTGACACACGTCAGAGCTGAGCGCTTTAAGCTTTTGACAGCCACCAGCTGTATTTTGCTCACAGGTGGAAAAAAAGCTGTTCTGTACAGTGTGTCCTGTGGCAGATCTTAAGTTTTAAATATGGATTCTTAATTATGACAGTCCTAAAGTTTTAAAGACCCCCCAGATCCCCCATTTCTTTCAGAAATATTAGAGGACAACTATAACCCCAAATCAGAAAAAGTTGGGATGTTGTGTAAAATGCAAATAAAAACAGAATGTAATAATATACAAATCTTGTTAATTTAGCTACAAAAAGGACATAGGCAACATTCAAATTTTACTATTTTAATTTTAAATTTGATGCCAGCAACATGTTTAATGGGACAGGGGCATATTTACCACTGGGCTGCTTCACCTCTTCATTTATCAACATCTTGTAAATGTTTAAATGTTTAGGAGCTGAGGAGACCAGTTCTGAGAATGAAATGTCCCATTACTCCCTGATATAGGATTTCAGTTGTTCAACAGTATGGGGTATTCTTTAGTCATTGATTTCATTCCATGATGCACCCAATTTGGCAGGTCTGGACTGCAGACAAGCCATTTTAGCACCTGGACCCTTCCTCTATGAAGAAATACTGTGCAGAATTAATTTTGGTATTGCTTTCCTGAAATATTAAAGGTCTTCCCTGAGAAAAAAAAAACATTGTCTGGATGGCAGTATATGTTGCTCAAAACCTGTGTACATCATTCAGTATTGATTGTGCCTTGCCAGATGTGCAAGATGCCCATGCAAGAGGGACTAATGCACCTCCACACCATCATAGATGCTGGGTTTTGAACTGAGCACTATGACAAGTTGGATAAGTTGGGTAGATGGATAGTCCCTCTCCTCTTTAGTCCAGAGGAGTCCATGATTTCCAAAAATAATTGCACATTTTACAGAAACATGTCTGGTTTTAATGCAGTGCCATCTGAGGTCTAATAGACCACAGCCACCCAAATCTGTTTTTCCGCTCTGTCCCTTGTTTGCAAAGATTTCTCTAGTTTCTCTGAATATTTTAATGATATTATGTACCGTAGATGATGAAATCCCAAAATACTTTGCAATTTCATGTTAAGAAGCATTACAATTATATTGTTTCATCATTTGCCCACACATAGTGATGAATCCCTCCACATCTTTACTCCTAAGAGACTCCACATCTTTACTCCTAAGAGACTCCACATCTTTACTTCTCTCTGTGATCCTCTTTTTATACCCAATCATGATGCCAGTTTACAACTTTTTTTCAAATGGGTTCCTGGTATCAAATTCAAAATTAACATATATTTTCCATGAAATAGTCAAATTAGTCATTTTCAACATTTGATTTGTTGTCTATGTCCGTTTTGCAGCTAAATATTGGTTTACGAAATTTGCAGATCACATTCTGTTTTCATTTACATAATGTCCCAACTTTTTCTGATTTGGGGTTGTACATTTTCACAGCATCTAATTTTGATGGATTATGAGAAAATATCCCCATATACAGCACTCTGCATGATTTAAATGACCATTTCATGAAAATGAACTGTGTAGCTCTGATCATATGGTTTTCATATTTGAGCACTAGTCCAGAGGCAGAGAGCTGGCAGCGGCATTGTCTGCACATGCTGCATAGTGGCCGAGCACATTTCTCTGCTGGCTGGGGAAAGGTAATACCCCACTTGCAAATGTACATATTGCCTTGATGTAGTTAATCTCCCAACTCAAATCAGGACGTAATGCAGGTCTAGAGTCTTAATCCACGAGACAAGGCCTCTGTAAATCTGCCGTCAAGGACTTTAATCCGGCCCAACACCAATTTAAGAAGTTGACAGATACTTTGGAGAGGGGAGGGGGGTGGTGGCAAAGTTAATCATATGCCACATTATCTACACTTAGGGGCCAGGCTTGAAGCCACATTGTGTATGGCGAGAAAGCCATTTCCCAAACACCCCACAGAGATTCTGACGAAGGTTTCTGGCTCGAACATGCTAGAAATAATGTCCATGACCATCTTGATAATCCTCTGTGTCTAGACCAGTAGTACTCAGTGCAAGACCATGTTGTGCATGGGGTGTCTATGGTGCAGGTCTCATGCCGAATCTGGCAGTGCTCCACCTCTGACAATTCAAGGTCTAAGATATACCAATAATGCTCCTGTCTGTCGGGGAATCTCAAACGAGGAGTTCAGGCCATTTTAACCCAGAGGTAATCAGTGTGGCACAATGACAGTCATTCCTCTTCTGCCCTTTGAGACTCACCCCCTAAATTGGTTTGAATGGAAAGAACTATCGAATGTGAAAGTACTTATGAGCTATGAAATAGGCAATTGGTCACAGATTTAACTCATTAGCTTCCCCAAGAAAATGGAGTTGAGATATATCACATTCAACTGTGCTATGCAACAGGAAGTATGTCTACTGTGAGCGGGGTGGAGCGGGTGGTCATGCATTTGCACAAATATACAGAAAGTAAGACAAATGCAGAATTACTGAAGCAGTGTGTCTTTTTGTGTCCTGTGGCAGAAGTGGATCCTGATATCTACAAGGCAAAGACACTCAAACCCTTTCTGTACCTTTCAATGCAAATGCAGTGCTAGTTTTAGAAAATATCAGTCACTGACAGTGATCCGCAGCATCGTTCTACTGCTTTTAGCAACACGATTCGTCATGCTTGCTACCCATTTATTCATGTTCAAGGGTTTTCCCTCTTGTGGTTAAGAGCCTGCATGGCAAACCATAATGTCTTGAGTTTCCATTATATGTCAAAAAAACACACTGCTCTTGAATTAGCTTGGCCTCCATTAAGGCAAATGTTCTTACAGTATGTTGCGGCTGTTAACTCTGGCTCTGCTGCTCTCCTTTATCCCTTGGCCTCTCTGTGTGGCCATGTTGCCCTTGTGTGCTACAACCTCCATTACCAATTCAGAGAGCTCTCTCATGGGTGACAAAATCTTATTTTCAAAGTATTGATCGAAGGGGGCGAGCATAAAAAATGCAACACTTGACCAAGACAGATCTGCTGTCATGTATTGCCATCAGAGACAGACCACTCCCTCAAAGACCTTCAGCTGCTCTGAGTGTCTTTGTGTGGTTAGCCATGCATTACAGTACAGACTATAAAGAATGGACTGACAGAGATACAGGAATTTTAACTTATAGTAATGTATGTTGCCTTTCTCTATAGATTAAAAAAATCTTTGTTTTTCCCCCCCACAGACTACCAGTGACAAAACTGGCATCTCAAAAAGGTCCAACTCTTTGGATTCAGACGGTCCGGATCTGGGGAAGAATGCCTTGTCGACCAGAGGGGAGGCTTTGCTCACAAACCACCTGCTCTCCCACAGTGCTCTCGACAAAGAGAACAAGTCCACTTTCAGTGTCCGCGGCGATAAGCAGGAGGTCTGGGACTGGCCACTGGACCCCACAGACGCCCAGCAGCTCTCCCACCTGAGGGCCAAGAGACGGCCCATCGTCAAGACGGGCAAGTTCAAGAAGATGTTCGGCTGGGGCGACTTCCAGTGCAACATGAAAACAGTCACGCTCAACCTGCTCATCACCGGCAAGATCGTGGACCACGGCAACGGCACGTTCAGCGTCTACTTCCGCTACAACGCCACGGGCCAAGGCAACGTCTCGGTGAGCCTGGTGCCGCCCACCAAGGTGGTGGAGTTCGACCTGCTCCAGCGGGTCACGGTGGACGCGTCCGAGTCCAAACTGTTCAACTGCCGCGTGGAGTACGAGAAGGTGGAGCGCGGCGCCAAGAGCTCGCTCTGCGGCTACGACCCGTCCAAGACATGCGTGCAGGAGCAGACCCACAGCCACGTCTCCTGGCTCTGCTCCAAGCCCTTTAAGGTCATCTGCGTCTACATCGCCTTCTACAGCACCGACTACAAGTTGGTGCAGAAGGTCTGCCCCGACTACAACTACCACAGCGATACTCCTTACATGCCCTCGGGGTAATAGCTCTGTGGGGCCAGGGAGAGGTCAGACTAAAGAGGTATTAGGGTGTGAAGACTGATGACACATTGTGCAGTGATGTACAGTATATATTATATATTGCATGCAGAATATTTCTGTTGTGTGAGTGACTTTTTTGGAAGATATTTAAAAGACAACATTTTGTTTGCTTGTGTGCTAGGCATTAAAGGATGAAGTCAGTTTATGGGCAAAAATATCATATCAGCCTGTGTTGGGAAAGTGCAGTGACGGTGCTCTAAGCTTCTTAGCAGCTGTGTTTATGTCTGGTATCAAATGTTACCCGATTCTTATTACTAAAGTAGATTACCCATGTACAGCTCTCTAGTGTTTATGCTTTAACTAAACTGAGTTTAGAAAATAATCCAACACTTTGGCAGCTTTATGGTGTGTAACTGTTAATATAGGAACTTGTGAAACTTATGAACATTATCATAGTGCTGGATATGTAAATACAACAGGAGGTTCCATGTGTGATTAAAACTGAATGCTAGATATTATTCACATTTGTTTAAATTAATGTTTAAATCAACAGGCTAAAAACAGGCTGGCATCTATTATTTACTACAGTGTATCTTTTCTAAGCACACTGAGTATGTTTGTTGTTGGGGAGGCTGGGTCCTTCCTTTTCTTTTCTTTCTTTTTTTTATTTCCTTCAAATGGTCAAGGATGAGTTCATTCAGTTATATTATGTTGTTTCTAATGAAACGAGAGAAGTCAGTGGATTCTAAACTTGAGTGGTGACCATGAAAAGCACATATCTGTCACAGATTTCAATCTGATGGTTGCTTATTGACCGAGGATCTGAGACAACAAATATAAACATAGAAGGCAAACAAAAACACTGTATAGCCTATTTGACACAATAAGGATTATCTCTACCTATTGGGACATTTGTGTCGGGAAGTTCTGAAGTTACATTTACGGCCTGTAATTGACTGCCAAATGCATTAATGAATCCTGGGCTGTTAATTTTCACTGGTCTATTCAAAAAGGGTTATTACGACTCTCAGAAAGAGACATGCAAGGTCTTGGACTGTCAGTCTTTCGCATCACGGATTTAAAGAGAAAGTTAATGAAGCTATGTAATTGGTATTGCTGTCTTGACAGCATTTATTCGCTGATGAATCTGTGGGTTGTCATTCTCCAGGGGAACAAATTAAAAAGTCACTGAAGATAAGAAAATGCCATTACTCAATGTCATCTCCCTGAGGCTACAAACATGTATGAACACTTACGCATCAATTATTTCAAGAGACACACAGGGGAAATTCAATACACAGTCACAGAGCGTTAGGTAAATGCTAAATTAAGAGCATAACAATGGAACTGTATTCTCTTTTGCATGTAATGCCCGTAACTCAGCATCTCAGGAGGGAAGCAAGCTATATGGCATAGCAGACTCTGCCTCTTCATCTGTGGTCATGAGCAGCAAACAACAAAGTGGTCCTACTTAGCATTTGTGAAGCATTCGACATTCAAGTAACTGCTTCCATCCCCAGCAAAGAGCTTGTGAGTGGAACTTCCATTCTGACAGCTCCAAGAGTCCAAGAACAGTGTTCACACGTCAGTGACGGCACGCTGTCACATTCCCCTCTTAGATTAGACCACCTTCAGCACATTGTCTCATCATGAACTAACCTGATGAGCTGTTTTGTTTTTGCACATTGTCATCTCCGCTTTATGAGATTGTAAAAAGTTTGAGAGGACATTGGAGCAATGCCGTCAGTGAGCGCAAATGAATGCATGCATGGAGAGTGGCTGTCCACGCCAGGGTGATACTTGTTATGTATCGTCCCATTCGGTTGCATGTGTAAATTTAGCAGAGGTAAAACAATAACATAAAAACTGGCTATTGGATTGAATTTCTCCCATTTCTCTGCCTCCACCAACATGCTTAAAGCTGTTAACACAAATGTAAAGCTTAGGTGAAAAAAAGCAAGGTGATAAAATATGAATGGCTACACAACTCATATGATTTGAGATTACGATTAGGAATGTTGAATGGTAGAGGAAGTAGGCCTAGTGAATCTGATGAAAA
Organism: Alosa alosa; assembly: GCF_017589495.1. NCBI lineage: Eukaryota > Metazoa > Chordata > Actinopteri > Clupeiformes > Clupeidae > Alosa > Alosa alosa. The sequence continues at coordinate 24,766,744 of NC_063201.1, forward strand.
TCTCTGAGGCATTTCCCCATCTCCTCTTAATCCTTATTGCTTCACATAAACAGCAGTGTGCTTCCACCCCCACGTGCATCTTTTGGGTCCTAATGAGGGGCTTAGCATTTACCTCTTCAAATTGAATTTTGTTGGAATGGTTACAATCCAGTTAAGCCTGGCAGCAAATGGGCTTTGGGGGCCAGAAAGTTACACTCTAGTGCCTGTATAGAAATAGGCTTTGCACCAGTATGTGATACATCAAGACAGGTGTATGACTATACGTTGTCATGTCACAGTCATGGTGTCAAGAAATAAGATCATGTGATACACATATTCCATTAAAACAAATAGCCCTGTATATATCACTCGACCTAGTCAGATGAAAATACTACATTAAAGACGCAACGGGTTTTAGACTGATTCACTGGCTGACAGGGCACTGAAGTACCTATGTATAAATTAACAAGACCATTTGTCTGAGCAGTATTTTTTTTTATTAAGTCTTTTATATTTTAAATTTGTTTTGATTAAGTTTATTATTATGAAGAATGTAACAAATTATTTTTTAAAATTAATTGTATTCCCAATAATTAAATATATAAAGAAACATGTTTTGGATTATAACTCAGAGGAAATGAAACATTTTAGATACAAGTAAGGTCTTGATTATACCATGTAATATAAGTTATATTCTTTCCCTCACTCCCTCTCTCTCTCTCTGTGTTGTGTGCGTGTGTGTCTCTGTGTGTGTGTGTGCGTGTGTCTCTGTGTGTGTGTGTGTGTGTGTGTGTGTGTGTGTGTGTGTGTGTGTGTGTGTTGTGTTTCAAGAGATTCTTCCCACTTCTGAGCATCCAGCTCTTCAGCACAATCCATCAGCATACATCAGCAAGATGCCCCATTCACTGCCCCATTCATTTCCCACCCATACATACATCATTAGGCACTGAATACTGTTTCTGCTGAAATAATATGATGATAATGTAGCCATTGATAATGACCAATTTGAACCACTGATTTTAATGATTTGAACAATTCATCTTAAAAATGTCTGTACTGGTTTGTGTCATTCGATTTTAAAGCAATTAGCTGAACTGATTACCCAACCACACAACCCAACTTCTGTCACCTTTTATTCGACCTCATACAAGTATGACACATTTGTGTTGCTTCTGATGAATGGAGCCGGTGAAAGAGAGAGGGAGAAAGAGAGAGAGGAGAAAGGTTATTCTGTATCATCACCTTGGGAGCACCTAAAGGTTCTTCTGTATCATCACCTTGGGGCACCTAAAGGTTCTTCTGTATCATCACCTTGGGAGCACCTAAAGGTTCTTCTGTATCATCACCTTGGGAGCACCTAAAGGTTTCTGGCAGTATTGAGCCACCGTGTCCACCGTTGCAGCACCTCTCAAAGGGCAGAACACTATACACAGATCAATGCTGCCACAGATTTCTCCAAAGAGTTCATGAATCATGTGAGACTGATGCAGTGAGTTTGTTCATAGCACTGAGTGACTGCTTTAGTCACATTAGCAAGTCCACTGGTGTTATTTCAATCAACATCATCATATAATTTCACCCTTCTAGACTTGCACAGTATGTTACAGTGAGCCACGACAAAACAGAAAATCAATCAAATATCTATATTTTAAAGAACATACATGCAAGACAGGGGGCTGCAGCAAGCAGTACTGTACCTCAAATATATATATTTTAAAGAACATACATGCAAGACAGGGGGGCTGCAGCAAGCAGTACTGTACCTCAAATATATATATTTTAAAGAACATACATGCAAGACAGGGGGGCTGCAGCAAGCAGTACTTCAAATATATATATTTTAAAGAACATACATGCAAGACAGGGGGGCTGCAGCAAGCAGTACTGTACCTCAAATATATATATTTTCAAAGAACATACATGCAAGACAGGGGGGCTGCAGCAAGCAGTACCTTATTCGGGTCCAAGTGCCCACAGAATCTGGGTTTGAATCCAACCTATGGATGTTTTTCCAGTCCCACCCTACAGTATCTCTCTCTCCTGCTGGCTTCCTGTCAATCTTCACTGTCCTATCTACAACCCGAAAACAGAAAAAGTTGGGACATTGTGTAAAATATGTATAAAAACAGAATGTAATAATCTGCAAATCTCTTAAACTCATATTTAACTGCAAAAAGGACACAGACAACATATCAAATGTTGAAAATGACAAATTTGACTATTTCATGGAAAATATATGTTAATTTCGAATTTGATACCAGAAACATGTTTAAAAAAAAAGTTGGGATGGGGAAACAAAATGCTGGAAAAGTTGTGTAATGATAAAGAAAACAAAACTAAGAATGTTTCACAACTAATTAGGGTAAGTGGCAACATGATTGGGTATGAAAAAGAACATCCCAGAGAGGTAGGGTCTCTTAGAAGTAAAGATGTAGGGGTATTCATCACTCTGCATAAACTTGTGCGCACAAATGATGAAACAAAGTCATTTCAATGCTTCTTACCATGAAATTGTGACGTGTTTGGGAAATCATCTACAGGACATAATATTAATTATAATTAATAATATATATAATTAATATATGGATAAAACATTCAGAGAATCCAGAGAAATCTTTGCAAACAAGGGATAGCGCTGAAAAACACATTGGATGGCCGTGGTCTTTTGGACCTCAGATGGCACTGCATCAACACCAGACCTGTCATTGTATGTGCTCAGGAAAACCTCTGATAACCATTATATGTGCACAATTTGATACTCAATTCAAAAACTGCAGCCAAAATTGTAACAGCAAAAATTGTATTGAGACATGATACAGAAAATACCACCCTCTTATCTGGGCCTGAGCTTGTTTAAAATGGACAGAGGTAACGTGGCAAAAGGTCCTGTGGTTAGACCCAGGCGCCTGCAGGTGTACGTCCGTACGCACTGTGCGTACCATCAGGCTACTCAACAGCGAGAGAAAATTTCCCTTGTGTGTGTGTGTATTCACACCAAATTGGCCTACCATACCTTCCCAACTATGCACAGTATCCCATTAGCTGCATGCCATCAGGCTATTTACCATTTTCTATTACGTAAAGTTAGTGAACACATTTTGTTTGAGCAGGAGAGAGAATACGCACGCAGGGACGCAATAGGCTACTTGTTGTTTTCTTTTACTCGGCTATCTATATATGGTTATCAGCACACAATGTTGAGCTAATTCACGAACTCAATACTCATCATGGATATCACAAGTTTTAAACAACGAAAACAGAAAGGATGGAGGCAGCAACGCTAGGAGTTATTCCAGATGGACAAGAACAAGGTAGGCAATTGGTGTGCTTGTCAGAACGTTAGACTGCACTAAAGCCAGACGTCACGTTACGCTAGAACAAAACTAAAGGTAACTTTAGCCTGTATAGGGCTGTATCAAGTTGTCCAAATGAATAGGTCATTGTAGACGTTGTCGTTGTATTATTGCATGTGGATGTTGTTATGCTATGTAGGCTACTTTTTTGCTGACTGACCAATGCACGGACCTAAAACGGACAAATATTGTTCACGAGTGAATTATGTGTGCGTACCATAGCATTAATTCCTGCAGGCGCCCCTGGTTAGACCAATCAAAGTTTGCCATTCTTTTTGGAATTCATGGACTCATCTGGGCTAAAGAGGAGAGAGCCTATCCAAGTATCCAACCTATCCAACTTGTTTTAGTGCTCAGTTCCAAACCCAACATCTATGATGGTGTGGATGAGCATTAGTGCCTACAGCATGGGCATCATGCACTTTTGGCAAAGCACAATCAATTCTGAATGATGTATACAGGTTTTGAGCAACATATACTGCCATCCAGGCAATGTCTTTTCCAGGGACTACCTTCAATATTTATTAAAACAATGCCAAAATGAACATATTTAAATAGTATTTCTCCATAAAGGAAGAGTCCAGGTGCTAAGATGGACTGTCTGCAGTCCAGATTTGTCAAATTAGGTGCATAATGGAATGAAAAACATGACTAAGAATACCCCATACAGTTGAGCAACTGAAATCCTATATTGGGGAGTAATGGGACAACATTTCATTCTCAAAACTGTAGCAAATGGTCTCCTCAGTTCATAAACATTTACAGAATTTTGTTAAATGAAGAGGTGAAGCAGCACAGTGGTAAACATGCTCCCGTCCCAACTTTTTTTGAAACATGTTGCTGGCACCAAATTCAAAATTAACATATATTTTCCATGAAATAGTCCAAATTTTCATTTTCAACATTTGATATGTTGTCTATGTCCTTTTTGCTGCTAAATATGGGTTTACGAGACTTGTATATTATCACATTCTGTTTTTATTTACATTTTACACAACGTCCCAACTTTTTCTGTTTTGGGGTTGTAAAATGAAGGCAAGAAGATGAAACATATACTTAAAAAAACAGACAAAACAATGCAGCCGTTAGTCACCCCACCGTGTTAGTACAGTTGATAGGCCTACTGTACATCCTTTGAGTCACGTTTACATGTAGTATTTAATTCTGGACAACTAATCTATACATGGATTTCTATGGAACGTCACGAAAACATGTGTGCGCAACCAAGAGGCAGAAAGCACCATAGAACAGCATAGAGCAATGCAAAAGAGCAAAATGATAAAATGAGTTTTTGTGCTGAAAACTGCACCAATTCGAAATCAGGATGGTTAGAGAATGTTAAATATGTTCAATATCCCTAACGGAATGCATGTCTTCGCCAAAAATGACAAAATACGATGTTATATTAATAATCCAAATGAACGTCAAACTTTGAAATATAGTCTGAAATGAGATGTTATTATCATTGAGACAACAGGGGTATACAAAAAAATCCGATTGTAGCTTACAACAGCCGACTATTTAGGTTAAGTTTATAATGTTGTGGACGGCCACCAAGCGTCTTCTGCCTCACGGCTGCGCGCGCATCTAGTTTTGTTGGTAAACGGGAAACCCGTGTATTAGACAGTCAAACTCTGCCCTATAATCTGTGATGAGTCAAAACATTTGGTAAAAGTCATAGCTTGGAATTATGTTATGATAAAGGTAAAAAATGCCAAAAAAATATACTTAAAAATAGAATGTTCAGGCAAGACAGCTCTTTTTATATTATGATGACCCTTTAATATAGTCAGACATCTTTAATTTCTAGATGATTACAGTAATATATACATCTGGTATATAGCTTTATAAATAATTTGATAACTAACTTCTTTTATGGAATTAGGATGAACCTGTACAGAAAATATGAATGCCAGAAGCTAAAAAGAAAGTGCTTTACAGACTGCAACTGGACATTTTCTGTCTTGCAGGTTATGTGATATGACCCAGGCTTATCTGAAAACATGAAAATAGATTTATTCATCGTCAAGATAGATCAGAAAATTGAGTCTAGGGGATATGGGTTGTGAACGTATAGATGGAGAAAAGTCTGCCGTAAACAGAGGCAGGAGTGTAGATGTACACTAGCCTACGTATGGGACAGAGCAACTGTGAGAGTGTTTGAATGTGTGAGTGTAAGAATGTGCAAGCGGAACGTGTTGGAAGGTGTGAGAATGACAGAAATCTTCAAAGCTACAGAATATAGCCCACTCCCACTCCAGGTGTAAGCAATTGTAATGAACAACTCTGCGGCCTCTTCATAGCCGTTAAAGACTGCAGAGGGTGCAGAGGATTGTCATATTCTGTACACTTATAGGGCTTTTCTCCTGATATTATATGGTTACTGTTAAAAAGAGAGCAAAGGAGAACCTGAGTGTTTCCTGCTAATCCGTTACAGCACATAATATACAGACAGCAAGTACAAGGCAAACATCGCAAAAGGTTGACATAGTGTAGTGCTGCCATCTGCTGGATACCATTCCAGTCACACAGTGCTGCCCAGACTTGTTCCTACAGTAAAGGTGGGGTAAGCAATGTCGAGCAAATTAATAAACATGTAACACTTTTGTAACACTCAGCAAATAGGCTATATCCTCATGATCTGCTAGCTCTCAATTCTCTGAGAAAAAAAAAAAACTGTCTTCATACACAGTCCTGGCTCCATGAACTGGAAACAAACAAATGTGGGAAGCCTGCCCTCAGACAATAACACTGTGTGGAGTTTCTTGGGGAGCACTGAAGGGATGGGTGAGCTACCTCTCTAGTGTGTTTTCTTTGGTCTTTGGTTCAAATACTGTATAATGTAAGTTGCTTTGGACATTAGTGTCTGCTAAGAAACTTTAAACAAACGTGGCTTACAATTTCACATTTTTGAAACAAAATAGATGGAAATGAACAAATGCTGGAGAATAATGTAAACATTACCAATCCCTAAGGTGAGACAGGCCTCAGATTTTCCCACCTGCAGTTTACTGTTGGAAGGTCAAATGATGCGCTTGAATGGACACTTTCAATGTCTTGTGTAGGCCTACCTCTGAAAACGACCTCAGGGACTTTGTGCACTGAATGGTAAAACAGCTAATGTAACATCGCCTGCTTTTTCTGAACATTAATATACATAGATTTGTATGGTCTTACAGCTGTTACAACATATACTATACATACTGAACAATAACATTGATTACAGCAGACACTCGGATATTCTTCTAGATTAATTCTTTCAAAAAACAACCTAAGCAGTGACATAGACATACCGAGGTGAAGTTAGTTTGATATTTGATATAGCCAACCTCCCACCAACACCCCCAGGCACCCGAGGCAATGCTGACCAATTCTGTTTGCACACATTGTATGCTTCACCTGTGATGAAAGTGAGGGAGCCTTATGACACCCCTAGTCACAACTGCATTCCCAGAACTTCCCACCTTTCTGAATTAGCCTCACTGTCCATATAGGGTCTAGACGCCCGTTTCTCCCGGTAGCCTATATGCTTAGGTTTCCAGGGACCCGAACCCCCAGCCACACCAACAGACAGGGACTGCAGCTGTCATCAGTTTTTTTTTTTTTTTTTTTTTACCATTTTCCTGCAGGGGAAGCCAAGGAGATTAGTCAAAGCATTTTCGGATGGACAAACAAAATAAATCAGTTCTCCCCTGAGAATCATCTGGTTTTCTCAACTGAGAGTTTAAGATCTCTGAAGGACCCTATTGATCCAACAGAAAGCCGTACAGTGTGTAGGCCAACACCTTTAAAAAAATGTCCAGTTATATTTATTTCCAGTGACAAATCCGTTATAAAAACAACTACAGTTATGGACAAAACGTATAATGCTCCTCATGTCCAAAACATTGAATTTCCTGCATTTAAACCGCAAATAATTCCCCAGAAACTGCAGGTTTGACATTTAAGAAATGCAGTTAGGCTATATTGTAAGGATGACGCAAACCTTGGCCTATTTGTTAGTGTTATAGTCAGGGGGCCAATTCTGAAAAGGGCTTCCGTTAAGACTTTTGCGGACATGTTTTGGTACAAGCTGTCACCCTATTTTTTTAGGTAGAAGATACCCATAGGTAAGATATTAGGGTGGTTGTCAAGCTGTGTGACTTGTACAAGCAATTTCAGGCCAATTTATTGGTTTCCTGCTCAACACGACATGCCAGCAATACTGTAAATGTTGAATATCTCCACAACCACAAGGACCATATACATAAAAAAGGTATCAAATGAAAGCTAACACTCATGGGCTGTCTGCAGAAGATTTATTGTACAGTGTAAGAGACAACAGAACTAGAACATGAAAAAAACAATCTCCGACCTAAAGAGAACCAGTTTTCAAAGTGAATATCAGCTTGGAAACATAACATAGTATCCCAAAACCTCTATCAATCAGTACCCCTATCTATGGGAATGAGTCAAGCCAAGTTTAAAGCGTGTAGGGGGAGACAGTGCAATACTGCACAAGTTATAAGTCTTTAATGTCAAGGCGGAAATGTAGAACTGTAGATGGTGGTCTATGGTGCTATTTTACTTCATTAATGTACCAGGTTGTAACACAAATTACATTTAATTAACATATCACTATAGTTATTAATTCCATCCTAACATAACTGCTCTCTCACTTCTTTAGGGTAAGGGGTAAGTAACTAGTTAGTAGTAATAACTATATAATAGTCGTATGGCAAAGCTATGTTTTTCCCCATCCAAGCCAGGTGACTAAGGTAGGCAGCCAACAGAAGGCCCCAGGGACCATGTCCATGTGCTCAGTCTGAGTCCTGGTCAGGGACACAAAAGAAGAGTTTACCGTTTTGAGAATGAATACCTTCCCGATACAAAACATGCATGCATGCATCCGAGGGCATAATATCAATCTAATCTACAAAACAGGAAAAACAATATCATGCCAAATAATCTGAAACAATATAGTTGCTAGCCTAGAAATCTAGACGCACCCTAGCGGCAGCAAATTACATTCAGCAAATTACATTACAAATTAAATTCAAATTACATTTGCTGCCAGGGCTAGTCTAGCAACTCTCCGTTGGCTTGTGAGCTGGAAAAATTAAACTTCTATCAGGCCAATCAAATCGCTAGGGGGCTTAACATGATTGATGAGTTGCAGCGGGTTTGGCTTGAATTCCCCTGCTACTTGAAAACAAAGAAGATGGATCTTGCTGTTGGCGAACAGCTTGACACGAAGTTGCTTTTTTAAGTTGGCAAAAGTTTGAACTAGCCAACTAGCTCCGCTGGTGGGAAAACGATGGGACTCGCTCTAGCACTGTCCTATTAAGCGGCAGAGGGAATTTGAAAGACAACCGATTATCCCGCCCCTCGGACTGAGCACTGCGAACGATGAGTGCCCAGACCCTACATTTTAATGTGGGTCTGGCTCGTCAGGCTATATAGTTGCATATAATGTGGCAAAACTCAATAATAATGATGTGAGTACCTGAGTATTCTTGCACCGAGCTGCACAGGCACATCCACATGCCCCACTACAAAATATTCCACTTTTTTGACATCGACTCTGCCTGGTACTGCACTGACTTCCACTTTCCTTGCATCCACATATCGTCAGCTCCAAGCACCTGGCCTGTACAGGCTCTTTGGTTAAAAGCTGGGGGACAAGCATTCCATCCTTAATGTGCCAATCACAACTGGTTGGTAAGGGCAACTGTGGATGGGTCACTTGTGACTGTTTCCAAACCTTTGTTTGATAGTGGGCCCTCATTAGGTGCAGAGACAAGGCATCCTGAGTTGGTGGTAAAGTATCCAAATTGACTTTCACTTTCCAAAACAGGGCACAGCGAACATCATGGATTGAAGTGCTGGTCGTTTTTGGATCATACAGTGTACAGTTTGTAGACAAACTGTTCTGTTGAGGTTTGGGGCAGCCGTGGCCTACTGGTTAGCACTTCGGACTTGTGACCAGAGGGTTGCCAGTTCGAACCCCGACAAGTAGGCACGGCTGTTGTTGCAGGCAGCTCACTGCGCCGGGATTAGTGTGTGGTTCACCTCACTGTGTGTTCACTGTGTGCTGAGTGTGTTTCACTAATTCACGGATTGGGATAAATGCAGAGACCAAATTTCCCTCACGGAATCAAAACGAGAATATATACTTATACTTATAGAATAGCTGAACTTGATACTTCATCCTCACCAAAGTTGTGGAGAAGATGAAGGCACAACCTCATGATGCCACAACCAAAGGGTACGAGAGGCTCATCATTCAGTGCAGTGACACAGATGTACTGTTGTTGCATCTTGTGTTTGCAACCTGCTGAGCCCAGAAATTTGGATGAAAGCAGGAACTGCCAAGAAACCACGCTTACATTAAAGTGCATGATATTAAAATGTCAAATGAGATTCTGATGGTCTGTTGGCATTTCATGCCATCACTGGACGTGACACTACCAGTCAGTTCACTGGAATAGGAAAAAGGACAGCGTGGAAAGTGTTCCAGCAGTGCCCTCATCTTCTCCACAACTTTGGTGAGGATGAAGTACCAAGTCCAGCTATTCTATCCTCAGCAGAACAGTTTGTCTGCAAACTGTATGATCCAAAAACATACAGCACTTCAATCCATGATGTTCGCTGTGCCCTGTTTTTGAAAGTGAAAGTGAAAATACCAATGTGGATACTTTTCTGCACCACCATCTCAGTGGAAACAGTCACCAGTGACCCATCCACAGTTGCCCTTACCAACCAGTTGTGATTGGCACATTAAGGATGGAATGCTTGTCCCCCAGCTTTTAACCAAAGAACCTGTACAGGCCAGGTGCTTGGAGCTGACGATATGTGGATGCAAGGAAAGTGGAAGTCAGTGCAGTACCAGGCAGTGTCGATGTCAAAAAAGTGGAATATTTTGTAGTGGGGCATGTGGATGTGCCTGTGCAGCTCGGTGCAAGAATACTCAGGTACTCACATCATTATTATTGAGTTTTGCCACATTATATGCAACTACATTGTTTCATATTATTTGGCATGATATTGTTTTTCTTGTTTTGTAGATTAGATTGATATTATGCCCTTGGATGCATGCATGCATGTTTTGTATCGGGAAGGTATTCATTATCAAAACAGTAAACTCTTCTATTGTGTCCCTGACCAGGACTCAGACTGAGCACATGGACATGGTCCCTGTGTGCCTTCTGTTCGCTGCCTTCCTGAGTGTCACTGCTTGGAAAGGAAAAAACATACCTTTGCCATACAACTATTAGTTATTACATTACATTACATTTGGCTGACACATTTTTAACCAAAGCAACTAACAACATGGTTAACAGTTTAAGCTATATAAAGCAATTCTCTCAACACTTATAGGACCATTTTAAAAAGCTCTAGTACAATAAGAATAAGTGCATCAGTGAGTGCTGTTTTTTAAACAATCGAGAGTCAGTTCTAGTCAGGTGGTAAGTGCTAGGATCAGCAAGACTAGTTATTACTACTAACTAGTTACTAACCCCTTACCCTAAAGAAGTGAGAGAGCAGTTATGTTAGGATGGAATTAATAACTATAGTAATATGTCAATTAAATATAATTTGTGTTACAACCTGGTACATTAATGAAGTCAAATAGCACCATAGACCACCATCTACAGTTCTACATTGCTGCCTTGACATTAAATAATTACAACTTGTGCAGCATTGCACTGTCTCTCCCTACAAGCTTTAAACTTGGCTTGACTCATTCCCATAGATAGCGGTACTGATTGATAGAGGTTTTGGGATACTATGTTATGTTTCCAAGCTGATATTCACTTTGAAAACTGGTTCTCTTTAGATGAAGATTGTTTTTTTCATGTTCTAGTTGTGTACTTTTTGGTATGTCATGTTGAGCAGGAAAAAATCAGCTTGACAACCACCCTAATGATCATGCTTGCACATAAATTGGATTATATTGCACATTTGCCCAAAATTACAGTAGGTAACATGGAAGAAAATGAAAGCACTTTGGGGGAAAAAATCCGTTTTTACCACTATACTGTATATATAGTGGTAAAATTTACAAAAAAACATTTTCTAAGCTGACAACCTGGCTAGAACACATGTTAAGGGGTTAAATATTAATACTGGATAGGTTGTATGCTTGTACCAAAAAGTGTCCGACAGAGTTTTAATATCAGTTTTGGCCTCCTGACTATTAGGGCTGTCTGTGCTTGCTTGGTCAATATGGTGACTGGTCATTTTGGAAATAGTGTGGTTGCCTACTTATGATTCTTCCGTTTGCGATAAGATCTTCGACTGTGCTGACAGCGATATCTTACTTGCCAAAGCGTGTTTTGCTGCGTTCCTATGGAGGTGTGTCAGGCAAGGCTATCTAGTGGTGTTCATCCGCGTACTGCATATGACGTCAGACATCACTTTACAACACGGATCTTTCATTGACAGCAGCAGCAGCCGGCAAGATTCCCGTTACACTGCATTGCCTTGTGAGCTCCAAACAAATACTTCATATTCATCAACACCTCAATGATATTAACAGCACACGGTAGGTCCTTTAATATTGCCATCTGCTCGTTTTTACATAGACCACAAGCCTGTGGCTGTTCTAAATGATTTTCCTGCTTGTATTGTATCAGGGTGAACCGATGTTTATTTTGGCGTGGTGAAGCCTACAAGGAAATACGGATGTATTTGACCATTAGGACTATATTGTTAGAGGTAATGTTAAGCTTCATGATACATAGCCTATGCTTGCGTGATGTTTTCGACGAAGACTGAGACTGCTCATCTTATCACATCGGTAGTGACACCACGGAAAGGGAGTCGGAGAACGTATCGCCCCCTGAGTCATAAAGGCTTGGGCCCAGACCACCAATACGATTTTTATATTAATCACTCGTAGGCCTACATGCTGCGTTGATGGTCATGTGATTGGTGGATGTTTGGTGCTTAAAATAACGCTATAGGTCCAGTTAAGAGGTTTGTAGACAGTTGTCTAAGCTTACTGTTAGGCTACAGTAGCTGAATATAGGCTATTCATCTTGTTGTGACAATAGTTCAAAACGCTTGTTTTTTTTTTTTAAATGAATTTCACCTGTGTTGTCTGTAATAAAATGCTGATTGTGAAGGTCGTTTGGCCCTAGCCAATGCCTATTGACATGCACAATATGATATGTAGGCTAAAGTAGAGCATTGCTTTGACCTGCCTATTGATGTATGGCTTATGGTTGTGTCCACTAGTGAAATTATTTGTTGTGTGTGGTCCATCAACTCCCAGGAAGACTTGCTTAACTAATGATTTGAACTGTCTCACTTACAGGTAATTCTAAGTCATGGAGGGGGGAAGCTAGTAAGTGTAATAATCTACAATCATGTTGACGTCCATGATTAATGTCCTTTATGATAGCCTAATAACAGGTGTAAGTAAAAGCATGTGTTTCTTTTCAGTGGATATTCGCGGGACTATTTTGACCGCTTCATTCAGAGCCAGGACTCATCTGTAGTGAACAAGTTCCAGCAGAAATACTGGAAGACAAAACAGACACTCATCAAAGTGACCGGGAAGAAAGAGGACGAACATGTGGTGGCCTCAGATGCAGACCTGGATGGTAAACTTGAGGTAGGAGTGAAGGACTCACTTAAAATCCACCAATAGTTTCATGTCATCATATGACTCTGTATTCAGAGGTTATTATGTTATCACTACTATCTCCACTACTTGTACAGTTGATATGATTGCTGTATGTCTTTAGTCTAACTAAATTAATGTACTAATAGGGATGTAACGGTATGAAAATTTAACCTCACGGTTATAGTGACCAAAATTATTATCACGGTTATAGTGACAAAAATTCGGTATTATCACGTTATTTCTAAAAGTGTGTTCAATATGTTCAGAAAGCACTAATAGGCCTACACAAGCTGAAATAGTTTCAAAAAGTGTCCCGTTCACTTTTTTCTTCATGCTAAATTGGCTATGTGCTTATAGCTTAACTTACCCTACCATAACTTGGAGTTTGCTATTTCTGTTATTTGGATGCAATGAGTGAGAACAAAGTAAGCGTTCAAAATAAAACTTTAGGCTACTATATTCTCCTGATAACGTGAGTGGAATGGATTTAATGTGGACGTGAACATAAAAAGACGCAGAGTGGCTACATGATACAGTGCACATTTTGCGGTGAAAAAGTTAGACAACAGAATCAGTAGGGTACCAGTTTTGTTCCATTGTACCAGGCCTACTGTACTGTACGTCAAAAGCAGGCTCGGATGAAGCTGGGAAGGATGAAACACACGGTTTCCACACCGCGGTAATCAACAGTGATAATCATGATGTTTGAAATGAAAACGGTAATTATTATCGTCAACATTTTTATCGCGGTTTACCATTATACCGGTTACATCCCTATGTACTAACTAGGCCTACACAACAAGTCTTTAGTCTAACTAAAACTAATGTAGGGCCTACTAACTAGACCTACACAACAAGTCTTTAGTCTAACTAAAACTACAGTAATGTAATAACTAGGCCTACACAACAAGTCTTTAGTCTAACTAAAACGAATGTACTAACTAGGCCTACACAACAAGTCTTTAGTCTAACTAAAACTAATGTACTAACTAGGCCTACACAACAAGTCTTAGGCCTACACAACAAGTCTTTAGTCTAACTAAATCTACAGTAATGTAATAACTAGGCCTACACTACAACTCTTTAGTCTAACTAAAACTACAGTAATGTAATAACTAGGCCTACACAACAACACTACACTTTACTCATTGACTGACTGACTTTACACTTTGCCCAACGGGGCTCATAGTGTTTTATATTCAAAATTCAGATTTTGATGGGTAGATAGGAATCTTCCTCTGTTATCAGCACAGTTGTTAAAAAGTAGGACTTTGGGTCTGAGGACTGATTGAGAGGGATAGGGATGATGACAGGATTGTGCCTTTGTGTACTCTGCAGGTGTTCCACTCAGTCCAGAGAACATGCATGGAGCTTCTCAAGGTGATTGAGCAGTACCAAAGGAGAATCTGTAGTAAGTAACATAGGTAGATGCTTCATGATTGTCTGAAATCTGCCAGCACTGATGGCTATAGCACAGTAGCTGAATATGTTGACTATATAGTTGGATGTAGAGCATACTCTGTTTTGCATACTTCTATTGATTCTGAATATGTTGGGCACCTTTTTTGCAGTGCTGTCCCAGGAAGAGAATGAGCTGGGTCGCTTCTTACGCTCACAAGGGTCCCAGGACAAAACCAGGGCTGGGAAGATCATGCAGGCTACAGGGAAAGCTCTGTGCTTCTCCTCTCAGCAACGGTCAGTCAAAGTCCATGGTCTAGATTCACTATGAGCTTACAGTAAAAAAAGTCACTCATGGTATCAGTTAAGTAACAGACAGATACGAGGACATTTATACCAGACATAAGCAGAGTGATTGACAAACATTTAAGTATGTTAAAGTAAAATATTCAAGTGATCAAGCTCTTCAGCGAGATTAGGCTCTTTTCAATCTGCACATGAGGCCTAGCCATCCAAACTGATTGTGTTTTTTTCTTTTTCTTTGCTTTCCTATTGAAGAGTGGCACTGCGTAGTCCACTGTGTCGGCTCTACCAGGAGGTGGAGACGTTCCGCTACAGGGCCATCTCGGACACATGGCTCACAGTGAACCGCATGGAGCAGTCCAGAACAGAGTACCGTGGAGCCCTGCTGTGGATGAAGGACGTGTCCCACGAGCTGGACCCAGACACACAGAAACAGATGGAAAAGTTCCGGAAGGTATCGCAGGCTCTCCGTAGCCTTTATGAGTCATATAGGCAGTGTCATGGAGGATATTTCACACAGTGACATACAGTTTCACCACTAGAGGGCGCAGTGAACTTGTATATCAGAATATCAGTATATTAGTGTTCATTACTTTGTAAACAGTTTAGAGGTTTATCTGCAGGTTTGTATTTCATTCTTCATTGCTGCGTGACATTAATACACAAACGTCAGTAGTGTCTACCTTCTGCCAGAATCTTCCCTCTCTTGTTTTTATTGTCTAGTGCCCCACCAGGGACATTTAAAATGTCAACAAGTGCTGAAATTCAGCTGTATCTCTCCAGGTGCAGGCGCAAGTTCGGTTGACAAAGACAAGTTTTGACAAATTGAAGAATGATGTTTGTCAGAAAGTGGATTTACTTGGAGCTAGTCGATGCAACCTCCTGTCACATGTCTTAACAACCTACCAGGTACATGATAGACTCTTGTCAGCTATTTATACTTCACTTCATTCAAGTTTCTTATTCATTCAGTAGGTGGTGATAGATGTTGTTTCACAGTATAGTAAGATCTTGGCCTATTTCATTTAGATGTTTCTTATTTGTTTACTTTTGTCTGAACTATAGACCACTTTGTTGCACTTCTGGGAGAAAACATCCCACACTATGGCAGCCATTCATGAGAGCTTCAAAGGGTGCCAGCCTTATGAGTTTTCAACACTAAAGGTGAGCAAACACTGGGCTCTTCACGGTCTAGTGTAGAACATTGAGGCTCCTTGTTTGACTGTCTATTATGTGATTGTGAGGTTTAGGACACGGAAGCTATGCCCACGCATGCACACATGAAGTATGAAGATGAAATACATCTACTCTTGAAATATAGGCTAGCTAAGACCAAATAATGCTCCCTGTGGCTTCAGAGCTGGCAAGAAGTGAAAGAGACTGATTCACATTTTTCCGGAAGACTCTTCAGGACCCCATGGATCAGCTGTCCAATCACGGGCCAAAGAAGAGAGAGAAGAAGAGAGCCAAGGTCAAGGCAGAGGAGGGGGAGGCCAATCAGACTGCAGATGACCTGTATGTCTCGGGACTACACCCTTTACACACTACAAACTGTGTTTTCATCAAGTCTTTCTGGACCTTAAAAATGGTTATCTAACTAATTTTGGATTGTTTCCTCACCCCACCCCCCCCCCCCAGCCTGGTTTCAGTAGATGACGAGAATCATAACGAGACAGGTAAACCATGAGCAGCCCTTATTGTTACTAATCAAATGCAGGTAACCCATGAGCAGCCCTTATTGTTACTAATCAAATGCAGGTAACCCATGAGCAGCCCTTATTGTTACTAATCAAATGCAGGTAAACTATGAGCAGCCCTTATTGTTACTAATCAAATGCAGGTAAACTATGAGCAGCCCTTATTGTTACTAATCAAATGCAGGTAAACTATGAGCAGCCCTTATTGTTACTAATCAAATGGAAGTGGTACACACTGTAAGGCCCATACTCAATTTCACTGAGCAAAATTGCAACAGTGTGCATGACAAATGACAAAATGTTACATAAAACATTGCATACACAAATTTAATTTCAAGCCTTTCAGCAGAATGGCTTTAAGCATTTGCCATTGCTAGGCATACTGGTTCAATTAGCAATTATCTAGTCTTTCAAACAGGTGCTCTGCCTTTCTGGTGCAATTTCCTTTCTTTGCTACTTTGTTGATGATTGACCTTCGTTGTATGGCACGCCATGGTGCTCTCACAGGTTTAGATGACCTGCTGTGTGACACTCCAGAGAAGGACGGCATTGCCCTGCTGAACGAGATACTCAACAGCACGTCCCTGGAGGAGAGCGACTTCTCGCGCGAGTGGCGCGACGTGTTCGGAGAGGGGGAGCTGACCGATAGCCCGTCTGAAACGGGACAGTGCCCGTCTGAAGACCCCGCCTCCTTCTTCCTTCCATCCCACCTGCTGGACCAGAACATGAACAGTCTCCAGTCTCCCGCCACAGGGGAGAGGATGACCGGCACAGGTGAGAGGATGACTGCTCACCTGGTTGAGTAGTTGAAATGCGTAGAGGTGGAGGAAGTGATTGCCTTGCTGGGTTGGCAGTTGGCTGGCAGCTGGCATGCCACATGAAACAAAATCAGGTTTTTTGGTGCCCTAAGTGAAGCCCTAAGGCATTTTCTGTGTGTTCACCTTGTTAGACAAGTTCTGAACACAACATTCTTCATTCATTCAGTCCTCCATTCATCCATCCATCCAAAAAGCTAATGTACTATTAGCCTAGTCTTTGCTTTGTTTATGTAAAGTACATTGAATTACCCCTGTGCATGAATTAATGTGCCATAGAAATAAACTTTCCTGACTATACTGTATGTAGGCATGTGTGTACTGTACGTATGTATGTACATATGCATGTGTGTACTGTATGTATGTATGTACATATGCATGTATGTACTGTATGTATGTATGTACATATGCATGTGTGTACTGTATGTATGTATGTACATATGCATGTATGTGCATATGTATGCATGTATTCGTTGTTTTATTTTCCTTTTCCAACATAGGATACTACATTTGAAACCATTCAGTTATATCAGAGTAAGGTCTTCTTGACATGGGATTAAGTTAATGTCTCAGCCACTAAATCAATTTTTTTGGCCAAGCTGAACTGAAACATGCTTCCTGCCCACTGGTTCCTCATTCTCCAGATTGGGCCACGGACATTCCACAGCCCGTCTCCACGGCGGCGGAGCAGTCATCTGGAGCCAATCAGAACTCCTCCAGGCCCGCAGCGAGAGGTAGGCCTTTGCCAAATGTGTAAAACATTGCAATTAGTATCACAGGAGAGAACTCCAAGTGTTTAAAACCGAGCCACTTTTAAGCCACTGCAATTGAACATACATTCCAGATGTGCTTAGAAAGTAATAAGACCCAAAGTAGCGTTGTGGTTTCATTCTGGCTAAGTTTTCGGGCCTAAAATGCTTAATTTACAGAAATGCCTGAAAGCTCCAAGGACCTCTCAGCCTGGTTCAACCTCTTTGCTGATCTGGACCCCCTCGCAAACCCAGATGCAATTGGGAGAACAGACAAGGAGCAGGAGCTGATGAATGCCTAGATGCTTCCGTACAACGCTCTGGGTTACTGGTCAGTCAAACTGTTTAGGTGGCATAAGTGAACACTATCCCCATCAGACCAACTTAACCCCAATCCTGCTGTTTTCTAGATGTTTAGAGCCATTGTTTGCCGAGTAAGGGTTTGGTTAAGACAAGAGAGTACAAGTGTTGTGGTCAACCAAAGGATTATGACTTTCTGTTGAACGAAATGTTGATTGCGTCATGTCATGTTTGTTTCTCAGTGCCATTTCTCCTGTTTCTACTGAATGGCATACAGGATGTAGTCTTAAGCCATTGCTATTTAAATATAGTTGAGAATAAGTTGATTTTGAGTTAAGTACATTTTGTTTGTGTTCTAGATGTACTGCATGCCTCATGTTGTATTTCACATTTGTATTCTGTTTGGGACACTAATAATTATTACTGATGACTGAAAACTTCCCATGATGGTTTGTGGAGTGAGAAATTCAGGTTAAATATCTTGCAAATTATAACACCCTACAAAGACAGATGTAAATGACACATTTACGATATGCCCTGCCTGTGAAATGAGATGGATATCCATGTGGGACTAACACTTACAGGGCTAGCTGCAACAGTATGGTATGGGATACTACTCTCTCTCACCAGGCTGCTCATTTGAACACAATATTTTCCTCCAACTATACCAGTGGGACTGGGACAATGAAAAATACAGCCATTCATTGTGAGTGTGTCTGTGCATGTCAAATATTGTATGACATTCTTTACGGTATAAATAAAGTTATGAAACATTCTTTATGGTATAAATAAAGTTATGAAACAATCTCATTGCCTGATTTGTCAATCTTTCATTCAGCCTGCCTAATGTACTGTACAGCTTCATAAACAGATTCGACATGGGGCAGTCGTGGCCTACTGGGGGGCAGTCGTGGCCTACTGGTTAGGGCTTTGGGCTTGGAACCGAGGGGACCACCAGTAGGAACGGCTGAAGTGCCCTTGAGCAAGGCACCTAACCCCTCACTGCTCCCTGAGCGCCGTTGTAGCAAGGCAGCTCACTACTCCGGGTTAGTGTGTGCTTCACCTCACTGTGTGTTCACTAATTCACGGATGGGATAAATGCAGAGACCAAATTCCTTGTACAGTATACGCAAGTATACTTGGCCTAGAAACCTGATTTACATAAATACCAAATAGGTGAGCAGCAGTTGTGGCAGTAACAGTAGTAATAATAGTGTTTTAAATGACCAAAAATATCTCTCACCTTGTTAGTGCCCTGAGGGGTATACTCCAAAACAAAGATTCTAGAACAGAGCTCTGTTCTAGAATCTTTGCTCCAAAACAAGTCTGCTCAAATTTGACATCCAGAGACAAACGTGTGTGGCTACAGCTTTGTTGCCTACCCTTTTGTTTATGGTTTAAAGGGATACATTCATACACAAATAGGTCAGGTTTTGAACGTTAAAAGGAAAAAAAAGTCCACCAGGAATGTTCGCCTTAGTTTGTTAAAGGCTTTATGCTCAACATACCATTAATCTCGCTTCATGTTGTACCCACCAGGTAACCAGATAATCAGTTGTTTAGAGGATATGGCATAAAAATAAACTTCTTTTTGAGAATGCTGTTTTGATCATACCTTTATTAAAAAAAAGACACCACAGCTATTGTGTGGAAAAATACATTGCAGCAATCTCATAACAAACAATCAACACATACACCAATTTGAGAAAACTTCCAAAAGGTCAAAAATAAATATTTTTCTTCTATGCATAAAGATGCTTCCCATGTTAAGTAATAGCATTGGTCCAATTAGGTAGATTTGGTTTACTTGGAATGCTCTAACCTTTTATTCTCATGTTATTTTAACGATTATTTCACAAGCTAAGGTGCTCACTCTGATTATCTGATTACATTTAGTTTAGAGTAACTATGTGATGATGTGACTAAGGGAGTCACTTGTTTCAATAAAGAACTCACAGTTTACCATTAAGTCTTTTTGGTGGCATGTATTAGATATAAAATAGCATATTATGTGTACCGATACTCAAAAGCTGGCAAGCATTCAGACATGCTGGATCCTGTGATCAACAGGCTTAATAACAAATACACCAAACCCTCAGCACATTTGGGCTGTTAGTGTGTCCACTTGGCCCTCTATGTGTGCCTTGTTATAATATGTGCACAGAAACATATGCCTCAAAACACACTCAACAGTGCAAGTGGCTACAAAGCCCATAGCATATTTCGGCTCCAAGTGTTCAAGGGGACCCAGGTTTGAATCTAACCTGCAGCCATTTCCCCATCCCATCCCATCTCTCTCTCCCACTCACTCTTCACTGTCCTACCTAAAATGAAGGCAAAAAGACCAAACACATATTTAAAAAACCAAACAAAACAATGCAACCATCCGTCGCCCCACTGTATTAGCACAGTAGGATACATCCTTTGAGTCACGTTTACATGTAGTATTTAATTCTACTAATCTACTAGACAGTCAAACTCTGGCCTATAATCTGGGATTAGTCGAAACATTTGGCAAAAGTCTATATATAAATAGCTGGAAATGAGATTATAAGCCATTACATGGTGAAAGTAGACAACTTGTTATGACTGACTAGGCTACATCTGGGGTTGGCACCCTGGAGTGCAGTGGTTGAGATTGTATTTATCTTAAGACGTCAGCATCAGTCACGTTTCCATGGGGACAAACACTGCACAATAATGGAGACATTGTGATATAGTAGGTCAAAGGGAAAAGGCGTTGAGTGGAATATTTTCCAGTGTAATTGCAGACACTGCTCACTCTGATATTCCGTTCCAGTTAACCTGACTACAGCTCCATCCATTTAGCATTCTGTCCAAACTTCAGTAACATACCTGGAGCTGTATGTTTTATTATGGTTCCTGAGGAGCCATTGAGTTCTAAATTAAAAAAAAAAAAAAAATCACCAAATGGCATTGCCATACAAAAAAGCTTATACAAATATTTGAGTTTTAACACCATAAATCTGAATTGGAGAAAACTGACTTGCTCACCCATGTGCCTCATCCCCATTCCTCTTGGAGGTTCTACAATGTTTAAACTGCAGGGTTTTTAAAAGGGGCCACTGCAGTGGTAATAGTGTCTAGAGTTCTTAAGAAAACCCTGGTTAGGGCTAGAGAGAGAGAGAGAAAGAAAGAAAGAGAGAGAGAGAGAGAGAGAGAGAGAGAGAGAGAGAGAGAGAGACCAGTAGCATCCACAGTGATGACAGTGATTCCAGTCAGTGATCTTTTCCATTTTAAAATCTCATCCATGTGCCCCCATCCGTAGCATGGTCTGTAAAACAAGGCCTCGGACAAGGGTCTGGCCCCTGGGTCTGGTGCGTTCTGGCAGAAGACAAAGCGAGACGAACAGTCGCCCGGCGGCAGAGCGCCTCAGCGGGTCCCAGGGCCCGACGGCAGTGCCCGGTCCCCAGAAGAAGGGGTGGCACCTGGGACGCGGTTGGCCATGTGGAAGCCCACGGCTACGACAGCCGACCTGGGGGGCAAGAGGACCGGGCAGGGCATCTTGACGGGGCAGAAAGCCGAGCCAGTGGGGATGAAGTTCACCTTGTTTTTATCGGGGCAGGAGAACAGAGGAAAGCCACTGGACCTGTGAGGAGGAGGATGGGAGAGTCAACCACAACTGTGTACTGTGTACTATGTACTGGCTGCTTGCTACACATACAGTACATACTGCAGGTCTGTTGTTTCTAATGTTATTTACATTAGAGCACAACCACCATTACTACCATTCCACTCTGGGTGACGAGCTCCTCACACACACTGCTGCTACTGCCATCTTCATGTTCCCATGTTTCTTTCCAATGACTCAAAGACATGATGTATTTAAATGCAAATTACATATCAGGGCAGTTAAGCATGTGTGTGTGTGTGTGTGTGTGTGTGTGTGTGTGTGTGTGTGTGTGTGTGTGGGTGTGTGTGTGTGTGAGTGAGTGTGAGAGAGAGAGAGAGGAGGAGAGATGAGAAGTGAGAGAGAAAGCATGCAGGAGAGAAAGAGGGAAAGTGAGAGAGTAAATCCTGTGGTTCAGGGGTATGCTAAAAATGAAGCTGCACGATGCAGGAGGTACAGGAGGGGAATATCTTACACCGTCTCCTCGAAGACCTTGACCTTCTCACAACCCTCGGGAGGCTCGCGTTTGAACATGAAGCTGTTGTTGGGCTTGGGAGAGGTCGCATACTTGGGCAAAGGTGAGCCACTCCCACTATCTGTCCGTGACAGGAAGAAAAAAAAACACAGAAGCCAGGCATGTTAGCATGATGTGTGCTGTAGTCTGCAGACGTCTAGCAGCTCTCTCTCTCTTTTTCTTTCTCTCTCTCTCTCTCTTTCAGCATAAGTATGCAACTTTATCTGATTGTCCAAGCTGAGTGGAACCCTGACATACTGGGGTAAAATAAACACGCAGCTCCCCTGGATCGTCAGGGCAATCAGCAACCCCAGCGATAGGGAGTGTTTTCATTCCTCTGCTTTATCGTTTCTCTATGAAGCGCTCCACACAGCCATGGAGTGAATAAAGTAAGGAGTTGCCATGAGAAATGACTGCGTAACAGTTCTTAGTTGTTTGCCTCAAGCTGTAAAACACCAGTACTTGAGATCAAGTCAAGTCATGAAAAGCAATAGAGGCTTACGAAGCCTCTTGTGCTAAGAAGAAAAACATGACTATGCACAGATCAAGAGACCACATACTGATATATCAGATTAATAAAATCTTGAAATGAATCATTGAAAGCTCCTTGAGCAACTTTTCGAGCAATGTTGCTGGGGTATCAGTTCCATTTATTCTGATAGGATGATCATGACAAATTGCCTATTAGTGATTAAAGTTCTCCAAAATGGAATGTTCTATATGAATGGGAACATGCCAGAACCACAATAATGAGAAACACTGCCCAACAACATTTCTCAAAAAAGTTGCCCCATGGATCATCAGATGAATAGGCAACTGAAGAATGCAGAAGTATGTAAATCTGTCTTCTTATTACATTTTTTACCCCAAACTTCAGTCCCAGTGATTCTACCCATTTAAAATGCATCCAGATGCAGACACCACTTTCTCTAACAGAAAAACATCCTTACTGCCAATTACAGAGAGCACAGTAAATGGTGTATGAATGGCAGCTTAGCTTGAAAGTCTGATGCTTTGTTTTCAAGAGGATACGATGATGAGATGACATGTCTATGACCCCATACGTGAGCATCTATTCAGTCTGACCATGGTGCATCCATCATCACATAACGTGTCTTTTTGTCTGGGGAGCGTGGCCGTGTTTACAGGAGGCCAGACGGCAGTTGAATAGGTCTGTGTGACACGCACCTTTGTCCTGGTCCTCCAGGAGCCACGGGCTGCTGGCCTGGGAGTCGGGGGGCCCCGTGGGGGAGGCGGAGGGGGAGTGGCAGCACCACGGGCTGGAACAGCAGCTGGACACGGCCAGGGCGTCCGCACTCCGTCTGCTCCCACCGCCACCGTGGCTGCTGCTGCTGCTGCTGCCGTGGAGATGCGGGGGGAAAGGGGCCCGTCGTCCATCCTGAACCTCCAACAGCTGGTGAGGGGAGGATAGGGGTGGAGAGAGAGGGGGTTGATGGGAAAACAAGAGTGTCAACTCACGGTTGAGTGGACAGTATAGGGCACTTGGGCCTGTGTGTGTGTATGTATGTGTGTGTGTGTGTGTGGTGTGGTGTGTATGAGTGTGCATGTATGTGTGTATGTGTGTGTGTGTGTGATCTATTGTGTGTTTGTGTCTAACAGAGCAGCATGCACAGTGTGTGTGCATATCAGTTTGTACAGCCTAATTCAGAGTGCATAATGGCTATGGAGATTGAGAGAGACAGCGCATCAGCAGCAAGTGCCAGAGACGCATCAAAAGGCAGTCGGCACGTACCGTCAGGTCCTCCCTTTCCCACTGGTCGTTGATGAAGACATTCTCCAGCTCATGGTTGATGCCCTCCGTGTAACTAGGGGCCCTGCACGCCAGGGGCTTTGAGGCAGTAGAAGGAGCTGGTGCCTTTGTCTAAGACAAACCAAATAATCATCATCATCATCATCATCATGTGACAATAATTGCAGATAAGGGGCACTATTGAAGCCGCAGTGTCACTCATCTGTCCCACCCAGTCTGTGTGTGTGTGTGTGTGTGTGTGTGTGTGTGTGTGTTTGTGTGTGTGTGTGTCGGTCATTGACCTTAACGTGTGTACACAGTGCACCTGTCTGGCTTGTCTGTCAATAAATAGTTAATTCATCGCCCCCGCAGAGCCTCATAACCAAATTAGATTCCAAAGGATGAGGAAACTTCCATAGGAAACTTAATAGCAAATCCAGCCAAAATGCCACACGCATGTGTGTGTGTGTGTGCGTGTGTGTGTTTTCACCTGTGAGCATGTAGCGTGTGTGTTTGTGCAGCTATTGAAATTGTGCAAACAATGTGGCAGTGTGTGTGTGTGCAGCTATTGAAATGTGCGTCCAAGCACCTATTGAAATTGTGTCAGTTGCAGTGCCCCATGAAATTCAGTGTGCCGGTGATTTAGCACATCAAATTTTGCAAACTTTGAATACAAGATATTGGCACATGCATGTCTTGAGACGGGGGAAATGTCAGTTCCAGTTCCTCCTAAAGATGGAATTTCATGAAATATGGCATGCATCTGAAGAATGTGGTAGTGTTGAAGCATTTTAAACCTCATTAACTTTGAACCTTGGCACTAACTGTTGAACCTTTGCACATATTTTGTTTTGGCCGCTGAATTTTGTTGAGTGAGCCAAATTAATATTAAGGATATGTAAGCAAATGCGACCGACTTTAAGCATACCAAATGTCAAAATCCTAGCTCAAGCGGTTATTGAGATAAAGACCCTTTCAATCTGTTCCTAGAGGGTTTCCGGTGGAAAATAACTTGAAAATGAAAATAAATCAGACTAGCGTATTGCTCTACAAAATGTCAACTTTAAAACTTGTTTTTTAATCTTTTGTTTGTCGCCAGGTTACCATTAGTTTATTTTTTGTGCCACCGGACATGCCTTAAGAACTCACATGTTTGTTTATGCAGTTGAAAGGATCTATATAAATATGTGCATTGCACAAATATGGACAGAATTTCACAAAACGTTACGTGCGTCCAGAGATTTTCGAAGTGACCCAACAATTTTGTGTGGTTCACCCCTTCTTGCTACAAGATATTGCCAATTGAAGTGCCCGATTTTTGCATTTACGGCTTACCACAAATAAGCTAGCACACACACCCCCATTCTCATCGACGGGACTGAGGTGGAGCGTGTCACCACCGCATCACTGCACATATTTATAGTTAAGTTATATCACTGCAAACCATTTCATCTTTCTTAACTGTATTTGTCTACGCTGCACTATACATCTCATGCTGTTTACAGTATGCTCCGCCTGCATATACTGTGTACATCACATCGCACTTTTCTGCACTTTTTTTGCACTTCTGGTTAGACGCAAACTGCATTCCGTTGTCTCTGTACTTGTACTTGCACAATGACAATAAAGTTGAATCTAATCCAATACGGTTTGTGGACTTGATTGATGTGCCTCCTTGAGAACGGCATACCAAACCATTCCGCAAAACATGTGGTCTACCCGGCTTTCAGGGGCCCAGCATTGGAGGGAGTAGCCCCCAGAAACCACCTTATCAGCCTAGAGGGGCTACATGCCCACCAAGTTTCATGTTTGTTTATGCAGTTGAAGGGATCTATATAAATAATCAGGACAGCTGAAAAAAAATCATTGGTGCCCCCCTGCCCTCCCTCGAGGACTTGTACGCTGGTAGGACCAGGAAGCAGGCAGAGAACATCATCAAAGACGCCAGACACCCTGCATACACCTTCTTTAACCTCCTCCCCTCTGGCAGGCGCTACAGATCCCTGCACACAAAAACAACCAGACACAAGAACAGCTTCTTTCCCTCTGCCATCACTGTACTGAACTGCAGTTAAGTGGGGTCATCCCCTCCTTGGCCAGTCACCCACTTATCCCTCACATTACATACATATCATCCCAATATGCATCTTGTACACATTACATACATTTGCACTATTACTTCTGCAATCTGCACTTTATATCCACTCTACTCCACACGGGTACTAATCTTGATACTATGCTTATTTGTATATTGTATTTTGTATATTATGTTAATATGTTGTGCCTACATACATGTGCCTACATGTATATTGTTGTCTATATTGTACAGTATGTGTCTTTATTACTATTGTTTATTGAATGTTTGCTACTACATGTCTGTTGCACTACTACATATCTATTTGTTAAATGTACAGAGTTTAACATCTACCGAAGTCAAATTCCTTGTATATGTAAGTATACTTGGCCAATAAAACTGATTCTGATTCAAGTTTCATGTGCTCTGGTGTTCCGGGGTCCCAGAAATCATTGACCAAAAATGGCTAGCGGCAGTCATAATGATAACATTCTGCAGTATGGCTCCAGTCAGCCGACTAGCTGCTCCCTGTGCTTCTACTAAATGCCTGTGGACGATCTGTACACAGCTCTACTGTCCCTCCACGGCTTAGTATGAGGACGAGTGGGTGCATCAGTGCAGTGCATGCGTAGACAACTCACCTGCGCCAGGGTGCCTCTTATAGATGGTCCCTGATCCTTCTCCTTCTCTCTCTCCTTCTCTCGACAGGGCCTGATCCCCTGCTTCTTCAGCTGTTGCCTTAGCTTAGCGATCTGCTGAGAGTCAGAGAGAGAGAGAGAGAGAGAGAGAGAGAGAGAGAGAGAGAGAGAGAAGTGCAGAACAAAAGGAAGTTAAAGAGAGTAAAATGAAAGTGTGATTTCAAAAGCAGACCTTCCAGTGACTCCATTATCGCTAAATTATCACCCCCACAGCAGAACTGGGCAATCCATCATCTGTCAAGTTCAGCTCCGATAATACTAACTGACAATGATTAAAAGTCAATGTTGACAGCATAGTGTTGGAATGCTGTGTGAGTGTGACTATACACACCCTGTGTGCAAGCCACCCAAATGAGATGCAAATTTAATGTAATCACTGATACCGCAACCGGCACAATGTTATTTTTTCCCCCTTATGGAGAGGGCAAGCCAGGCACACAGTTTCAGCTTGCTGGGCGAACTCCCTCTGCAAACAGGCCCGACCTGTCTTCTCATACTCTCACCAAACACGACGTCACACGTTCAGAAACGCGCACCATCTCCGAAACACAACACACCCACGGGCCAGTGACACTCAACATGCTGGCAGGCATGAATACAGCTGAGCCTTGAGAAGCATCTCTCTCTCTCTCTCTCTCTCTCTCTCTCTCAGAGCGCATGTGCGAGTGAGTGCGTGGTGAGTGTGAGCGTGAATGGTTGCCGTCTGTGGCTCTCTACGATTTCTATCTTTTGTGTGTCTTTATACGTGGTTTAATGGTGGGTTTTTGTTGCTTATTAGTTGATAAAACATTACTGATCAATTGGTTGCTCTAAATTTATCGGAGACCCTTGCGCCTTCTCAGTTGGTTGTGGCGGTGTCTCCAAAAACATTACAATGGAGTTTGAGAACTTAACTCGGCATCATGGAGTCAAGGTAGTTTCTGACGCCAGTGTTGAAGTTTGCAGTTTGGCTATTGGGGAAATAGTGGGGTACGACGAGATTAAGTCGGCCTCTCGAATGAATAATGGGATTGTTCTCTTTTTGAGTACTGTGGAAAAAGAAAACAAATTGTTCGTCATGGTGTTGTGCTTGGTGGCGAGCTCGTCCCTGTGCACCCCCTTAGTTTACCGTCGAAGACAATACTGATTTCTAATGTGCCACCTTTTCTAAAAAATGAACTCCTGAGTCGTGAACTTTCACGCTATGGAAAATTGGTTTCCCCGATCAGGCAAATAAGCACAACGTTGTCTCTTTCAGAAGACATGTGTACATGGTTCTAGACAAACGTGATCCACTTGATTTGACTTTTAAATTTAGAATTGATGGCTGTGTCTATGCAGTTTTTGTAACGTCGAATACGGTCATGAGGTGATTCGGTTGCGGTAGGATAGGTCATCGCATTGGCGTATGTCCCCATAAGGCTGAGCATAACGAGGAGGGTGTTGGTGAGCAGGTGCCTGCTACAAGCGGTGTCGAGGCGGGTGCTTCCATGGAGGTGGCATCTGCCGTAGATGAGTCTGAGGGAACCAGGTCTGTGGCAGAGGAGTCTGCTGCGGCCGGAACCCAAAGGGCCGGGCCTGAGGTGGAGGAGTCTGCCTCAGCCGGGCTTGAACGGACCAGGTCTGTGGCGGTGGTATCTGCCGCGGAGCCTCTGGTAACTGAGCCTGAACAGGTGGGAGCGTTTGCGGTCGAGTCCGCTTCAGCTGACACCAGTTTGGGTGTAACGATGGAGTCGGCTGTGTCTGACGCGGCGGATCCACCGGGAAATGTTGCCGTGCCTGAAAGTGAGCTTGGGGGGGTCACCCGCGGTTGCGAGTGGGCCCACTATACCTTCCCTTGCTGGGACAGTCTAATGTGAGTGGTGAGATGGAAGTTGAAACACATGTATTTAAAGTGCCTAAAAGGAAGAGTAGTCTGGACGGTTGTCAGAAAGACGTAAAGAAACATGTAACACGGGAGTCACAATCGAATTGCAGTGGTACAGAAAGCGATGGTTACTCCACTGATTCGAGCAGTGGTTCATACTCCTTTAACGAGAGCATGATTATAATTTATAGTGCTGAAGAAATCAGTAAGTTCTTGGCTGAAACTAAGGGGAAAAGGGGGGTTCAAATCCAGAATTATTTTAATGATACCGCACAGTTAAGTGGAACGATGCTTGCTATCTTATGAGGGAAGGGCTTTTGAGCAAAGGGAAGTTTACCGTCTGAAAAACATTGTTAAAAATTAAAAAAAGTGCTCATTCATGGTCACAAGACGGGTCCAGTCTTTTGGCTGAATTCCACTGTTTATTTTTGGGGTTGCATGAATTGTTGTTTATTTATTTATTTCCGCGAGTCGCGGTGTCATGTGTAATGCACTGTCTCCATGTTGTCCCTGGTTTATGATGCTGTGATACTTTTCAAGGAAGTATTCCTTATGTTTTGCTGTTTTTTTGTTATCTGAAATACTGTTTGAATACACTATGTATGTAGTTGTGTTCATGCTTGAACTGTGAAGGAAAGTGTGTTTTGGACAATCCAGAGGGGCTGTGAGACTGGTTCATGATTTGTTCAGCATGATGGTGCCTATTGTAGGCCTATGGGTTTTTTTGTAACCCCTTTCTGGGACGATTTATGTTCTTTTTTCATTTGTATTTTATTGGTTGTACTGATATCCTTAGTTGGTCTGTAAATAAAGTTCTTAAAAAATCAAATCTCTCTCTCTCTCTCTAGAGTGCTGCAGAAAGTTCCATTCACATGAATGGGCCTTCCCAACGTTCGGGCCTATGTTAAATCTATATAAATCACCGGCAAAGTATATAATCACCGTGGTCAATGGCAACGTCTTTCATATCCCTCTGCAAG
>NC_063201.1:24798943-24891443 GCF_017589495.1 Alosa alosa
GACACAACAATGCAGTCTTATTTGTTGTAACATACAGTATTTATGTATGATATGGTATGGAGACGACTTGAAACACACACACACACACACACACACACACACACACACACACACACACACACACACACACACACACACACACACACACACACACACTTGGGTTTAGCAGAGATGATTTGTGTATGGATATCCAGGGCAGCCAAAGCCATAAACTCCTGAGGACGTAAGCGGTCTAATATGGGGAGATGGGCGTTTCTGCTTTCTGGACGTAAGCCTCCACCAATAGCCCTTCTGCTGTCTGCCCACAACACCAACCCCCAGACCCCATCAGAAAAGCAACACATGTAGGGCTGGGAAAAAAGGCTGTCAGCATGTCGGGATGCTTTTCCTATGCGGAGAGGAGATTAGAAAAGGGGGGTATTTACTGATGATAATGAAGGCTCTGTGCTTCAACATGTTTAATAGAGGATGTGGTATTCTCTGGTGCTCTCGTCTGCTCTGCTAAGCCTCGACTGTGGGTTTGGCGAATGAGGGCTGGGCTAGTGACGAGCTGCTCACAGCAAACAGACGGAAACAGAGACCCTCTTGCAAGAAAACAAGGACAGATCAGTTTCAAACGTTGTTGTGGTCTTTGTTGTAACTTGTGGTCTTTGATCACAGCAAGGGAGGACATTTAGTGAAAGTGTAAATAAAAACGTTTTATTTTATAAATGTTTTATAAAAGTGTTGGCTCGGTTGTAGGTGTGTTGATGTTGAGATGACACAAGGGAAAAACCTCAATTTCCCAGAATGAGTAGAGCCACGTTTCAGACACTTAAGGGCAACTGAAACACCAACAGCACAAAAACAGGATGCCTGTGGTTCAAATACCATTTGCATACTGTGTGGTCTACATCCCCTTAGTGATTACTTAAAATTACATGCAATTAGGTCAACATTATGTTTGATAAACACAAATATGTTTTAAAGTCAATGAAAGCTGATGCCAGAGGACAAAGCCGCACCTCAACGGATCTCTAGGTGCATATTTGACAATGTGCCCCTGGATCGGCTTTGTTTACTCATAAAAGCCATGGACGCCATAGATCGAGTTGCGGCTTGTTCCTGGAGGTTGCTTTTGTGTGTGCCTTCTGCACTCAATGCCAACTGTGGCCTTCAAGAACGCGTCGCTCAGGGGGAAACACAGAAGGTGGGAGCACGGGTCACTGCACAATACGGCTCTCACAGCCCGAGAAGCAGGCCGAGCGAGCGCTACAGTGTGTCAGCGCTGTGTCCAGAGACATGAACCGTTGGTGGCGTTGTTCAGCCCGGCATATGAGGCCACCGTGGAATTCAGAAGTGCATTATGGGCAGATTTACCGCGGAATTCAGAAGTGCATTATGGGCAGATTTGTGGATTGATAATTGGAATAGTTGCCTCACACCACCCCACTACCCACAAAAATATTTAAACAATGAATGCGAGTGTTGTTTCTTTCTGATCTCAAATGTATCCCTTTACACGCCCCTGAAGACAGAAACACACTCCTGACATGATCATGACCGATCCATTTTTCTTGCCTCCCTCCCCTTGCCCCCATCAAGCCAATTCTGAAATGACCAGAAAAAAAAAAACATTCACCCACCCCCACCCATCCATCCATTTGAAACTCTTCTTCTAACCCTCCTTGGCCATTGCGGGTGTGTAGCCATCCACGAGCCTGCTCCCTGAGAGGCTGATCCCCATGTTGCTCTCTGTCCCTCTGTCTCTCTCCACGGGGCCCGGGGCCTCCATGCGCTGCCTCAGTCGCCAGTCCACCATTAGCATATGTATGGGCCGCGCTACAGGCTACTCAGCACTATCGCACAATGGGCAGCAGGAGAGAGCCAGGTGGTGAGGCTGCGAGCTGCACATGTCCCCACCTCACCCAACCCCCAAACACACACACACACAGCCCAGAGTATGTACAGAGCATGGCACATAACGCACACAAACGCACACACACACACACGACACACGGCCCAGAGTATGGCACGTACAGATACAGAGTACAGAGCATGGCACGTAATGCACACACACATGCGCGCACACACACACACACACACACACACACACACACACACACAAAGCTACACACAGAATGAGGAAGAGTACACAAATACACATAAATACACTAGACAATCATCAGAAGTAGCGTACACACACACGCACACACACAGAGAAGACCGGACAGATGTAAACCACTGCACCTCCAGGGAGACGAGAGAGAGAGAGAGGATTTTACACACCTTCAGTCTCTCTCACTCTTCTCCTGTACACCTTCAGCTTCTCCTATTGCTTTACTGCTGTTGGCGATATTTTTTTACCGTTGCGTTACCGTTATAGCTGTTTTTCTCAGTGTGAACGGCCCTTGTTTCTGGTCTCATATTCTCACTGTTCTTAGTCTTGTTTCTGGTCTCATATTCTCACTGTTCTTAGTTTTGTTTCTGGTCTCATATTCTCACTGTTCTTAGTCTTGTTTCTCGTCTCATATTCTCACTGTTCTTAGTCGTTCTCTCTGTCTTTTTCCCAGTCTTTCCACTTATGAAGACGGGTTGTTCTCACAGACATGTTCTGGGTTGTAATCTATAAAGAAAACAAAAACTGGATCACCGTGCTAAACAACAGCTCAATGTATACCGGTATCTGAGAAAGAGGGCAACACAATTCAGCTTATACATAATATAAATGGGAGAGGGAAACCCAAGGTATTTGGTTTAAGAGCAGCATCCTCGGCCCTCAGAAACACAAACCACTCCACGCTGCGGATTAATCAGCAGAGAGAATGGGCCCGATCTCAGTTTATGTCATTCAGTTGTAAAACTGCCGACCCAGGACTGCGTCCTTTTCTTGAACCCTCTTTACAACCAGCCCATTCATCTGAAAAGCTTTTTCTAAGCAAACACGCACAGACTACATGGAGGCACATTTCCTCAGCGGCTCAGCTTGGTGTGGGAACAACTCTCGTGCACAGCCACAGTGATCTGGAACACCCAAAAAAGAATGGGAATGATAAACACTTCCCTCTTTATTGAGTTTTGGTGGTGTGTTTCCTTCTGTGCAACAATTGATAGACTTCCTCATGCTCATTGCACACACACAGCTTCATATAGCAACTAACCAGCACTGTGGACATGAGGGTCATTCCGTGTTAAAGGAGAATTCCGGTGTGATGTTGACCTAAAGTGTGTTGAAACATGATACCCAGTGTGAACGTATGTCTCATAGCCCATCTCGGCTTGTCCCCTGCACTCCAAAATCTGGCGCTAGTTAGCCAATGCTACGAACAGCTTTTTCAATGGTGGTGCTTCGGCATCGGGCTAGCCATGCAAATAAATCACTGTTTTACACCATTTACGAGGCTCAATGTATCTCCACACTTCATTGGTAGACTTCCGAGGGCCCTGACATTTAAAACCAGACATTGAGAACTTTGAAAAAGCACTGGTAGTTTACTTACAAGACAATTTATGCAGACAGTATCTTCACAAAGTTTAACGTTTGCAGCCATCTTGAATTTAGTCACGATAAGTCGAGCGACGAGTAAGAATGAACAGGTATGATAAGGGATCAGATTCCAAAAATAATTCTGTGGAACTGGAATCCATGCATTTCCACAGAATTATTTTTGGAAATAATGACTAATTCGTGACTAAATTCAAGATGGCTGCAAACGCTAAACTTTGTGAAGATACTGTCTGCATAAATCGTCTTGTAAGTAAAGTACCAGTGCTTTTTCAAAGTTCTCAATGTCTCGTTTTAAATGTCAGGGCCGAGATGGGCTATGACACACCTTCATTCCCAGCTGAATTCAGCCCTGGCCTTGAGGCGAACGTCCCCTCACCTGTGTGGCTTTGTCCGTGGTCCAGGACGGGTCTGGGGTGTGCTGGTCCCGCGGCCACTGACCCGTGAGGTACGGCCCGGCGACGGTGACTGTGTCCAGGGAGGACGTGCGGCGGATGGCAGCAGACCCACGGGTAGGCTGCTGCGTGGACTTTTCTGCTGTGGGGAGATTTCAAATGCATTCACTGTTAGATCTCACGGTTCCACTTGTGTAAGGAGTTACATCTGTGTGCTGTATGAGAATGTGTGTGTGTGTGTGTGCACGTGCGTGTGTATGGGCACGTGTGTGTGATGTAGCATATGAATTTCCTATTCATAAAGTACATAATCTATGTTTAAATCTCTATATAAAACGACAGCACTGTAGTCGTGCCAATGTTTATGGGAGCAAAGGTCAACCCAGCCCCAGATAAATGCTTCTGTCTTTGAGTGATGTTAATGAAACAGGAAGCATCACCAGGGCAACAATCGGGGAGAGAGAGAGAGAGAGAGAGAGAGAGAGAGAGAGAGAGAGAGAGAGAGAGAGAGAGAGAGAGGATGGAGGAGGACAGAAGGGTAGAGCAGAGGAGAGATAACATCAGTCAAACATGGAGAACACCCTTTCTAAACAGTCTCTGTGGTGTTTACTAGTGGATCCCTGGCTCCAGTGACTGCAGAAGATGATTGGTTTGCCTGACTCCCCCAGTAGTGACCCGTGGGTGTGATGTTTAATATGGCTGCATCACATGCCAGCACTTAGACATGCATTTGTCCATCTAAGAAACAACACTCTCATGGACAAAGCCCTCTAACGCAAGCACGCAAGGCCATGTATAATGGTAGCCTTTATTTAGTTTTTTTCTCGTATGTGTGTGTGTGTGTGTGTGTGTGTGAGTGAATGTGTCTAGGAGTGCCTGTTTTATATATTATATATTTACAAATCTATTTTCATGTCACACTAAATCTTCACACTTACAGTGCATTTATACACTTGTGATGCAACCGTAGCCACATTTGCAGTTGAAATCTTGAGATCTAGAGAATTTCCCAGCCTTTTTTTATGACAAGAAGGTAATCATGTTTCCATCGATGACTGAATGTGACTCCTGCCCTCACACGCTAATCAAATGTGTACCTGCCTATGCTAAAAGAAAATATGATGTGCTCTGTAAGCGATTATGATGCCAATGACTTTTGTATCGGAATACACAACACTAAAGTTGCCCTTGTATGATTGAGGGATTTTGAATAAAATACTATCAGGAAATACAGAGTATGTCAGACAGTATGCGCGTTAGTATGTGACAGTAACAATTTATGTGGGTTGTGACAGTGGAAGGGGAGGGTAGGAACTGTTGTGCATAGAGTGCTAAAGCAATGCTCGAGATGTGAGGAAACAAAGCATAATGAAACTGCCCTGTTAACACATAATGTCAACACACCACACGCACACATCGACCTCCAGGCCAACACAGTCACATACATTCACACAACCACAAAGAGCAGTACACACTCACAGGACCACAAAGTTGCAGCAGAGCAAGCAAGTGCTGAATACTGCAGAATCGTCCGACACTGAAAAACACATAGTCCAAACCACAAGTTTAAAGCCGTGGGAAATGTGTATTGTTACATTAGTGCAGTAGCTTGCTAAGGCATGGGGAGGGAGACGACCAACGATTAAAGTTATGGATGAAAACATACATATGTATAAAACACACACACACAAAGATAGAGATAGACAGACATACGCACACATGAACATGCGCTCACACACACACACACACACACACACACACACACACACACACACGAGAGTGCCTGTACTGTATACAGATGCCTTTGAATGAGCCCTTCTTAAAGGCAGCATTCACTTGCAGATTGCCATGCAGGCAGCTGCAGAGAGGCCTTTTGTGGGGAGCCGGACTGTTTCAAATGCAAATACACACCAGTAGCAGCATCTGACGTTCAGCTGTGCATGTCTGTGTATGTGTGTGTGTGTGTGTGTATGTGTGTGTGCAAGACCGGGAGGCAGGAAGATGGAGGCCAGACATCCGGCAGGTGAGGGGAGATTACCATCACATAAGGGTTCCACGCAAGAGCAATGGCTGGCCTGTGATAATAGCCTTTGGTCTCTCAAAAATCCATCTTCGCACAAATAGAATAGCTGTGTGTGTGTGTGTGTGTGTGTGTGGAGGTGGCTGTGCACAAGAGACAGCAGCTTGATTTCAGTGAGAACATTTGCCTAAACTGCCTGCAGTTCCATTTAACAGCTGGATTATATTGGCAATGTTTTTTTTTATGATGACTGGAACATGATAAAGTGATGACTGATGACAGATCAGACTGACATGGTGGAAAGAGTTATTCATAGGCATTGGACTGAACAAATAGACAAGATGGGACAGGATCACTGTTGATGACAAGAGAAACACAAGCACAAGCACAAGCACAAGCACACACACACACACACACACACACACACACACACACACACACAGCTGTGAAAAAACTAGTTCTCCCAACTGTTGCTCAAAAGTTGTATGACTCCAGAAAGACACATGCCCTAGTACTTTTCTAAATAATAATAATTAAAACAAATAAGAGCCAATCTCACACTCTAAAGTCAATCCAAAGTCTGTCTCATATGCATAATCAACATGCATTTAACATCTGGCAGAGAGTTCCTAGCAAACTAACCTCCACTTACTCTGACTGTAGCCCTGAACTCCAACCTGCAAGGTCTCTAATAGAGAAGAAATTTGATCTTTATTGATATATGATACAATGCCATAATGTAGTGCTACAACAATGTCAAGTATATGTATATTTACAATGGTGCTTACATAGTGCACATATTTGTATTAGAAGCAGACCACTAAATCTTTCACACAGGCCTAGTGGAAAAGCTATTGTGGATTACTGGCATATTTATAGCTGTATGTGGCTAGAATGAAAAAGTCCTTAGCACAGATAGGTACTGAGAGAGCCGTAGTTCACCGGAGCAGCACAGATGTTAAATCCTTAGATTTTTATTTATTAAGGTGCCCACATAGCAGGAACTAACGATTTGACGTGCACCTTCGTCAGTCATAGTCCCTTGCATGTTGGTCCCTTGCATGCCTAAATAAATACAAATTTGTGGAAAAGAAGTGGGGAAAATGTAAAAAAAATCTAGTTAGTTTTCGCTAAACTTTAAAACAACAGAAATGTTCCATCTGGATCTTTAATAGTGTGAGGCTCCCTATCCTGGTTAGAATGCCAAGCTAGTTCCTGGTGTGCATCTAGTGAGCTAAATGGCACAGTACAAAATGGGTAATCATGCGCATAATGTGACAATTATGATTTCATAAGCATTTAAACAGCAATAAGTAGCAGTGATGTGTGTTTTGGAACAGTTATGGAATGGTGTGTAGCCTACCCTAAGGAAGTAGGTTTCCAGGTTTAGACTCTGCTTCACTATGCACAAATGCCCCACTAGTAGATATTTCACACGATAACAAAAACAAATATGACAGATAGCAACCTCTTTATCTCTTTGAGAGTTAAAGGCTCTTGAGTGATCATAAACACTCTTAAGTTTGTTTTGCTTAACCAAGAAAAACTCTCAGGAAAGCTCTCATGAGAGTGATGCTAGTTTCATGGTCATGGCTTCTGGGTTACCCCAAGGGCCAGACCATAGAAATTGACCCTGGTCATCATTTTGAGAGCGGTAAGGATGGATTCCATTATGGCTCACTGATGTTCAAGAGTACCTTT
The DNA here is from genome assembly GCF_017589495.1 of Alosa alosa. Taxonomy (NCBI): domain Eukaryota; kingdom Metazoa; phylum Chordata; class Actinopteri; order Clupeiformes; family Clupeidae; genus Alosa; species Alosa alosa. Next base: position 24,806,544 of record NC_063201.1, read on the forward strand.
GACTGGACGGTGCATGTCCATGTAGCCTAACCCACCCCCAAGGAAGCCCAAGACAATATAGAGTAATTACTTTGACGGACAGAAAAAATACTGTCACACATCTGATTGTGGAGCCTATATATATATATATATATATATATATATATATATATAGATAGATAGATAGATAATATAGATAGATAGATAGATAGATAGATACTTTATTGATCCCCAAGGGGAAATTAGGGGCCATACAAGTGCTATGATGACATATTTCACATTTCACTGGTCATCTCCATGGAATGAATCATGTGCTAGAACAGTACACCAAGCAAATCACTATTCTTACCTACAATGGAGAACGTTTTACTTGATACAATGTATCAATGCGTTGGTGTGTTTACATGAACAGGGGGGTATTCCAAGTACGTTAGTGACAAACCTGGGTAAGTTAACTCAGAGTAAGTGTAAACCTCCTACAACAAAAGCCATAATGGTTCTGTTTTGTTAGGAGAATGAAGCCATAAAGTTCTTCTAGTAGGTTAACCACACTCTGAGTTAACTAACCCAGGTTTGTCACGTACTTGGAATACCCCCCAGAAATGTTGCACATGACAACTGGTATCACAACATTGTTGTTTAATGCGTAAACACACTCCAGGTAAAGAAACTACAAGATTGATCTGATAAATGTCTATTAATTATAGTAGGCCTAGGCCTAAGTTAGCGCAAGAGTAGCTTAGAAAGACTAATATAAAATTACAAAAAGCTAAAGCTTCTGACAAACATGAAAACCTCAATAATAGGCTTGGCCTGAATAAAAACTCTCCAGTTACCTCTGTGCGTTGAGTTTAAAGATCTTTCAGGTGAGCTCCTACTTTCAGGGGAGAGTCTTTGCATCCCAGGCAACCTCTGGTCCACCGTGCCGTTGTTTCCTCCGTGACTTGAAGGCAGCTGTAACTGGCATGGTGGGCTCGAGCTGAGGCACAGTGCTGGCCCGACGTTGCTCCCGGCGCAGACAGAGGAAGACCGCGGTGGACTTTGCTGACCACCGCGCAAAAGCTGATAGGGAACGATGGCACGAATGGGTTGGAGCCTGCTGCTATTGTTGGATAAACCAGGGGACCCAGCGCTCCCAAGCCTTAGTCTTTGTTGTTGAAAGTGACAGCTTGTATCCGATGCCGCTGACATAACTGTGTATCTGTAACAGCTTTTCTCGTGAGTATTACAGTGTAACCCGTGAGAAACTACCGTTAATGGTTAACTGCCTGTGTCCTTTCATTTTTGTTACGCAGCTAGTTTCAAAATACGTAGCCTACAAGTAACTGCAGAACTCAAACTAACAATAGATAATAACCACTGGATCTGTTTCTTATATGTTCTATGAGTGTAATCTCTACCCTAAAGTCATAAATTAGAAAACAAGTTTTCCTCAGAGAGTAGACTATTCCTACCTCACTACAGATGACAGATGGTATCTTACAACTGTAGCTGGTTAATACACATGGGCGGGTTGCAGCTGACTTTTAAACTTGAGCGTGATTGGCAAGTGTAATTCTACAGTGTAACTTTTTATTGGCTTGCGTGAATGTCATTACCATGCGCTCCACCAGTAACAATGTTCATTTCTCACGTAGGTTTGGTTTACATTTGACTTAAAACTCTATTGGTTGGTATGGCAAGAGTGACGTTTAAACATCAAATCAAATTGGTGGTGGGATAGGAAATGAGTGCCTCTCAAGTGAACATTAGTAAGACAATGTGTTCAATATGGTTTTGTCATTGTAAGGATACCAGCAGCAATACAATTAAACATTATTGGGTATATCAGTCACATATGTCAAAGGAACAAAACCTGATACTGTATTCTGAGGCTATTGGTTAAGTAGGTTTATAAGTCTTTGTTAAGCAGACTTTAATATGTTATATGTTATAATAGTGTGGCAGATTCTGTGTACTAGTTACAGTACAAAATGTCATCTTCAATCTGATTTTTTCATATAACCTGAAACATTGCAAAGGCTTTCAATGGACCCGTGTGATTATCACAATACACTTGTACCTTACAAAGGAGTCATTTAAAAGAGATACCCCAAGTGGCATACAGTGGCACCTTGTCCTGCCACTCCATGACTAAGTGATTAGAGTAGCCCAGGCCTGGCCTCTCACTCACAATGCCTCTCTGAGTCTGGGCAGGCTGGGGTAGATAAAGGAAGGTGGGGTGCAAGGAGAGGCCCAAGAATCAAGAAAGAAGAACAGCCGCACAACGCCATGCATATTCCATAGTGCCACTGAGGAGAGCGAACGAGCCCCCCCAGGGCCCAAAGCGTGGTATGCATATGCAGAATCAGCGCTTGAATTGGACCGGAGCGCGAAACAGAGAGGCCTGTATATGCCCCCCCTACCCCCTCGCTCGTCAATAGGGTTCCGGCAGCTGAAATTCTTTCCCCTGGCGAGAACAATCTGGAGGGCCTGCCTCGAGTGGCGAGCAGCTGCCTCTTTCACATTCTTTCAGGGCCTCTGGCCAGAACTGGATGAAGCTCTCAGACACGTATCAGTTTTTTAATCCATTATAGGACATAATACTTATCTCTCTCTCTCACACACACACACATATATATAAATGAAAACACTGTGCCAAGAAAAAATGAACTGTTAGCTGAAATTGTGTTTATTTTACATGTAGAGACCTTGAACTTCCTTCTGGCATGATGGTGCATTTGTCTTACTGTTTAAACCTTTGTTTTAGTTAAGATGTCACAACCATTCATTTGTGTTTGTGACAGTGAAATAGTCATCCTTCAGAATATTTATTGAAAAGGACTTTTCACCTTTCATTCATTGTCTTGCACTTAATCTACATAAAGATCTGTAACCTCCATTGTTTTGTGGCATTTCCAGTGGCAGGTGCAAACAGAAATCACATACATGAGGTTGTGATGAACACCCCCCCCCCTAGTGCTTCACAATGGAACTGCACCAAAAAAGAGTGCATCCAAAATATCTTATTTTGTTGATGCAAAATGCTGGTGTATGTGTTTTGATACAGTGGATATTGCACCGAAACGAATAAATATATCAAAACATGCCACAGTGGGAAGAGGTAGAGCTTGCCTGATTGTTTCAATGTCAACTGGAAAAATGTGCTACATTCTCTAATGAACCTTCAGCACTCACAGAGCCCTCTTCAGCAGTCTAAAGTATGCTAAAACAACCCCTCAGTTTTCAGCAAAACTAAAACGGACTTGTCTTGCTGAATACTTTACACATTCTGTCTACCAGCACCCTACACAGTGTCAAGCAAACATTCTCAAAACTTCACAAACAAGCATGTAAGACGAAACACTAAAAGCACTAAGTCACAGGCAACTGTAAAACTCACAAACCAAGGCAGAAACTCAAGATTTTATTAGTCTGCTGTGTATGCAACTACCTACCACCTCATTGCAGGCTTAAAAGTGCTTTTTGTTGCTTCTGTTGCAGTCACAGACAGTAAGTCCATGTTCCATCTGAGTGAGTGTGTGTGTGTGTGTACTCGAACAGCACAGCGTCTAAGAGCTATCCGAAGGCACGAGGTTCCCTGTAGTGTCCAGCTGCATGCATTTGCAGGTGCATGCCGAGACTGGGCATTCACTGTGGTCTCTGCAGAGGAATGGGAGGGAGAGACAGAATGATGACAGATTATACTGGGCTCATCTAGAGGAGCCAACGCTACAATGCAAATGCAGCATCTATCTATCTATACATACATACATACAGTACAGGCCAAAAGTTTGGACACACCTTCTCATTCAATGCGTTCCTTTATGTACATGTGGAATTATGTACTTGAAACTGAAATAACTGAAAACGTCTTATATTCTAGTTTCTTCAAAGTTGCTATTTTTTTTTAAATTTAATACCATATTCAGCAAGCCATAACTTAACAAATATTCATCTGTGGGCCAAATAACTTTGCATTCATTCATAGTTTTGATGCCTTTAGTGAGAATCTACAATGTAAATAGTCATGAAAATAAAGAAAACACATTGAAATGAGAAGGTGTGTCCAAACTGTTGGCCTGTACTGTACAGTACATCCAGCTACTGTATACAGTATGATATGATATGAGCATTACTGAGCATTCAAGTTTACTCACCTGAACCAACTCAGCATGTGGCCTGCGTGGCCGCCATGGCGACAGTTATGGCACCATGTGAACCAGTTATTAAACTGGGCCAGCTTCTTATCCCTGGTGAGGTCCACCTTCTCATCCATCTTCCCAGAACCTTTCAAAGAGCATTACAAGCCCAAACCATATTTAGAAGCTGAAATACATACACATGCTTCAACAGCACATGAGGAGTGTACTCTGTACCTGACTACAGTGAATGTATTGAATGAGTGTTAAAGGACACTGATTTACCATTAGTACTACAGCACTACAGTACATGCTCTACGCATTACATATGCTAAACTAATGACTTTTGATTAATGCATAATAGCTTAGATATATACTGTAGATAAGGGATGTTAACAGTTGGCATTTACAGTTTAAGTTTACAACCACATTGAATTTACATCAGTCACAAATCATCATAAATCAATGCAAATGTATTGTGTGGCAAGTGGTTTAAAATATACACAGTAAACATTATTCTCTATATTTTATATAATATGAGTGTGTATAAATGTATAAATCAGAGCAAATCAAGGTCACATATACATCTGTGTTCCACTTTATCTGAGTACTGAGCATGTTAGTGTGTGTGTGTGTGTGTGTGTGTGTGTGTGTGTGTGTGTGTGTGTGTGTGTGTGTGTGTGTGCGCTGAGGCTATACCAGGGCAGCTGGACACAGGTGTGCCCATGTTCATGAGGCAGAGGGCACATCGGGGCAGGGGCTTGCGGCAGCCGGGGCAGCTGGTGACCTTGGACTTGGTGGGGGAGCCGCTGACGCCGTACTGGCTGAAGCCGCGGCCCTGGTGGGGCATGGCTGCGCAGCTGTACGAGATGGACTTCCCGCAGAAGTTACAGCTCACAAACACCTACGGTCAGAGATGGCCACATGGTCAGCATTAGGGTTGTCACTTTACACTCAAAAATCGATTGCACAATCGATTGGACCAACCAACACAAGTTTCGAAAACTAAAATAGGAAATCATTTTTAACCAAATATGTACACTATTAATTTTAAACGAATTAAACAAATAAAAAAGATAGATGTAACAAAACTCGCAAACAAGCAAGACCCAACATATTTACACCAATTAGTGATCTTGTTCTTGTTTATGACATAATTCAGCTAATTGCTACAGACGAGCCAATAAGACTGTGTGTAGTGAAAAATATAAATATAATGTAATAACACAAGCCAAATGACACCAAACTATTAAGACTGTTAAATGGTTAATAAGAAAATAATTCACAAATTCCATATCATATACTTGCAACATAGCCCCCATACAACATGTTATCTTACCAGAGCTATATCCATAACAGATGTTTAATCTAGGATAGGAGTAAAGGATCTACTGTCCTTGCTCTGTCTATGCTGAGAGTAACTGGTATGCTGAGAGAAAACACTCTTCAGCAAGAAGTAGAGAAAAGGGGAGAATGTTTGTTAGGATTAGGTGTGATCACTTGCCTGAGCAAGAGGCTTTGAGCTGGGATCCAGCTTGCTCCGGTGAATGTCAAACTCGGCCCTCTTATGCCAAAATCTCCAGGCGTCCAGAAGGTTCCGGTAGTTTTCGATCCAGCACTGGACCCGAGTGTCCTTCACCACATCACCTGGGGAACCCTGGATAGGGAGAATTGCACCAAGGGGTCATTTTGTGATTTAACACACTGCGAACACACTACACCCATTTTGTGATTTAACACTGCAAACACACTACACCCATTTTGTGATTTAACACACTACAATTTTGACTCCTCAGAGAAACACCTAGCAAGAAACCTTAGGCAAAAGAGAGAGATTTTCACAATTAAATAAGTTCTAGCAAATATATCAATAACGATAGAGCAATTTCATCAGGCAGTTATAACTAAAGAGGGACAGCAGTCCTACCATGAGCACACAGAAGCTGCAGGAGCTGCCCTACCATGAGCACGCAGAAGCTGCAGGAGCTGTCCTACCATGAGCACGCAGAAGCTGCAGGAGCTGCCCTACCATGAGCACGCAGAAGCTGCAGGAGCTGTCCTACCATGAGCACGCAGAAGCTGCAGGAGCTGCCCTACCATGAGCACGCAGAAGCTGGCCGTCTGCACGTCTCCAGTGCGGTCCACATAGCTCTCCATCAGGTCCACTCCATCTTTGGTCAGCCCCGTCAGCAGGATGCCCTCCAGGTTTCCCGCTTCCTTCATCTCATTGGTCAGCTTATCTATGTACCGTGGCAACTGACAGGATAGAGAACGACATTTGGAATATGGCACATCAGTTACTCCAACACATAACACACACGAGATGCAGGAGGAATCATACATCTCACATCAGTTACACATACACAACACACGAGATGCAGGAGGAATCATACATCTCACATCAGTTACTCCAACACACAACACACACGAGATGCAGGAGGAATCATACATCTCACATCAGTTACTCCAACACAGAACACACATGAGATGCAGGAGGAATCATACATCTCACATCAGTTACACATACAGTGCCTACAAAAAGTATTCACCCCCCCTTGGATATTTCCCCTTTTATTGCTTTAATAAATGGAATCTTTGTCAAATTAATTTGTCTTTTTTTGTTTACAATAATTTACAAATGAAAGCAAATGTCTACAAAGTAATGTTAATTGTGTACAGTACAGTAATATAAAGACACCTGCGTCTGGAAGGTCCAGTCACTGGTCAATCAGTATGCTTGGCCATAATTCCTCCATTAAGACAGAAGAACACTCCAAACAACTCAAAGAGTTGACAAGCATAAGTGAGAGGATGGATACAAAAAAATGTTCAAGTCACTGAACATCCCCTGGAGTGAAATCCATCATTAAGGAATGTATGGAATATGGCAAATGTGCAAATTTGCCTAGAACAGGCCGTCACCATAACATATGACAACTGAAGAAGTTTAAAGCTTCAGCAGCTGAGATGGGAGAAACTATGCATACAGCAACTGTTGCCCAAGTTCTTCACCAGTCAAAGCTCTATGGGTGAGTGGCAAAGCTCTTTTTAAATCTCGACTAAAGTTCGCTTAAAGACATGAGGGTGATTCCAAGGTTAAACGGAAGAAGGTTCGTTGGTCTGATGAGACCAAAATTAAGCTTTTTGGCCATCACCTGATCCCCTTCCAACCTGACAGAGCTTGAGCAGTTTTGCAAAGAAAAATGGAGTAAAATGGCAGCATCCAGATGTGCAAGCCTAATTGAGACCTATCCATGCAGACACAATGCTTTAATTGCGACCAGAAGTGCATCTACTCATTGCTGACTTAAAGGGGGTGTATTCGCTTATTTTGCATAATCTTTGTATTAATTATCATTACTTTGCAGAAATGTGCTTTCACTTTGACATTAAAGAGGGGATCAACATTCCATTTATAAAAGCAGCAAAATTGGAAATATCCAAGGGAGGGTGAATACTTTTTATAGGCACTGTATACAGTGGTTTGTCATGCAGTGCACTAGAGACATATTATTGGATTATTGATAATACTGTGAAAGAAGTGGTTATTTGTTAGTTACCTGAGAGTCATTGAGGAACATACAGGCAAAGGCCACTCTGTCTCTGACTGCAACGCTGCTCTCATACTGCAGAGGGAGTCAATGAGAACAAATGCATTAGACCTCTTATAGACCTTCACAGTCTCCATGGACCGGTCTCCTGTACATGATTTAACCCCTTGTCCTGGACTAAAAGACAACTTCAGTGGAGATTTCCATTAGTATTCTAGGACTAGGTTTAATCTACGCCCAGGAAACCGGCACTGTGTTTCAACACACATTGAGTCTCCACATACCAGTCCACCGTCATAGGCCCCTGGCTTGCTGGTCAGGAAGGCGAACACCACACACATTGAGTCTCCACATACCAGTACACAATCATAGCCCCCTGGCTTGCTGTGTGTTTTTACACACATTGAGTCTCCACATACCAGTACACCATCATAGGCCCCTGGCTCGCTGGTCAGGAAGGCGAACATCACACACAGGTAGGGCTTCTTGAGCTGTAGCCTCAGCGTGCTGCACATCTCCCTCCACAGAGATTTCTTCTCGTCCGTGTAGCCGGACAGGGCCATGGCCACCACATTCAAGTTCAGGTCCCCTAATCCAAACACACACAAACGCATTCAAGTTCAGGGGCCTGTACTACGAAGGGAGCTTAACCTACCCAGATGTAATCCAGGGTTACTTTGTTAAACCAGTGGTGTTAATCGGTACTACGACGCTGATTATGAAGTTGATTTGTTGAGCCGGGGTTAACCTAATTGGAGTTTGTCGCCGTTCACATAAAGGGCGGGTTGCAGCATAAGTCACCACTTTCAATGATGGCGCGATCACCTTATTTTACGGATGAGGAATGCACAATTATTATGACAAGTTATGAGGAATTAAAACCCACTCTACGACAAAAATCAAATACGTCGGCAGTGAACAAAGCAAGGCTGTTGGCAACGTATTGCAGATCGGGTAGCCTAAATGCCTAAAAGTAAAGTTTTATTCCCACATGTTCTTCAAATATGTGTTACGGAGGATTAGTAGCTTGTGGAATGTCTGAAATGAGTTGAAATAATTAAATAGCCTGTTTTGAGTTCATAGAAAGGCCTACAGATTCAGAAGTGGGCATATAGATTACAGTAATAAGGATAATTGAATGTTTAAGTAGCCCCCATTGACTGATTTAGTGTATGCCTAATCCTGTGAACATTTCAGATGCAACACCATTACCAAACGCACATGGCAGCAGGTGAAAATGAAACACAAAAACATTATTCAGAATAGTAGGTTTATATAGTTATAGCTTGCATTAATATTTCTTAATTATGAAAACATGTAGGCCTAGCTTATAGCCTTCACTTGGCCTGTTTTACAGCTAACAAGAAAAAGGTGTCTTTGAACACTACTGTAGGAGGAAAGGCACAAGAGTGTTTTACAGTAGCAGAGGAGTTGGCCATCGCAAATAATAGTGGAAGGCCGATTATGGAGGGGTTGAGGGAGGCATTGGTTGGATTCTGGTGCTGTGGAAATGTGTAGCCTTTATGTGCAGGGTACAGTAATATGACATTCAATTCAACAAGTTTGTTAAAATGGTGATTTTAATTTATTAGGCCTACTGTAGGCTATGTCCGATTTATTTTAGCCTATTATTGCTCAGATGTTCAGCATACTGTAGGCCTATGTCCGATTTATTTTCGGACATACAGTATTCTTGCTCAGATGTTCAGCATCACCGATGGAATACATGAATGTCCACGTACGGGCATTGCTATGAGACATCTTCCTAGATCATCTGACAAAGATAACGAAATCCCTCGGCTGACAATCTATATCTTCATAGAGAATATCGTCCGGGTAGGCTATATATATTTTCTGGCGGTCTCTAAAACCCCTCGCCCTGCGAAGAGAGTCCCTCACGATTTGAGCTCCAATGTCGTATGGATCATCATCCAGGTACATTGTTAGTGGAGGGGTAGTACTTATAAAGGGTGTGGTTAACGGAAACCTCGGGTTAACCAAGAACATAACCTGCTCGGAGCAGGTTTGAGATGCAGCGTAAATTGCCATGGCAGCATACCTCGGTTAAAACCTATCCACCTTTCGTAGTACGGGTTGATCGGGAAGTTACGCCACACGTGATCAAGTTACTCTCAAAGTTACCCAGATAAGCCAGTAACCCCGCTTCGTAGTACAGGCCCCTGGTCCCATAATCCAAACACACACAAACACATTCAAGTTCAGGTCCCCTAATCCAAACACACACAAACACATTCAAGTTCAGGTCCCCTAACCCAAACACACACAAACACATTCAAGTTCAGGTCCCCTAATCCAAACACACACAAACACATTCAAGTTCAGGTCCCCTAACCCAAACACGCACAAACACATGTGTTTTGTCTTCATACACACATTTCTTTTCATACTAAACATTATATTTGCCTGCAGTAAGTCATATGAATATTATGGGTGTGTCCAGAGAAGAACACTGTCTAACTTATTATGGGCCAGGTGTGAACTAACAGTTTAGTTTACACAAAGCATCTAATTGGTTTTGTGTCTGCTGCCTTGCTCGTGTTCATTAGAGCACACCGCTCAAATATTCAGTCCATAAACAGACATCAGTGTCCAGAAACCTACTAGGTGCAAAACAATGCCTTCATCCATCCATCTTTAGTTAGGATAAAGGAACATTAATAAAGGATAAAGGAACATTTATAAAGGATAAAGGAACATTTATAAAGTATAAGCAAACAACCTCTTAGGGGCGGAAGACACCGATCTATGATTCGTACTAATTGAATATACTTAAAAATCATAGACCCTGAACAGTTGAAATTAGACTTTCAGGAATGGAAAAAAGAGAAACTGTAACCTAATTGTGAACACAGGGAACATTTACTTCATCAGTTCAACCAGTGATAAGTCACTTTATGTCTGGCTCCATCCATACCTTTCTCAGAGGAGGCCCCTTTGTTGAGGATCTGGATGGCCCGACGGATGTCCAGGTTGAAGAGCGCCACGGCGGCGGCGCGCTCCCACTCCCCCTCCAGCTCCAGGGACTTGAGGAAGGGCTCCACGTCCACCTCAGGCCCGCGGCCGATCCAGCCACACAGCCGCAGCGCCAGGCTGCGCTCCTCGCTCTGGTAGCGTGCCACGTCAGTCTGCCGGTCAGAGCCCCGCCAGCAGCGCCGGTTTTCCGTAGTGCCTGGAGGAGGAAGAAGAAGAAGAAGAGCAGCATGCGCCACTATCAATGATGGCAAAACTGAACAACTATCAGGGTTCCCACACTTTCCTCGATGTCAAATTCAAGGACTTTCCAGGTCCTCGCCCTTCAAATGTAAGGACCCTCACACGGCCGAACAAGACACGAGACACGAACAAGGTGTCATTTATCAATGTGGCACTAATTCAGTTGGTGGTACAGTAGTTAGCTTTTGGTGATGTCCAAACAGATGATTCAGGACAAATTGGCAATCTTGCTTGTGCGTTACTTTATTAACGACTGATGACTGAAGGGGGGGGTTCAGAGGTTTTTCTCCCGAGAACATTTTGAAAATTGTAGCATATTGAATGCTGTTTTCATCATATTTAAGCACTTTCAATGACCTATATACATTTATGTCCATTTTCAAAAACTTTCCAGGGCCTTGAAATTATTTTTTCAAATTCACAAACTTTCAAATACCCATGGGAACCCTGCACTATGTACAAAGTCGTAAAATAACACATGAATTACAATGACAACAATCAGGTATTATGGTGAATAAGCTAGTTAATTCTATGTTCCAGTATGCATTTAAACAAGCCTCTGAACAATTTGGGGGTAGAGGGCCTCTTGTACAGTAGTTCTAGTAGTATTAGTTCAACGATTCAGATCATTTCAGATCTCAGCACTACGTTTGCCATATTTTCAATTTATTTCCTTGTGTGGAAACGTTCTAGGCAAACCATGCAAAGGTCAATCCAGGTAACTCACCTGAACTAGACTTGACGATGTTCTTGATGCCTGAATAAATCAGCGACTGCTTGGGCCCCTGCTGCTTTTGCTCCAAGTCTTCAGTGTATTGTTTCATAAGTAAACGTTACATAGGAAAATGGACATAGTGACACTCTGGAACAAAGTTATGTGCTTGTGTGTGTGGAGGACAACGGTGCAGGTTTAAGGTCACTAACGCTGGGCTAGTGCGGTAAAGGATATAATACAGTGTGTACCACAGGGACTTGAGCTGGGGGTCATCACCTCCAGCCAGCAGGTGGTTCCTCCACACCTGCACGGTGTCGTGGCCGTAGCCGTTCTGTGCCCGCTGCCTCATCTTGGTGGCGATGTCTCGGTCCTTCTCCGCCGCGCCCTCGCCCTCAGCGCACTCGTACAGGTGGCGGCCGCACGCCCACATCAGGGAGGTGGTGGAGCCCCACGCCAGTGAGATGCGCTCGAAGACGGTGAAGTCGGTCATGGCGCGGTTGGGCGACACCACCACCATGCGGTTCTGGGCCGACGGGTGCCAGGCGAAGCTGCTGATGACGCTGTTGTCGCTGCACGGCTGCACGCTGCGCTCGATGATGGTGGGCTCCGTCTCGTCGCCGATGGGCGTGGGCGCGTGCTGCATGTCGTACAGCCGCACAACGTTGCTGTCGCGCGTCAGCGTGGCCAGCAGGCCCGTGCGGGTCGGGCACCACGCCACCTTGGTGAGCGGCTTGGGCTGCTCCGTGAGCGTCAGCACGGGCTTCTCGAACTTGCGCAGGTCCCAGATGGCCACCTGGCCCTCAAAGAAGGAGGCCACGCGCTCGTGGAAGTGCGGGTCCACCGTCACGCCCTGGATGGCCTTGGTGTTGACGAAGGTCTTTTGGCTGGTGTTGCGTAGGTCGAAGATGGCCAGGTTGCGGTGCATGCCGGCCAGCAGCAGCTTCTGGTCACGCGGGAGCCAGCACAGAGAGAGGCACGCATCATTCTGGCCCAGTTCATAAAGAGGCTTAGTCACCACCAAGCCCGAGTCGGTGTCTCCTGCTGACGAGAGACGGATCTTCTCCATGGGGACCGCAATGTCCGGCGCATACTTGCTGCTGATGTCCCAAATGAGGACAGAGAAGTCGGCACGATGTTTGTCCAGGCCAGCGGCCAGCCAGTTACTGTCCCAGGGGTTCCAGGCTAGTGTGTTGCACTGCCGCGCATGCTTGGGAACAAACTCCCTCCCCATCAGCTCCTTACACTTGGAGTTGGGGCTCTGGCCGAGGCTGGTCAGAACCACTCTCCCATTGGCTTGGCCCACGGCCAGAAGACACTCGGGTTCATGCTTGGGGTACCAGGCCACACATTTCATGTACGGGGTGTCCGAGTTGATGGCTAAGAGTGTCGCCGCTGTTTCCTGGGATAGCGGTAACGTTCCTGCCTTCGGCTCGGCACTCCCAATAGATCCGATGCGGTACAAACTGAGTTCAGAGTCACAGATCACATATCGATCCACGTGATGTGGTGACCATAGAATGTCTGGCTTGGAACCACTCATGGTTGCAGGTAAAGCGTCACCATCCAGTGGAGAAGCTCGTTAATACTGTGTGCAGGGATGGCAAGTCATAAGATACCATGTGATGAGAAACAATAATACTTTCAATTACAAAACTAAAGTCGATATTTGAAAGACAATCAAATTGCACATAACCGAAAACCAAGATAGTTCTACTTTGTTTACAGCAAGTCAATGTTACAGCCTTCAGTGTTTACACAACAAGTTAACGACACGGCGACTAATCTATGCGTTTGACAAAAGAAATGACAACATAACTGAACGGGCGGGACATAATCCATAACATTACAGTAGATAACAGATAACTGAAAATGGCATGTCCATGGTCTAAAAAACGAACGCTACCGGTTTAGCTCCTGACACTAACTGAGCTAACTTATGCTTCTTGAGAAACCAAGTGCTAAAGCGGTCGTTGTGGTGCAGTTTAGGAAAATGTTAGAAAAAAGAAGGTCAACTTAAAGCTGATGTCATGCAAAGGATTTGTTGAGGAAGCACGTGTTCCATAACACTACTGACATGCCAAATGATAGGTTAGAAAACAGTTTAAAACACAGCAAGCTAACTAACGTTAGCTAACTTAGCCGACGCTAACTTGCAACTTCTTCTAAGTTAATTTAAGCCAATTAACAATTTCTCAGATAATAGCATCCAAGTATTTGGGAACGTAAATGATAGCTACACTTACAATTCACCTGGTTCATGGCTGTTTCAAATCTGGTTTTAGCACAGGATGCAGTCCACTAAGTTGGAAAGTGATGCAGTGGAAGCGCCAACCTCGCCGCGTGAAAACAGCAACAATAAGGTTACACAGTTTTGCTGCCGGGTTGGATAAATGACCTTTGAATAGGCTATTTTAAAAAAATAAGTTCTACACTTTTAAAGAAACCCAAGACACCAACACCAAGATAGTCTCATTAGCGAAAATAAGTTGGAGTATTTATATCAGGCCACTAATATCACCCTAATAATAAAAATAATAGGCCTAATAATAATAATTAAAAATTATTTATATATATATATATATATAACAAGGGTTCTTACCGTGTTTCTTATGCCATAAGTTTGCTACTTGACTTTAGGCTACTTGAACCTGAGCTATTTCCCGTGTTAATAAATTTACTGATTTCAGGACAGCCAAGACACACACTTTTACACTTCCGCTAGCGCATTACATGCTATGGACATGGGCCTACAGTGTAGACCAAGATGATCCATTCTGTCAAATCTGATTGGTCGAGAGTTGTCAGCATTTCATTAATCACTGGATGTACATCACTGCGGAACGATGCATTAGCCTACCTATAAAAACTTTATTCCCTGACCGGGAATCGAACCCGGGCCGCGGCGGTGAGAGCGCCGAATCCTAACCACTAGACCACCAGGGACTATGCGAAAGGGCAAGACGTGTAACCTTTTATTCTATGTACCAGCATATCTGTAGATGACATCTACTGGCATTACGAGCCGTTCTACCCTCTAGTAGGGTAGGAAGGTGGGGTTCACCTGCACCCGAAAGGTATATTTTTTAACCTAGTTTTTTGTAATCCTTAAGGTGTCTAGAAAATGAATTATGATGTTCCCCACGCAAGTTATTGTCCCATATGTGTTTTTTTGTATCATCTTTTGTGTCCGTGCTTGATTTTCAGCTGTAAAAAATGAAAACTCTAAATCTACATAGAATCTGAACAATACATCTGTAGCAGAATGAAGTGGTGCAGTGCCCACTTTTCCTTCAAGCACAGGTGGCAGCATCGTGAGTGGCTCTCGGTAGCCAGATATGGGCCAATCAGATTCAGTACAACAGTGCCTCTATTTAAATTCAAGGACCCTCATTGTGTTATGCCAGACGTCAAAGGCCCGCCCCTTTTTACCGTCCTGACATTGCCATCGCCGCAGGTATGATCACGCTTCCTGTGCTATTTTACTGGTAAAGTCTTTTTATATTGTTACTCACACTTAGTGCTTTGTCGTAGAGTGTCCCCCTCCCTGTGCGGCATTGGCCTCCCGCTGGCTGGATGTGCGTCCAGTGCAGTCCCCGGGTATGTTATATCCATTTGTACGAAGTGAAGTACTCAAGTAGTTCCCGTTTTAAGTGAGTATTTTGTGTGTTCCAGGGATCACTATGTAGCAGGGGAGCGGCTGTCAATTGGCTACATTGATAAGAACTCTGCTGCTTTGCCTACGTAATTTTTAGCCAACGACTTCTTCATGTGCCCGTCTAATCAGCACCACTGGTCCCGCGGTTAACGTGGCCTGCAGCTAGCTTGTCGTAGCCTACGCTAGTGGGACTACGCATAGAGGCCTTGGACTAGAAAGCCACTGGAACTCATTCGGGTGCTATAGCGCTCGTTAGGAAGGAATGGGTGCTTGACGAACGGACCCCATTTTATTGATTGTTTTTCGCTGTTCTGCATTGCATCCTGTTATTGTCTGTGTTGTTTGTAGCCTACGTTTGTCTGTCTGTTTCTTTTGTTTCTTATACACTTGACTGGAGGCCGTTTCTCCTAGTGCTGTTGATCGTCAAAGTGTTGACCTTTTGTTTTGTGATTTGTCTTTCTGTTTGCACTAATCTTTGTTAATTTGTTTTGTCCTCACTAAGGGGAGACTGTGAAGCTGCGGATCCTTAGTGTGACTGTTTGTTTTATTGGTTGTTGTTTGATTTACTTTGTTACACTTTATGTGAGCTGTCTGTAATCCTTGTCCGTCCCCTCTGTTTAGGTGCTGAGAGCCGAAAGTGGGAGCAGTTCCTGGTGGTGATGGGTTCCCATCTTTGTGTGCTGTGACATTTGTCTCTCACTGAGTGCATCATTGCCGTGTGTGTGTGTGTGTGTGTGTGTGTGTGTGTGTGTGTGTGTGTGAGAGACCAAGCACGTGTGATTGGGTGCCTCCTTCGGATACTCATTATTATCCACTGCCCTCCCACCGGTAAGCCTCAGCCCTCTTCCTGTTTTATGTGTATGTGAATTTACAGTGTAAAAATAAATAATTGTTTTTATGGAACCATGTCTCTGTCAGTTCTACGAACCTGAGTGCCTTACTGGGTTAAGGATATTAATCTCTGAATTATATCTTTGGGTGAAAGTCCCATCGTGGCGTAGTCAGCTATTGTGTAAAATCTCTACCACTTGCCACACATCCTACAGACACAATCCACCCCAATTTCTTTTCGTCTTTCCATGAGGAATTGTTAGATTTGAGGATTGTCATGATTATATGATGCATGGTGGTATTAAAACTCAAATAAACACCAAAGACATCATTGCCCTTCACCTTTTGACCTTTGATTAGAATCACTCTTTTCTATTTCAGTTTATTCTAATGGGGATTTGTTAAACCCTATATACACACATATTTGACTATATGAGTGGTTTTCTGTTTTGTTTCAATAAATATAATACCAATATAACAGTTTGAGTAGTAACTCCTTACTATGGAAGATGTTCATTTGGACCAACATGTGACAATATTTCAAGTAGGGATCATCAACATTTGCTCATTAGACATCTTAAAGACTGTAAAAATACAAAAGTTAGAAAACATATATCAATAGGGTCCATAGGGGAGGAGTTCCAGTGATCCAATGTCACCGATTTTTTTTACATTTTTTGGTGTTTATTTGTGTTTTAATACCACCATACATCATCTAATCATGACAATCCTCAAATCTAACAATTCCTCGTGGAAAGATGAAAAGAAATTGGGGTGGATTGTGTCTGTAGGATGTATTGTTCAGATTCTATGTAGATTTAAAGTTTTCTTTTTTTACAGCCGAAAATCAAGCACGGACACAAAAGATGATACAAAAAAAACACATATGGGACAATAATTTGCGTGGGGAACATCACAATTCCTTTTCTAGACACCTTAAGGATTACAAAAAACTAGGTTAAATAAAAATACCTTTCGGGTGCAGGTGACCCCCTCCTTCCTACCAGACTACTCAGCCTATGGAAATATAATTGCACCTTAGCTTGAACAACAACAGCCCGCCTGGGCCTGTTTGCGTGCTACAGTTTTTTACAACTGTTTACACACATTTTCAAAGCTCTGTCTTTTTTATGTCTTTTTTTATGTAGGTCTACTGTTTGCCAAAACCTAAAACTCGTCTGTCTTTCATGGGCTTATATTTATGGTATTATGTTATGGGATTTGGCAGACGCTTTTGTCCAAAGTGACATACAAATACAAAAACAATATAATATTTACAGGGAACGGTTTATAATGTTGTTCAAACTATAATAAAGAGAATAGCAATAGCCTCAATAATGTCCATTCAATCAATAATATAAAAAGAATAGTGTGGTAAGATTAAGGAGAATATCAATATACAATAATGTCAAATTAATCAACAGCCTGATGGAAATAAGACAATATTATACAAACCATAAAGCATAAAAAGAACTTAAAGAACTAAGTGCATGTTGAAAAATGTCTTTAGACCCCTCTTAAACGACCAAAAACTATCACAGGAACGGAATCTCATTCCACCAACATGGAGGAAGTCTTGAATTACCTATAGCGTTTATTACTGGTCGACACAACAGACGCTCATCAGAAGACCTCAGTGGGCGGTTGGGGATGTACGTCTTGATTATTGAATTAAAGACATTTAAGATATTTAAGAATGAAAGTCATCTACAGGGTAAAGTTGAAATATACACTGTAAATAAGCAATTTAATAGGCTTACCAAAATATATGTGTGTGTGTGTGTTGGTAAAGGGGGACAATTGGGTGTATATCTATTCGCCTAAGGCAATGATTGGATGGTGTTCAGTAAAGTAATGCATGTTTACACATGTGAGGAGTGAAGCATTGGTGAATAAGTGTGGCATTAGGCTGGAAATCAAGTTACTTCCGAGACAAGACACAAATACACAGACACAAATACAATAATTTCTGTCTTTGGAAAAAACAGCTTTTTCAAAAGTTTGGTTTCCGTCCAACTACGTGTGGTGGTTGTTTCAGTGTGTTGCAGATCTTGTATATGGAAATACAAGTGCATGAAAGTGTTTACAATTTTGAATGCTGTGTTTCATTTTGCAGGAGATATGTGGCATTTTGCATTTTGTGAGAGCATCAACTGGATTTGTGTATAGTTTTGAGGACACAGAGCTTTGAAAATATATGTAAGCAGTTGTATATTTATTTATCAAAGAAGAAATGAAAAGTAAATTCACAGTGGTGGAAGTAGCCTAAATAAATTACATTAATATTTTAACTAATAGCCTACATTCAGTGTCAGTAGTTTTCACATTTTGGGTGACATTGTTTCGTTTGTATAAAAAATGATAAACAACAACAACAACAACAACAACAACAATAACAACAACAACCCTCTACCCCCCAAAAAATCCAGGAATCTCATCCAAGGTATGAAACCATTCTCTGTCATTTACTATACACTAGCCAGCATTGAGAATAAGATATTTCCTTAGAGATTGTCCTGGAGTGGCAAGAAGAACATGCTTCTTAAGGGACAATGCAGCCTTCTACCCTTTTCAACCAGCTGGAATGGGGCATTTTAAAGGGACAGTTTGAAGGATTAGGCTACAGACCATCTATTAGCAGAAATGGAATGTATAAAATACACTCATTAGTGTAATACATACAAGTTGTGTTTTTATAAGCTTAGAAAAGGTCCCTCATATAGGGAGTGGGTCTCTGGAGTCTACTATGTATCTACAGCTCAGAATGAACAAAGCAAAAGCCTTTACATGTTTGCCTATCATTTCTCTCTCTGAAATCTAATTCAGAAACCTCACCACTAGATGTCCCTGTAACCGTAACCAAATCAGAGCCATATCTACATCTACTGCTCTGAACCAAATCCTCAAGATGAGCTTCCACAGCCATGGAGGGATTTGTAATACTTTTTATACTTTGTAGGCTGAACAAAGATATACAGTTAATATTTGCATTCATTTATATTTTGTTAAATGTATTAAGTTTTTAAGCTTTTTTGTTAGCCTTTATCTCAATCAATATCATTATATTTTATAACATTTAAGCTTTTAAATATTTTTATAATATTTTTAAATACTATGTCTTAATATTTTACTGCTATATTTCCCTGTTAGGGATGAACCGACTCTGGGACCCTATCATCTATATTGCTGTGATCAGTAGCAGGTTGTGTTTCGGTTATGGGCAGGAGTTCATTGATCCCCATCTCTTGGGAAGCCCTGGCACTACCACTCTCTTGATATAGCTATAGGGTGGTGTCCTCTTGCATGTGCCAACCAACCCTACATTCTCATACCAGTCTGTCCAGATGGTCAGCTGCCTCATTTGCCATCCATACAATCCTAGTCGTCACCATTGATAATCTAGACAGACACCGTGAACAGTCCATCATTTAGATCTTGATCTCTAAGATGCCCTCCAAACAAATTAAGTCAACGGTCGTCTGGTCTGCCTATGACCACAACATGCTCTGGTTGGTGAGTTGGCAGTAGCGGTCAGATGGGCTGCTTTTCTTCAGTCTTGCTCCAATCCTAGTTAGCAGCTAAGCTAATACTGACAGTGCAGAAAAGAAACAACCTATAAGTGAATCTCACACATAAATAGCTTCGAAAGCTTTCAATCCATCTTTTCCCATAACATAAATCATGTTTCCTGCTGATTCATGCTGGTGAGACATCTTCCAAAGGCTTTCTTTGAGTAGCTTCTTTTTGCTACTCCTTAATGCGTTCCTTAAAAACATCTGGTAAAATAAAACAAAAAACATTTAGTATATCAGTTCAGTAGTAATACAGCTATACATTACTAATAAAGTAGTAGTGAAGCTATAGATGTTATACCATCTAGAACTTTACCAATGAGAAGAAATGTACAGAGGGAAGTACTTACATAGCTTAGGGATAAAAGGAGCAGCGATGCTGAGAGCAGAGCAATGGCCCAGACTAACTCTGAAAGATCATAACTTGGGCAACCTGCATAAATAAATTAAAAAAATGGCATGAGATTCTCTCTCTCTCTCTCTCTCTCTCACAAACAGACACACACAAACAGAGACACTCTCTCACACACACACACACACAAACAGAGACACACACACACACTTGCTCTCTCTAACTCTCTCTCCTTCACTCACCTTCGACTCTAAGGAAGACCTCTCCCTCTTGATTTTGATGTCCCAAGGGTGCAGCCAGCAAACAGATATATCTTCCTCTGTCACTTGCTGTCATATTGGGTAAGACGAGGTTTGATGAGTTCTCTGAGACAAACTCCACATGGCGGATCAAACCCTTGTAATATTCAGCTGTATTGTTTTGTGGAGACAGACGCTTCCTTACAAGGCCTCTTAAATTATTTTCGTTGTCAATCTATAAGTAAAAGAGATAAGATAAGACTTTGATGGGACAAAACATTTAACATATCAACATTTAACATCTAGATAACTATTTGGATCTAACCATTGTCCTCTTTATGCTAATATCTTTCTGTAATATGTTTTTGTACACAGAAGACATATCCATACTGTATACCTATTACAATGGTCAATATATATATTATGGATTACTGCACTCATTGTGAGAAGGAGAATCTAGTCAACAACACAGTTATTGCTTCAATTACTATGAAAATATACAAACATAATCAAATACATAATAATGAATCATTTGATATGCCTTGCCATGGCTGACACACTGAACTGTATGACATCATCATAACTCACCTTGTACCATCTGACAGACCGATAGCTGACTCCTGGCTCTGCTGGAGCCATACATGCCAGTTCTGCGACACTTCCACAGGTACAGGTCTTCTCAATTGTATTCCCTCTGCTTGTGCCAGCAAGCTGAGCTGCAAACACATAAAAAAGGGAATGAGTACACAATACAAATGTTCAGTGTTTTGGAGTTGATAACATACTTTCAAGATTCCAAGATTCACACTTGTGAAGATGTTCTAAATCAAGTTTACTTTACAGTCATCATCATTACATCATAAACATCACATCATTAATTCATTAACAGTATTTTTGTTTTCTAAAATCGTGACTTTAATGCCTCGTAAATTCAAAGAGCAAAGCTGCTGTTCTAAATGAATGAACACAATTGTTAAAAAAAGCGTTGTGCTTTTATGAGGCTGTATTGTTTGAACATAAGTAGACTAGTAATCTTGGATTCTGTACAGACAGGATTACAAACTCCCAAAACAATGACTCTGTGACTTACCCAACAGGAGAAGGAAACAGATTCCCGGTACGCTCATGGTAGTAGCCTTCAAAACTTCACTTTCACATGAGAGAATGCGCGTATGTCTTTATATAGCCTAAGCTACAACTGAAAGGAGAACCATGGTAGGCTACAAAAAAAAAAAGTCACATGATGCATGATGTCGGTGTCGTTGTTGTTTGTTCACTGTCAAACCCACACAATCAGATTGATTGCGTTTACCTGGCGGATGACACCTCTTGCACACAGTTTTGCACACCGCATTAGCCTACCGAGCTCTTTTTGAAAATGTTACTTATTTTTATCGTTCTACGTCTGTTTGGCAATCGAGGTGAGTAGAAAATTGTTACTAAAATAGCTTATTTGCATAGAGTAAATTCACCCATTTACTTTAACTCTATAGACCTGGTCCACGCAGGCTTTTCTTTGCAGATTTGTATGTAAAAGGAGGAAGAAAGTAGGCTACAAGCGAAAACAACAGCATTTTAAATAATCTCCTAAATATGGGCTTTGTTAGTTGCTTGCGTCTGCTAAATAAATACATGTTATGTAAATGTGTATGATCGACCATGTTGTTTAACACTTCAGAGGTAAGGTATCAGTGGTACATTGGTTTCCCCCTCCACTGGAAAGTACTATACCCTACCCAAGGGAAAGTACCCTTGGAGGAAATCCCCGCGTGCGTCATCCAGCGTAGTTTTACCCACGTGCTCGCGAAGCAAGCAAAACGTTCAAAAGTACGGAGCCGGGAGGTGTCATTAGACTGTGTGTACATTTTAGTAAATTATGGTCACGTTTTATTAAATTGTGTGCTCAATTTAGTAAATCTTGTTCATAGGCTATTTGATCATATCATGCGCATGTTGTACGCTCATTATCAAAAATTAAAATAGTAGGCCTACAATTTAGTCAAACCTGCGCACAATTTGATTAGCAATTCAGCAAATGATTTGTGGATATACACAAAAAATATCTTGCAATGACCCCTCCAGGGTTCCGTGCTAATTTAAAACATTTAAAAATCCTATCCATATGTCAGTCAAGTCAACTGAAGTGAAGTTTATTTATAGCGCATTTCATCCACATGGTTAAAACAAATAATAGTAGACTCAATAGTATGTGTTTTTTCATCGAAGTCACAGCATTTCTCCTTGCTTGTGAGTGTGATGTGCAGACTCCACCTGGGGTCACGGTTGGGTTGGAGTTGTGCAAGTGGCTGCATAATCATAATCTCTATTTACACAAATCACTCAGTCACACAATATATACATAGGCTTCCACCCATATACACATAACACACATCTACACCCATATCCACATTCCATACAACTACTGTACACACCCCCACCCACATACACACACTTAACATATCTAGACAAAACATCCACATCTACAACCACACTCACAAACACAAAAAAACAAACACCATCAGTCCGCTCGTGAATTTTCTTTACTTGCAGGCTAAACTTTCCAAATATGGAGCTGTATTATCTTGCAGCACAGGCATACTACATCAAGCAAATACTCAATGGTTCAGATGAAAGTTGGATAAACATATAACCACCAATTTGTGGCAGGCCACTGGTTTTTAGCTCTCTTCTCTAAGAAAAACTAAACATGCAGGTTTTGTGATGAACAGTACATTAAAAGCATGGAGGGAATTAAAAGATAATTTAAAACCACCTTGGAAAAAATCCCCATGTCTTTTGGGAAAATCCCAATATGATGAGTTGCGTTCACTTTCACTTTCACTTTCATGTCATGCTGCAGGAAAACACAACTCTTATAGGAAGCCACCCTGTAGATGACTGGGATTAGAATAGTGTCTGGGCTAAAAGGGTGATAAGCACAATGATAGCAATGTTAGTCATGTTCTAAGTACTGTTCAGGGGACCCTCATAGAACATATTATTGTGCTTTTAGCCCAGAGAAAATTCTAATCCCATAGTTCATTATGCCAACCATATAACTCTATACATTACTATGGAGGATTCTTTAAGTGCTGTGTCTCCTTATTAGAAAGTCTCTGACCCCCCCCCCCCCAAAAAGAAAAAGAAAAGAAAAAAAACAGTACACAGATTTCTGATTTCTGCTCCATCTCACAGCCAGTGGAACACCTGTACACGAGACCTGCCTGGAGTATCCGTGTCACGAGGGCTTATCGCAATATGACATAGCTGCGGAGTTCCCTGCCAAAGAGACACGATGTGAAGAAGTCTGGTCACTGAATGGAATGGTAAGTAAAGCAACCGTCCCTGAACATGACGTGTGCCTGAGCCTGGGTAAACTCAAAGTCTGATGTGTGGCCCATCTACCCCCAGCCCTTTGCAACCTACACAGATGGTAAGGTGGAGTGTCACGAGCCATGTGTGAGTTTGCATTCAGGAAACGTCAGTCTGAGCACTTGCGTGAACGTCACACTGACCCGCCTGTGCAGTTCGCAGGTACGCAACGATTCTTAATAAATACGGTGCAGTACATAGGCTGAGTGTATGTATAAGTATAGGTATAAATACTCTTTTGATCCCTGCATTTATCCCAATCTGTGAATTAGTGATGCACAATGGCAGTCTTTGACATATCTTTAGTGTACAGTATGTTCAGTAATTTCCTGTGTATTAGCCGCATTGTGTATAAACCGCAGGACAGTGCAAGTTTAATGCAAGTAAAAAAATGACAAACCATAAAACCATATTAATGCCATATTAACTGTCCCCATGAATTAACCTCATAGCTGAAGACATTTTGCAAAATCAATGTATAAACCTCAGCTAATAGCTGGGAAATTATGTTAATTTATGTTTTGTACATTCTACTGAGTTGAAATTTGGTTTGTCCTTGCTATGCTGTCTAACAAGTACTATTCTTTCCTCTTTTTATGTAGTTTGTGGAGGAGAAGAGAATTCATTTCACAGGTAAGATTCAACATGATACCACCACTCAGTTTAGTAATGTAGCTTTTAAGCACATACTTTTGTTTCACGACGATTCACCTGCATATTTGATTTCTTAATCAGGAAGAACAGTCCAACATGAGCCTACTACTGTCAAACCATCAGTTCTGCCACACCAGGAATGGCTAAAGAGTCATCATCACTTTGGTAAAAATTAACTGAGCATATAATAATAATTATTTACTCAATTTGTGGATTTTGTTTTTT
Source organism: Alosa alosa (assembly GCF_017589495.1). Taxonomy (NCBI): domain Eukaryota; kingdom Metazoa; phylum Chordata; class Actinopteri; order Clupeiformes; family Clupeidae; genus Alosa; species Alosa alosa. The sequence continues at coordinate 24,831,044 of NC_063201.1, forward strand.
GATTTTGTATCTTGGTGATGTAATTACAAGGTAGATTGCTTCGCTTCGCCTTTCTCCAGGGCTTCTGGGGGTCGCTGCTCTTGTGCTTAGTGTTGCAGCTGGGGTCCTCCTGTGGAAGAATTTCTGTGGCCAAAGTCCTGGAGCCTCAGCCGGATAATTGGTTTCACTTCCCATCTGAAAACATCCTGAAAATATGGGCATTTTTTAAAAGTGTTAAAATTTGCCTGGTTTCACCAGACTCACTATTTCGTTTCACTTTGTGGGTTGCATCGTAATGGGTGTAGATTTTGAATTAACTTTAATTAAGATAGACCAGTGATTGCAATCAGATTGATCAGCGATTCGCAACATTACTTCCTACATAGTCTAACCTTTACAGTACATACCCATAATAAACCACATCAGCAGGTAAGAAACATTGTATTTACCTTTGCTGTATAAATGTACAATTTCTTCCAACTGCAATTTTTCATATATATGTTGTTGCTGCTACCATTTCCCACAGCCACTTTCAATTTTATAGTTATATTTTTATATTACTTTTTCTGCTACTGAGACCTTGAATTGCCCCTTGAGTATCTACAGTTAAAAAACAAAAATATTCATACCCCTGGCAAATATTGATTTAATGTTGATTTTCTCTTGACCAATATGTTTGTTCTGACTGAAAATGACACTGCCACATGCCATAGGCTGTAAGACAATGTGGTAGAACCATGGAATCAAAAAAATAAGCGTTTTTATCTTTTTTAACATTTTTATGAAAAATGGTATGTCCACAATTATATAAATATAAGAACATCTGGTGAGGGGTCAGTTACATATAGGGAGCTTTTATACTGTTCTCAGAAAGCAGGCTTAGATAATGGTGCTAACGGTAGACCTGGTTAGACCTCACTGATAGTACGAGGGCCCAGGGGGGAATATTATAAGTATAATATATAAGAATAATATATAAGAGGGTATTAGGGTGCTTAGCATTAAGGTGTAAATCTTACCTGTGGGTATCTTGAAAGGTGCTTTATGAATAAATATTATTATTATTGTAATTTTAATTGCCTTTTCCCATGCAACCATGGTTGCACTGCTGCTATCTTCCTTGCAAACATTGTTGCACTGCTGCTATCTGGAAATAATGATTGTTTTTTGTATTATGCATTTTTTTTTATTTTTGTATTAAGTATTTTGTGAACATTTAATATATTTTTAGCCTTATAGAGATTTATACTATTTATATAGTATACATTTATATAACTGTTTACAAAGTCTGTTGAGAAAAGATGTTCTAGAGGCCTGTCATTTCAGTTCAGAGTACTGAAAAGCCCGGTACTGCACCTAACACAGTGTCGTTGGATCAATGCTGAGGAGATGACATGCCTGTGAAGCATCCAGCTTTCCTCATTATACCATGTAAACAGAAATGTGGATGTCAGTGTCTTTAGTTTCATGCTCCTTTTAAGGACTTATGTATTATGACCCTTATTTATCTACCCAGAAGGAAAAGAAACATGTTATGAGCTTTCCCATTAAAGGAAAAGAATGCCTTGTTTTTGAAATCCATCCATTATTATACGTCTATGCAATTATATCGATTTGGCATTAAACAACCTTGGAAAATTGTAAATTGTGTATACCGGTATATTTTAATATAAATGTTTTGAACTTCTTGAACTCCCCTGCAAACGATGCGTTATTTAGAAGGAGGAAACTGGAGGTGACACATTCAGACCATGTCAGTACTGGATTATTTCTGTGTTCACCATTTACTTGTCCATTGTAAACTTTTGTACTTTGTAGATTGTACTTGAACAATGTGTTTCTTTACAACAAAAATAAAACATTTTTTAACATACTGTATTAATGGCATGAGTCATTAAGTCACCTTGAATTGGAAATAAGGTGAACTACACAAGGGGAATGAAAAAAATCGAAATAGTATCAAACAATACATTGCAACATTACTGTATTCCCTACTATGGTAGTTATATGATCAGACTGAACATGAAACCAAAATCAACATAATTAAACTTATAAGTGTTTCACCAATTGAAATTGGTTGCCTGAAAGGGTTGAATCCCGTTCTTAAAGACAATCACAAGACGGATTACTAAAAAAGTGAGGGGGCGATTTTTTGGAAAAGGTAAGACAATGTTTATCTTAAACATGTTATCTCGGAACACACAGTACATGTACATAAGATGCTTTACAAAATTATTTACACGTTTTTATTTTGGTGTACCCACAGCATTGTTTCACTGATAATAAAATTAAACAAAACTATAAAATATGAACATTAGGTACTGGCTGAAAAAAAAGACGATTAACTTTTGCAGTGTAAAACAATAAAATGAGTTCTGTCTGAACTGAGAACCGTGACGCCTTCATAACAAGAACTGCTCCGGTCCAGTAGTCTTCTGTTTCTGCTGTTATTTTCCTCTTGTTGGTCCAAGCCTCGCTTGAAGTGAGCTGAACCCCAGAGCAACTGTTTTCATGATGTCGCTGGACTCCTGGTGTTGAGAGTTTCCAGACTGACCTAAAGCCCACTCTCTACCACTGCGGTCTGCTCCGCTGGGGCCTCACATCTTGGTGCTTAGAGGACCCTTCACCAGACCCTGTTCTTTGCGCATGACAGGCGCGTGGATACTGCAGTCCCGGGCCTCACAGAAGCCTGGCACGCCCGCCAGACCCGCCATGCCAGGCTGACCCACCGGCCCGGGGAACCCACGAGGCCCCTGAGGACCCTCAGCTCCGTCCTTGGGTATAGCCGGGTGTCCAGGCAACCCTGTGTGTGTGGGTGTGTGTGGGTGGGTGTGGGTGTGTGTGGGTGGGTGGGTGTGTGTGTGGGTGGAGGTTTATATGTGTGGGTGGGTGGATGGGTGTGTGGGTGTGTGTGTGAGTGTGTGTGGGTGGGTGTGGGTGGGTGGACAGAAAAGCCATAATATGTCACACTGGAATCTTACCAAAAGAATCAAGGTAAAATACAAGATTTTATTCTATTCTAGAAAAAGATTCTATTCTACTAAAACTATACAGTATAAATAAAAGGGACTTGACTTGACTTGACTTGACTTTTAAACCTATAGCAGTGCCTAACCTTGTTTGCTTTAGGATTTAATGACCTTTGGTTTATACTTTTTAATATTTCTCACACTGAAAAACATTGATTCTATCATCATTCTACTATCATTCTATCATAAAAACATTGCATAAAATCATTGCATTGTTTGGTGCTCACAACAAATCTTTAGAATTAATTGTTTAGTATAAGTATATATAAGTATATATACTCTTTTGATCCCATGAGGGAAATTTGGTCTCTGCATTTATCCCAATCCGTGAATTAGTGAAACACACTCAGCACACAGTGAACACACAGTGAGGTGAAGCACACACTAATCCCGGCGCAGTGAGCTGCCTGCAACAACAGCGGCACTCGGGGAGCAGTGAGTGGTTGGGTGCCTTGCTCAAGGGCGCTTCAGCCGTGCCTACTGGTCGGGGTTTGGACCAGCAACCCTCCGGTTACAAGTCCGAAGCGCTAACCAGTAGGCCACGGCTGCCCATTAAGTTATGTGTTGTAGCTAGAGGCATGCTTACTGTATATTGTATATAGGTTATAAAACACTTTGCCCTTAAAACAAATTGCCCTTAAAAGAAGAAGGTCTATCACGTTGACGGGACAGTGTGACGTGACGTGGGTGCAGGTGTAAAACTCTACCTCTGATTCCTTGGGGTCCGTCATGACCACGCAGACCACTCCCTGTGTCCCCTCTGTCTCCTTTGCGACCCTTTGTACCTGTCACAAAATACAAGATCCATTTAAAAGATGCAAAGGGCATCCTGCAAAGTAAGATCATGAGGTAAGGTCTGAGATGGGATGCTGTTTCCAGAGATGCGTTCAAATTCGGCAAACATTCACAAACGTTTGTGGCATGTTTGCCGAATTTGAACGCAGGAACATGTTTTCTCTGAAATTTGAACGATTTGGTGTTAACATTCCATTGTAGCAGTAACTGCATTGTTGCCTTCGTCAAACTCACGTCCAGTTCCACTGTATACTCGCAGAGAACTACCTCCTCAGACTGTTCACAAACGTTTGCCAAAACTCAAGGCTAACAGAAAACTGTTTGCAAACATTCGCCTATGTTTGTGAATTTGAATCCACCTCGGGTCTACGAAAGGACAGATGTGTCTATAAAAGAACTGTTGACGCATAGAACTACAACCAACTACGGTAATCTATGGTATGTCAAGTGAAACATAAACAAATATGAGATGCAATAAAACCTGATGCTGGTTTGCCACTTAAAACTTCTGGTTTGGTGAGCAACCCCTTGACCGCTTCACTTGTCCACCTCTCATTTCAATGCCAGATGGCCCTGACACCCCCCTGATCAGAGGGTCTGATAATAAAATGATGTGAGGTGCACAGCTCTGTTTACCTTGATCTCCATCCACACCCTTGGCTCCATCCACCCCTGTGGGGCCTCGGACTCCACGCCCTCCCTTGGCCCCGGTCTTGCCAGCTTTACCCTGGTGGTGATGACACGTGTGTGTGTGTGTGAGTTCAGAGACAGAAACAAGTTTGTAAACCCTCATGTGGTGATGCACATGATGATTGTGTGAAGGGTTTTGACCTGAAAGTGTAATCAGTGTATACATCTTGGAAACAGGGACACTTTTCACTTAAAAGGTTGATACCAATGCAACTGACCTAAAACCTATGACCTTATCTATGTGTGTGTGTGCGTGTGCGTGTCGTGTGCGTGTGTGTGTGTGTGTGTGTGTGTGTGTGTGTGTGTGTGTGTGTGTGTGTGTGTGTGTGTGTGTGTGTGTGTGCGTGTGTGTGTGCGTGTGTGTGTGTGCGTGTGTGTGCATGTGTGTGTATGTGTGCCACTCACAGGCTTGCCAGAAGATCCTGTGGGCCCGCGGGGTCCTGGGGGCCCGATGAGGGTGCGGTTGTTGATGGGGCATCCCTGGGCACACTTGGAGCGTATGGAGGCAGCGTACTGGGAGATCTGCGCAGTGACCACGCCCTGGCACAGCTGCAGGACCTGGTCATCTGTCAGGCCGGGGCCCTGAGAGGAGACCAGCGTCCGTTAGTTAACATGGTGGGGATGTCAACACACCAAACATGCTGCACAGGTGCACTTAAACCATGCAAACTACAGGTGGACGTTCATCTCCTTGACAGACTGATCAGATCTGTCAGTCTCTGACTCAGTCAGATATAGTCAATCACTTGTACACTGAAATACGCACTCACCTATTCAGTTTAATCATAACTCACCAGTTCAGTTGATCACCAAACCAATCAATCAAACCAAGGTAAGTTGGATCAGATCAAGACAAGTTTGATCAAATGAAGCTATGTCAATGTGTTGTTTCTTTTTCAATTGAAAATAAATTGACTGTGTTTGGATACGCACAGGTTCACCTGCCACACCCTTTGGTCCTGAGCGACCTTTGACCCCTGCATCTCCACTGGGGCCGGAATCTCCTCTTTCTCCGGGGATGCCTGGAGGTCCCACGCGCCCGACCTTCCCATCAGGCCCTTGGCGACCCCTCTCTCCTTGCTGGCTCGGGTCAGGTGACAAAGAAACGTCCCTTGAGTGTCACATTCACTTTCATTGTTCATCTGATAGATTTGTAATCATCCATCTCTTTTATATTTTGTTTACATTTTTAATTAATCTGATTAATCACTATGGCATCATCATCTTGTCATGAGGATCAAGGAAAGAGGAAAAGGCCAGTGTTGTCGTAATGTCTGTTAGTCGTAAACAAACCTGTCCTTTGTCTCCGCCTGCACCAGCATTTCCCTGTAGAAGAGAGGAAGTGGAGAAATTGTGACGAGAGAAATCATGTGCAATGGAAACTACGTGATACGATCTAAATAAAAATGAAATGTCAGCTGAGAGCACATGATGGATCATTTTACCTTCTGACCTTTCACTCCCTTAATGCCGGTCCTTCCAGTTGCACCCTAAAACGGGTTAGAAATGGGTTAGATTTTTGGGTTGTTATTTAAAAGTTAAATATATGATATCAGAGTGTGTGTGTGTGTGTGTGTGTGTGTGTGTGTGTGTGTGTATTTTTTTCATAAAAATGACCTTCAGTCCATCTGCTCCGGTTTCCCCTTTGGCTCCCTAAAAACAGAGTAAACAGAGGAGTTTTTGCTGATTATTTGCCTAGTGTAGTATAGTGAAGTATAGTGTCTGATTATTTGCCTAGTGTAGTATAGTTTAGTATAGTGTCTGATTATTTGCCTAGTGTAGTATAGTGTAGTATAGTGTCTGATTATTTGCCTAGTGTAGTATAGTTTAGTATAGTGTCTGATTATTTGCCTAGTGTAGTATAGTGTAGTATAGTGTCTGTTTTACTTCTGCTCAATGGACATCCAAATAGTAGACTTCATTGCAGTAAACATATGTGACATCATAACATGTCCTAAGACTGTTCCACTCATTGTTCCGCATTGTGCAGATTTCATAAGTGATATTAGTAAACAATGGTAATTTCATCACACACTATTTCACATCTATGATCAGCATATGATAACAGCCAGCTTCTAGGGGCCTTCATAGAGAGCATTGCAAACACAATGGACAGGGACAATCTCTGTGTACATTAAATTTCACACCAGTGGAGATGATAGAGATCAGTGATGTACATACCAGCTGGCCAGGCAAGCCCTTGGGTCCAGGCTGTCCTGGAAGACCAGGCTCTCCACTCTCTCCCCCGGGGCCCTGGAATGTAAAACACACCGATAGCACTACACATCCAGCAGTGTTCTAACTGCTTTAACTGCTTTAAGCTGGACATGGTATGTGAGGACATGAAGGAGGACACAAAAAGGTGACACAAAAAGGTATGGAATTGTGAAATCTATTCAAACTAAGCAATAGGATAATGGGGCTAATTTTTCAATGCTAAATGCTAAATCTGTTTGGTCATTCAGTAATGTTTATGTCGTTCAGTTGTTTTCATATCAGCTATAAATAGATATCTGAACTATCAAGACTTCCTCAACAGTGCAGTGCTGGGGACTTCCCCGATAGTATTACTTCCCCAATCAAAAGGCCAGGCTACATTACAGCCACAGAATAGAATCTGGTGGCATCATGGAATCTGGGGCTTTTCAGGGCATAACAAGTCCTACTTGGCATTTTAAGTTTACCACAGTGTGTTTGTCTAGGGATAAAGGTGATTTCACTTGTTTATCACAGGTTCAATAGGACTTCCTCATTTCAAAGCTATAGGCCACAAATGAAGAAACAGCACGGCTCGACAGTGGTGAGATCACGGTGGAGTTAATGCAAACGGACAGCTCCTCACCCCAGCGCCCACTCTTCCACGTCGCCCCCTTGGACCACGGTCACCTTTCACCCCCTGGGAAAAGACGCAGACCCATCAGATAAGTCCTGGGTTGGGAATTAGTGGTGCCATATAAGTCCTATAAGTGTGACTCATCCAAGTCATATCAGTATGAATTAGAGGTATTTTAGATGCAGACACATCATATAGTCCTGGTCATATAGTCATATAGTACATGTCATATCTAATTATGAGTTCATATTGTAGTTCCCTGTGCAGTCATGAAGCTAAAGGCTGAATGTGTGTGTCTGTAGCGAATACAAGTCATTATTATTATTAATAATAATAATGAATATATAACAATACATATTATTAAATTAGTATTAATAATAATTTATATATAATAATTCATAATCATTTACTGCACCTTAGGTCCAAAAGCCCCTGGTACGCCCATGACCCCAGGAACACCAAGAGGACCCTAAAACAAAGACCCCAAAACAAACCATGTTAAACAAATCTATACATACATGAATAGATACACTTGTACTGCTATTCTATTCTAAAGTTACTTACATCCTCTCCAGGTTCCCCATCACTTCCTGGTAGACCTCCAAAACCCTGGTCTCCCTGTAACAGAATGAACAATTAACATCTATTCAGAGGGAGAGCGTGCTACTAAAACTGAGACATATCATGCAACTGTTCAAGAAAACCACTATGCTTAGCCCTACTCTAAGAATGGCCACAGATTACACGCAGTTATTAAAGCAACACAATGCTGTCCTTTCACCTTAAAATAAAGGCTTCCAACTCATTTTGATACTATGACTTATAATACGGAAATTAAGTCTCTTACATAGCCAATGCGTGCTTGGAATGCTTGATATTGCACTATGTAACATTGTTGATTGGGTAGGATCATGTGTTAGTTGGGTTTTTGACAAACTGGCTTTGAAATACTGTCTTTGTTCTAAATGGCGTTGAATATTGAGGCCAGGGGGACTTCCATGTTGTTGTTTTAATGCTTATAGTAAACAACTATTTGATTTGGCCCCCTGCACAGGCTCTTTGGAAAGTACTGTGCTCAACTCGGTTCACAGATCAGTTAGTAAAGTCCTCATCTCATGGCTGCATACCTTGGGACCCGGCTCTCCTTGGCTACCTGTTTCTCCAGGGTAACCCTAAAAAACAAATAAGTCAGGTATTCATGATATATGTGAATGGGACACAACAACAGTAGTGGTGTGGGAGGATGAGGTCATCTCTTACGTTGTAGCCCTGCTCTCCATGGTCTCCTGAGAATCCAGGGGCTCCAATCTGGCCCTGTACAATCACCGAGGAGAAATCACCTATGAATCTCAATTCAACTGGCAGAGTGGTTTCCAATTTGACAACAACAATAACATTTATATGTGGCTTGTGGCCTCTGTACATTCTCAACAGTCACGTGGAGTTTGAGTTTGTGGTCCAATTTCATGCCCAAAGCCTCCCCTCTTTGATGGGCTGTGCAGTGACACATTTAGCATGCATACTAGTCAGCCAGTGCTATGATCATATCACATTTTGAAATGGCATTTCCAAAGAGTCATGCAAGAGATGCAAAATCTACCTCATTTGTAACATACAAAAATTACAAGGGACACACATACTAGGCATTACTGCACAATGTGCACAACGCTCACACAGACTCATCTCAGGGCAGCCCACTCATTTCATGGGCTTGCTTTGAGCAGGTGCTCTGAACATGTAGTCAGTTACGCTAAGCTCTTCGTCTCACCTTGAATCCTTCTCTCCCCTCTGGACCCTGCTTGCCAGTTTTACCAATGGATCCCTGTGGACAGAAAAGTGTCTAATAAGCTTTTCATTCTAGTTCATCAGGTTGTTGTCTACAGTAAATCCAATCAGTAGTTTTACACTTAAAAAAAACTTAAATGTGGACATTTGAATTTCTAACTGACAATAGTATAAAAGGCTGAGGGGTAACTAGCACAAAGACTCATCTTAAAGACCTCACATGTTAAAATGTCACCGTTCTGTGGGGAGGATGAAGTGTACTGATCAGATTAACTATATGTTGAGAATAGTGGATGTACGTGTATACCACGACCACCATGACACTGACCTTAACACCTTTAGCTCCTCTACTTCCAGTGGTTCCAGGTGGACCAATTGGGCCCTAAAATCAGAAGAAGAGAAACTAGTGAATCACTTCATGACACGTTAGTATGGCAAAGCGTGCACCTGTTGTTACAAAATAACAAACTTCAACTACACTTTCTACATTAAATGGAAGTAATCTTGAATTTGAGTCATCCTACCATGCCTCTCTGTCAGGTATATATATATCAATTTAAAAGGCTGTAGTGCTTACCACATCCCCGGGATCACCAACACCTCCCCGCGGGCCTTCTATTCCGATGTCACCCTACAGACCAGAGGAAACATGCTCATTATTTTTAGTGCCAACAACACAATTATGGCTTCCAAATGCTTAACTGTTATGTAATTCCGGCTTTTATGGTCACTGGACTGGAAACTGTTGATTGAGAAACTCCAGAAATACAATATACTGTGAGATGAGAGATGGCTGAAAAGGCTGTTTTGGCTGTATAGTAGAATTCCTTACCTTCAGGCCAAAGATCCCAGACTCGCCCCTGTCACCTGGTGGACCAGGCAGACCCTGTGACACAGCAGAGGACAAGGTGAGAAAGCAAGAGAAATTATAACAGCATTATAAATACTGGCAGAAGATTAAAGACATTTAGTCCTCTGAGTAAAGGTTTGCTATATGACTATCTGGTTTGCTCACCATTGCTCCAGAGAATCCAGACTCCCCGTCATCACCATCAGGCCCGGAATCACCCTAGAGGAAGGTCAAAGGGTCACCAGGGATTGTTTAATAAGACACTCAAATATTCAGATACATACACACACAAACATAGAAGCTCATGTATTGGATTTTAGAGTGTGCAACTTAAACTCAAATGTGCGGTGAGTGACCTACCACAGGGCCAGGGTCACCTCCTCTTCCTCTCACTCCTTTGGTTCCCTTGTAACCCTGGCAACACAGTAATGGAGCATGTCAATAAACAAGAGAGGAATGTCACCTAAAAACCAACGAGCGCTGTCAAATTAGCACACTGACCTGACGTCCTTGAGCTCCTGGGAATCCTGTCTTTCCTTGCAGGCCTCTGGAGCCCTGTGAGAAGAACCTACAGTTAGGCAGGTAAACTGGGAGGAGGGACTATAGAGGTGATCAACATCTTGTGGCCTCTTGGGAAGAATTCAAGCCAGCTATCAAACCTGGACTGCCAGACAGTTGTATTATAGATGCATGGCTAATGGTCAGTTGTACAGTTGTATTATAGATGCATGGCTAATGGTCAGTTGTACAGTTGTATTAAAGATGCATGGCTAATGGTCAGTTGTACAGTTAGTATGGTCTGAACACTTGTATGAGATCATCCATAACAAAGAGGTCATGGACCCTGTGACTGTGGAATAGCTTATTTTATTTGTTATCCAAGCAGCACTACACTGTGCAACTGTGCAACTGTGCATGCATCATGGTTCATGTTCCATCCTGAGATTTCACCCTCTGCGATCTTACCTTTGGTCCAGCGAACCCAGCGAATCCTGGCTCCCCGGGCAGACAGTCGCACTCCGTGGGCCCCTCCTCTTCCAGCGTCTCTTCGCTTGATCCGTCGTTGTCGTACGGCACCTGGGACGTCTCGATTTTGTCCTCTTTTGCATAGTCGTAGGTTTCGGTGGTGGTGCCATAAGGGTAAGGCTCCTCGGTCATCATGGTGACCACGGAGGGCCCAGGGGCGTAGGTGTCATATGCTGAAGCTGTGTTCTCCTCCTCATAGGTGTGGGTCGGTTCTGGGGGATATTCTTTATACAGGTTTATACCGAAATGATACAGAACTTGCTAAAGAACAAAGCTAACAAAACTAATTTTGCTTTTGTGTAAACATTGTGATGTTCTGTCATGATTTAATATCAACAAAAACTGTCAACAAAATTGTTGCTTTTTCTCCTAATGGTTTTCTCAACAGCACAATACATGTAAGAGATGTTTGTTCAAACTGAAGAAAGATATGACCCTTTCATCACCGAAACCTGTTTATATTAATACATAGGATAATTCAGCAGATGTTAACATATGATTCTGGACACTTAAAAATCATGGTAGACAATCAGCTCATAAACAGCTCATTACAATGAAAGTGTAAATTTTATTTCATTCAGACTATATGTGAGAGTAGTTGTTGTGTTTTACCTTGGCTTGGGTATGTGGAGCGATCATCGTATCGGTCAACCAACGAGCCTTCATAACCATTTTCCTCACCTTGGTAAGAGAGGAATAAACAGGGCAATTGAACAATGTTTTTCACAATAATGGATAAACCTGATATTAGTGCTCAAAATGTATCCAGTTGGTCAGTCAATGTTATCAGTCAGTATATATACTATTTTGATCCCGTGAAGGAAGTAGCCTGGATGAGCCATTAGCATAGCATAGGATGAATTTTGAATTTAGTTGATTTGCATTTTCAAATAGTGAATATACTACAAATGAAAAATATCGCTGACATTTGTTGTAAGTAGGGGAATCCTGTTGTGTATATTTAAATTTTTTGTGATTCAGTGCTTTGCCATTTTTTTCCCTCTTTTGAATTTGAAAATTTGAATAGTGATAGAATATCAAATGCAATTTGTTGTGCAGCACTGTACATTATGTATCTGCTTACCTTTTTTGCAATAGACACAGCACCACTTTGAACAAACATGTTATTAAAATCCGTAAGTGTATGTTGCAAGTTCAGTATGTCGCCTGTCTATACGGCTTGGAAAAGCTGCATCAGACCTGTACCAGTGATCCTGTGCCTAAGCCCTAATTCACATCTCCAGGAGAAGAAGTCAATGCAGTGCTAAAATGTGAAATGTGAATCCAACAGTGGTCTGATTCTGTTGTGCAATGCATTTCTAACTCCCGTACCTGAGTTGTACCCAGAGTACTCGTCCTGAGCGTGGCAGTGGAGGACGCACAGCAGGAGAACACACACCCACGATGCAGTGGACACCTGCTATGAACCACAAACAAACAAACAAACACACACAACTCTCAGATAAGACAGTAAGTATCCTTTTTGCAGAAGGTAGAACAGTTCAAGAGAGTTGCACTTGGAGCCCAGTGTGGACAATATGTGTGTTTGTATAAAAATGTAATACATTGAACAAAAACAAACATCTTCCATGTGTAATTGAGGTTGTAGCTCAATGGGTTCAGGAACAAGAGAGCATTGTCTCCCCCTAGTGACAGGGGGAGACAATGTGGTGCAGTCATTATGGTGCAGGCCTGATTATCATTCAGAAACTCTCCACTAATTTATAATAGCACACTTACACTACTTTATAATAGCACACTCACACTAAAACTTGATGACACTGATGATGATAGACTTGCTCATGGAAAGAATAACATGTAACATTTCATCTTTGGAAGATATACTGTACAGAGACAGATTACAGCCAGTTATGTTATACAGGTGTGCCACATGGGGGTAGTTATGTAGCTAGGTGTGCCACATGGGGTGGGGTGGGTAGATAGGACAATCCCAAGGACCCTGCACTGAGGGGGATCCTCAAAGAACACTAGAAGCACCATCATTTCATAACTACTAGAACTGTTATTAAGCAGTTATTTTCACCCTTAGATTTTAAACTCTATATATTCAGCCAGCAAGACTGTATTTTTTCCTTAAACAAAGTAATTTTTACATCCAACTTTTTAAATGGTCAAAGTGACCACCGCTGCAGTTCTAGTGTTAATAATTAATATTATTATTGGGAGGGTCCGATATTACATTTAGCCCAAACCCTTCATTTGGGACCAAGAAGCTATGAATATTTGGACTCAACAGCCAATCAAGATACACCCCTTCCTTCCTTCCTTCCTTCCTGTTTGGCTTCACCAGTGTATGACTGCATCTGAGCCCCTTTGCTTTGTTTCCATTTATTTACACACACACTGGATTGATAACGTGAGGAATGTTGTGAGTTCTTAGCTGAATTCGACAGCATGTATAATGGAACATATAATCAAAGGCCCCACCTTGGCATGAGGCTCCCTGAGAGTGACCTCTGACCTGTGACTGACTGGAAGATAGAACTAATGATGGGCGAAACCATGCTGACATTCCTCTCTGCAGAATCACGCCACACACTATGATTACTTTATTACTGTGAGATATCTTCAGTTCAGAAGAATGTCTGACAATACTGTTAATGTGAAACTTGAACATAAAAATAATCATTCAGTATTGTAATCTGGGTTGACATGACAATGGAATAAACTCCAGGGAACAGTTGGGAGATAAGATATCACCATAGCTGAGCTGTTGAGAACTGAAACATAAGGTAAAACATGGGAGAAAACCCTATTTTCCTGAGATGAGGTGAGTAACCACTGTCTGAGTTGGAGTACTTCAGTTTTTACTGCAGATGTCAGACTGTGAGTCAGTCAGTGGTTTGAGTTGACCTCAGCTTCCACTTTCCTTTTCTCTCTTTCAGTTCATCTTACTGGGGAAAACCCACTCCCTCAAGGACTGGGAGGCTAGTGGGGATGAGTCATACTGTGGTGATAGGCTTCAATCAGGCCTTTGTGTGAGAGCCAGGCATTTACAGGCCTTCCTGAAATATAGCACTTCTCAGGCTGATCCCACATTCCGGAATGATCCAAAATTCTCCTCCTCCTCGCTTTGAGGTCTTTGGAGGAATAGCTTCTTTCTTCTTCTCTTTCGCTCAAAAGCTCTCTGTGCTGACTTGTGTGTGAAACAGAGAAATTCATTGACCTTAGTTTCACAGAAGAGAAATACGGAGTACCCAAGTTTTCCTTTGAAGGAGAAACACGTTTTGGGATAGTCCCATATTTACAGAATGGGAAGTGGTTGCAAACAAATGAACTTCCATTTAAGCGTTCCTGATCAGCTCCTCAGTAATGGAGAAGTCACTCTTTGATTTCTGGCTTAATGTGCGGTGGGTTTTTGGAAGCTTTGATATAGTAAGGGCGGAGCTATGCTTGATAGACAGTAGGGGGGAGGATCTTTACAAACCCACAGGCCCCCAGGGCCAGTGAGGTGCACCATGGCATTACAGTTGCTAGGATACACCTGAGTAGCACTCAGATACACCAATCAGCACTGTATTGCCATTCACTGAATCAAATGAGTAGAATGCTTGTAGCAATAAGAAAGAACTGTCACTATTAGGAAATGAGTTAGCTGTAGATTTGCTGAAAGGAACAATAGAGAATTCCGCCAGAGCATTCGATGTCATATACAGCCATAACAACAAAGTAAAAAATAATTCAGAGGCATAGTCCAACTGAAAAGCCCTGTATTTGCCGTAAGCATCATGCTGTTTACGTGTGAACCGCTAATGATCGATGTCTCTGTGATTACCTTCTAACTGTCATCTGGTTAACAAGAGAGGTCAAACACTGGCAGGGGGATAATCCTTACAACCAACAGAGGCTAGTTTGGGGATCACATAAGCAGCCTTGCTTCGATGTCACATCAGTGACATTGAGACAAAAACTACCCTTATTCTCAAGGCAGTCAATATATCCTCCATACCATATATAAACAATATCAGTATATCATTAACTTGACACAATGCCAAAGAGAACATTTTCACTCAATATACAACTGCACACACCATTAAAAAGCAAATATGTCTCAATCTCGACAGAAAGCCAAAGCAACCTCTGTAAAGGCGTTAGTGTCCCGTGCTGAGCACAAGCCCCTGAGCCCTGTTGCATTTTGCAGCCAGTGTCCCAAATCTGAGCTAACTCTCCCAGAAGCACCAGCACCCAGTAGCACGGCCCCACTTACCTTAGTCCTGTGGACTCCCATGGCTGCCGTTTCTGCTTTGTCCAGTCCAAACCTGACGGGCCTCCACTAGCCCTGTGTTGAGGGAGCCCAAAAGCTTCAAGCGGGGCAAAGCTGTCTTTTTTTTCAGTAAATCTTTTTGTTGGCTCCCCCCGGTGTGTGTGCTAGTGTGTGTGTGTGTGTGCGTGTGTGTGTGTGTGTGCATGTGTGTGTGTGTGTGTGTGCGTGCGTGCGTGTGTGTGTGTCCCTCAATGCAGTGGCTTCTCACAGCGTTCTCCCTGCCCACCGTGCTCGGCCTTACTCTCGTCAACACGCCGTACGCGCACCAGGGCTGGGCTACCACCCTCTGCTCCCACCAGCTCCGAGGGCCATCACGGAGCTGGGGCTCCCACCCCTCCCCTCCACAGCCAGGTGAGAAATACCTGAGCCCACCCCAAACAAACACACCAGCAGCAGAGGGAGGTGCAGAAGCAAGAGAATACTGGATTAACCATGGAGAAAGATTGGGTCAAATGGGAACTTTAATCCCGTTCCTGTTTTTTAATCCTGTTTATTCTGTTGGATGCCAATGTCCATCAAGATCATCGACTGTAATTGAAGATGGTTAAATCATAATAGTTCATCTTTACTGAATTCTGTACCCCAAGTATAGTCTCAGAGATTCATTAGACATCAATACAAATACTGAGCTCTAATAAGTGGGTTAAAGAGATTTTATGACCAGATGACACGCAATGAGTTGCAAATTCAAAACGCATTCAAAATGATAGAGAGGTAATGGATAATGGCCAGCTCATATCCTTTGGACTAATTGGTTTGGGTAATTTGGTGTTCTGAATGCAAACAGGAATCCACCAACTCATTCTTGACAAAGCAGAAGCAGGCATTTCATCAGTCATTTGTGACCTTTTGGCCTACTGGTAAAAACGTGCAAGGTGTGACACTACAGCTACAGATTCTTCCCAATCACAGATCAGGAATGGGAGGAGCCCAGGCCAACCTGTCTCCTTGCTTCACCATACTATTCCCAAAGATTGATTACGGCGGCGCAGGATATGTACGTATTGATGAGTGTACGTAGCAACCTGCCAACAACACCTGATATAAAGTTGATTTTCTCCAGACTGGAATGCTCAAAAGGCTAAAAATGTACCTGAAATGGTCAAAAGGTTTTGAGGATCATGAAAACGTGCCCAAAATTCACATTCCTACTAACAAAGACCTTAGCGTATGTGGTGAAATTCTGAGCTATGGCCATAGACTCCAACGGAACAGTTGCTGCCTCTGGACTGCATAAAGGGGGATTTTGCGAGATCCGGGATCCCGGAAGTGGCTCCTGATGAAATATCTTGCTCCGCCATATACAATCTTTGCCACTCCCAAGCATGTAAGAAGGAGCCTAACTCATTAACATGATGCTTTCTATTTTCGTACCTGTTTCATGTTGCCAGCGTTGGGGTGCACACTTAGAGAAATAATAATTCTTCTAGGGAAAACAAGTAGGCTGGTTTCTTTGTCATTCAATTGTTGCAGGCGTGATAGACAGACATGTTTTGACAATTTGTCATCCTCACTGTAAGAGTGATACACACATGAGAAGGAGAAGGTTACACTTCACCGTGAATGCTGAAGACACAAAGACACAATAAGATCAAAGCAGTGCACTTTATTTGATTTGTGAACACATACGTAGATGTCCTCATAGATATCCTCAGACTCAAAGCTAAAACAAAAAAAAAAAAGACATTGGCAAAAGAACATGTTTACAAGACTTTTGTAATATGGCATATGGCCAACAGGAGGCACTGTACACACACTCAGGGACTACTCTTTCTTTTTCTTCTTCTTCTTCTTCTTTTTCTTATGATGATGTCTCTCCTCTGGAGAGTTTGAATCCCTAAAAAAGACAAAGGCACTAAGAATGAGACTTAAAATATGATAAACATTAGAACATTTTTGCAAAAAGAGCTTATAATAGTATTTATCAATAGTTTGTCTTTTGTCTTTTGGCCAAATAGAAGAACCATAACAGGAATCTCCAGATACACAAAAGCCCATTGATCCTGCCTTTACCTCTTCTACTGGACATTTCTGGAATGAAACCATTCCACCACTGGACTCTTTGTTTGCAGAGAAAACAATGCACAATGCAATCGCTTTATGTGGCATTTTGTCCGTGTTGAGCAATTTAAGTGTGAGTGACTTGCACATAAATTCACACAAATGCCACTGTGTTAAAGTTTTCCAGATCATTAGTGGCATCAGATCTGGGTCATTATACTCGCACAGCGAACCAAATAGCGACTCAGTGCAACATCACCATTCACCTTTACAGAGCATCATCCAAAGAAACTCAATATCAGTGCAATAACTCAGTGCAATATCACCATTAATCGAAAGACAAAAGACAACTTTCTGTCATTATGTGACAGACAATTAAGTTTTTTGAACTCTTTAACTCTCCCTTCAGAGCACCATCCCAGGTACATCTCCCTTCAGAGCACCATCCCAGGTACATCTCCCTTCAGAGCACCATCCCAGGTACATCAGCCTCACCTCCTTCCTCTGCCGTCATCATCTTCATCTCGGCTGCACTTGCGTTTATGGCGAGAGCTGTGGCTGTGGCCGTCTTGGGCGCTGACAAGAGACTGGTGGGACTGGCGCGACTCCACCGACTCCACGGAGGCCGAACGCCGATCCTTAGAGTGCCTCCTGACAGACAGACAGACAGACAGACAGACAGACAGACAGAGCAGGTCTAAGTCATCACTAATATACCGGCTATTAAACACATCGTGAAATAGATCAATACTGGATGCCTCTTTTTAATGTGTCTTTGAGTGTCTTGAAAAGAACTATGTAATTTAAATGTATTATTATTATGTCAGAAACTCTCAAGAAGTCGATCAGATACTTAGCCCTCCTTAACTCTGTCCCATACCAACAAGTGAAGACAGATACCTGCTAAAACACCTGTAAAACTGTTGCTAAAAGAAAATTGCATTCCTCTTGCATCTAAAAGTAGAGCAAACTTGCCCTTTTAATATTTGCTGTGGATAAGTTGGCAGTGAAGTCACCTGTGAGAGGAGTGTTTGGATGATGTCGCCTCCTCCATCTCCTGCTGCTCCTCCTCCCACAGCTTAGCAAGCTCTCCAGAGTGAACATCAATCACCTCCCGGATCACCTGGGCAACAGACAGGAACACAAGGGCATGAAGTCAAGTACAAGCAATTGTTTCCAATCTGATGAGGGCCCATTCAAACTCGTATAAAAGACATACAGGCAGTGACAAACAGTAGTCTAACCTCAGTGTAAGACTTCTTAGTGATGTGGACGTTTTTAGCACGGTATGACTGGCGCCGCCGCTTGTAGTCCCTCATCTCTGCCAGGACCTCCAGGTGAGACTTTGGACCATTCTGACCGTCATCTGTACACAGCCAAACTGCATTACTTATCAGGTAGCAGACATTGTGATTCAACAATCTTGCCATATTTGCACAACAGTTTATTAGTTAAGAATTAAGCAATTTTTTTCCAGTATGAAGTTTGCTAAAATATGATAATCCAAGAAGAAAAATACATTATAGATCCTGAAACATTATCTATCCACGTCAAACCAGACTATAAGCAGTATCATAAGAACACCTTTATTGAGCTTGGCAACCAGATCCACATAGAGGTCCTCATTGTTGATAGCGTCTTTTTTGGCCTTCTGCTGGCTTTCTGTCTCTTGGATCACATGATCATAAAGAGCCAATCGGTCAGCCGCTGTGAGGTCACATATAGCTCTCTTATGATTCTGAGGGACATCCGTGGCATCCTTAGAATAGTCACCTGGGAATAACAGAATAACATAAATGCTCACCCACACTAACACACGCAGACGTGAATCTGCTCAAAGTCAAATTTAATTTAAGACTAAATTGTACCCCTGTCACATTCAAAGTAAATGATTAGTTGTTTGTGTAGAGATATTACCGTATTACAAATTAGACTAAGTTAAAAACAAAAAGGTTAGAGCAATTCCCCTATTCACACGGCAGCCATTCTAAACCAAAACAAGGCTGTGGCTGGTAAACAAACCAGAAGACTGTTGTGTTCTATGCATTCACCAGTAGGTGGCGAGAACGCGTATGATATAGTCAGTGTACCCCACAGCTTAGTTTTGGTTAACAATGGCCGCCGTGTGAATAAGGCAAATTAGGCAACATGGAATATTTTTGAGGATGAGGATAACAATGATTTCAAAGCACATTTCGTAAACGTTCCCAGACAGAGAGGTAAATCAATTCCCAATACGTAATGGGAATCCTGAGATCCTAAGAAAAAGAGAAGTGCCGATCTGAGGAAAAACAACAACACCTGCTCCTTTGAAAGGATATAATAAAAAAGGATACTGCAAGTAATCAGGCAAGCCTGAGAAAGAACTGTCTATATCAGACCTCCCCTCATACTCACCCCTGTTACAGGAAAGAAATAAACACAAGCATATTTTTAGGAATTGAATTTTAGCTGTGTATTTTGTACTAAATGCACTTCCAAATGAGCAAGTGTATTAATCCGCAGTGCAAGGGAAAACTAATAATCTTGTTTCATCTCACATACTTTGGACATCTGTGGTGGTCTTACCTTGGCTGTACTGTCCCTCCAATCTCAGAAGAGGTGCCTTTGCTCTTGCTTGTCGGAGGACTTGCTGTTGTGACTTTTTATCTGGGAAGGCAAAATTGACAGTTAAGGGAAAAGACAACACAGAGGGAATATATCTAGCAATCCCAAATCATCTAGAACTCACCCATAATTACACAAGGAATGCTGGCTCTCTCATAACAACCTGATGGGTCATACATCTCTACCTGATACAGGGGGGAAAAAACTACAATACTTAACAGACTCACATTATTCATGCTTTTATTTTAGATTCATTTTGAAACAGTGTAGAGTTACCTGTTCGTCTTGGGAATAACCCATCTGATTAAGCAGACATTTCATTTTGTGTTTTTCCATGCTTCTGCGAGGAACCCGATGGTTTGGGTCGTAGGGGCATGTTTCCATCGCCTCCTAGGTTACCAAAGAAAAACGAAATCAAGTCTACACAACAATAATTTAAACAGCAATCTGTCCTTTTTTCCTCGTTAATCGGTCTAATCGTTAATTGTAAATTAGCACGTCTAACGATTGGGTATCCAAATTCAAAGCAGATTAGAACAATAGGGCAACCATTTGCGAGCTTTGATAAGGGAACGTTAACCGAGACAAATGCTTTTAATCGTCAACAAACCAAACAGGTCGGCACAAGTCTATAAGTTACCTTGCTGATACTTTCGTCCCATTCTTTGTCCCATTCAAGCGAGTCGAATAATTCTTGTAGCTTCGTTTCACAGTTTTCTGTGAATTCAGTGAGTTCCTGTAAAGTTTGCAGTCGATCTTGGAGGGGTTCAGTGTCGAAGGTCTCCGACATTGTAAATCATAACCAAACATATATTACAATTCCTTTATAAAATTATTTTGGTGTACATTAGGATGCTGTTAGAAACGTCCAATCTGTGGGCTTGTAGTAATGACGTATTCGTCGCACATTGATGGCGACATCATCAGCTTTAAAGGGCGCGTCCTTTACTTTCTATGGGTGCGTCCATGGTCTGGCAATATAATAATAATGGCACTGCATGAATCCAAATGCACCCTATGTTCTTAAGTGCAAAGAGCGAAGTAAGATATACAGATGATGTAACTAAAGGGGCTAGAGGAAAAACAGTAGCTTATAAAAAAAAACACTGTAAATAATAACATTGGGGTGTGGGTGTTGTTCCAATCTTTTGGATTGTGTAGCCTAGACTCTGGTGTGTGTGTGTGTGTGTGTGTGTGTGTGTGTGTGTGTGTGTGTGTGTGTGCGCGCGTGTGTTTGCGTCTGTGCGTGTGTTTGTGTGTGTGTGTCTGATGTCTGGGCCTGCGCAGAAAGACACACGCTGCTGTTGCAGGTACAATTCACTTTAATATCACCTTACATTGTGTACATAAGAAACAATTGGCAAACAGACAATGCTTTTAAAAATCTATGAACGTGATGATACAGATAAAGCAGTTAAAGAAGCAGCTGGTCTTCATGAGTCAGTGTAGGCCCACTCTCAGTCAAAACCTGCTGGGACAACATGTCCGGCCTGAAATACAGAAGTCTATGGGTGATTCATGTTCATGATCAAATAATATCACAACAACACATGAAATCCAGAACATTTTTGCTAATCATTATTTGAAGACTTACATGACTGGCTCTTCTAATACCTCAGTGTCTTCAAATTCCAATTCTTCAACAATGTCCACTTCAACTCCAACCAGCAGTGTCTTGCTCACTATGTAAAAAAAGAAACAACACCACATGAAAACAACAATAACAACAACAAAACAACACCTAATGTAACAGGGTTGATAAGGTATTACATGCCCTGAAATCCTGCATAAAGTTGGAAGAACGATAATTGCTGTAGGCAGACCAGGGGAGTATTCCAAGTGTGTAGTTTAGTGACAAACTTGGGTAAGTGGTAAACCTCCTAATAGAAGAGCTGTATGGCTTAATTCTCCAACCTGTTGTAGAAGGTTTACCACTTACTCTGAGTTAACTTACCCGGGTTTGTCACTAAACCACGTACTTGGAATACACTTGGAATGCATCCCTGTTTGTATTTGCTGACCCATACAGCGGGCAAAGACACTGTTTTCTCCACCATCCGGAGTCCTCCAGTCCATCAGTGCAGTCACACACAAGGCAGGTTAGACTGATACCTCTCGCCATTAATAATGGTAATGATAATGAGGTTCTATACATGATCACAATTAAGGGCCCCTTGTATTTTAATACCAAACTAAGTTTGGTAAAAAGGTTTAGTATATTAAAAAATTGTCTTAAATTCTTACCACCAAGACAAGGGAAAGGTGAGCAGGTCCACTGTTCCGAGACACCTTCACAGCTTTCCGTTGGCCTATAAAGACATGCACAACTATTTCCCTCACTTCTATGGGAATAGCCATGAGGGTGGTGTACATCATGGCTGGTAGTGTGGTCGCAGTAGGGGAATATGTGCCCAGTCCATAGTTCAGGAGCATCCCGATCTTCATCCAAGGTCCCGTGAATGTAGAAATCCGACGGGTCTGTGATGACTGACCCAAATACGTCTCCACTGCCTTCACAAGGACAGCCTCGTGGTCTGTATAGATGTGTGGCTTCATCACCATCTGTTCAAGGAGGGAAAACAACAGTGGGTGTGGTAGTTGTGTGTGGGTGTATTTTAAAGAAACTCAAGGATGATTGTGAAATACAGGCATCAAAAGTGACCTCTGATATACATCAACATGAACATTCAACAGCATCTACCCCCTTTTCCACCTAAAATAGATACAAATCCTCATGCAGCA
This sequence comes from Alosa alosa, assembly GCF_017589495.1. Classification (NCBI taxonomy): domain Eukaryota; kingdom Metazoa; phylum Chordata; class Actinopteri; order Clupeiformes; family Clupeidae; genus Alosa; species Alosa alosa. Next base: position 24,853,666 of record NC_063201.1, read on the forward strand.
TTTCCCACTGAAAGCCAGACAAATGTCTGAACAGTTTAAAGCCTAACACTGTTTAGTGGATCATTTTGTGGAAAAAAAAACAACCTCACTATCAACCTCTAACACCATGGGTAGATGTTCATGCATGTTGTCATATCTTTGTATGGTGTGTGTATTTACATGTGTATGTGGGGTACATGTGTGTGTATGTGATCATGTGATCGTGTGTGTGTGTGTGTGTGTGTGTGTGTGTGTGTGTGTGTGTGTGTGTGTGTGTGTGTGTGTGTGTGTGTGTGTGTGTGTAGGTGGGGCATCTCTGACTTTCATGACATCATGTGGCTCCTACTCTGCTATGAGCCAGGAGGCCTGCTGTGGTGGAATATGGCTCTGTACAACAGGACATCTGCTAACGTTGGCAAGCCTTAAGCTGGGTGCAGAGAGACAGAGAGACCTTACACCACAGGAGTCTGGTGTTGAAACGCTAAAACGTATATTCATACGTATTCAAACGTATATTTCTATTTCAAAGCGAGAAAACTAGGAACAACAAAAAAGGTGAAAACTATGAGTAAGGTTGGAGCCTGTCTGCCAATTCACTACACTAAAAAAACAGGATTTTCCGTTCAAATTCTTCTTCTGTACTGTCATGGTATAAATATATTTATTACTTATGGAACAAAGATTTCTATTATGCAGTATTTCTTACCTGTAAAGTAAGAGCCATTTGGATTCTCCTCAGCCCCCAACACATCGTCATCCTCATCTTCGTGCCTCAGGGGACGACAGGTGAAGCTGTTCCGATCTCTTCTACACTGCCGACAACACAGAAGAGCTGCGCTGGACATCGAACAGCCAAGGTTCCGTTGATCCATCCTCGAAACACATCAGAATGAGAAGTCACACAGAAATGCCATTAGTGTCAAGTGCTTTATACACTCTGTGACTGCGTGTAGAGTGGTGGTGTGGGCGTAGTACCCTTGCTGCGGACCATGGGCACCCCCAGACTGAGATCCAGATCAGGACTTCCTGAGCAGATATGGGAGGAGGCACCTCCCATCCCTCCGCCCCACCCTTACCTGGTGGCTTGCCCTTCTATTTATAAGTATGTCATCATTATTTTATTTATAGTTTCCCTGACCTCTTAACATCTTAGTTGCCTGGTTGAAATATCAGGGAAATGGAGGACAAAAAACAACAGACACAAGGTTTCATGATGATTTCATGTGGGATATGCACGGCCATTAGCATGGAATGCCCATACAACCTTTCAGCAAATTTGGGTACAATTGTGATGGTCTGAGTGTTCATAGGCTACACAGTCACAACTGTCTGAAATCAATTTTGAAATGAAAACTTAAAACTTGTACTCTGCTGGACTTGACTATGGAAAGGTTGCACTGACAGTATAACACACCATCAACTTCTTTAAACGTACAATTCAGCCACATCTAGTTTGTATTGCTGTTTGCATAATGTCCCTTTGATTAATCAGACATGCTCAGATAATGAATGACATGTGGTAAATTGTTTTGTTTTCCCAGGTTCTAAAAACCAAGGTTTTGTTGCTTTGCAGCACATTAATAAAAGGCAAAAGGCAAATAATAAGGCAGAGTATAAAATGATTATTATTATTAATAATTAGAGATGGCTGCTAATAAAATATACTTCAGGTGAATGTACTGTGTGTAGCAATCTTGTTGTAGGCCTACATCTACAGCCACAACATTCTCTAATACTTTCATCCTCTCTCACTCACCTACTATCTCTGTTGCTATTTCCACCTGCTCTGACATTGAAGAATTAGTCACTCTCTTTAATGCATCCTGTCTTGAGACCTTAGACTGTGTTGCCCCACTAAAACAAAAGCGTGTCAAAACTATCACCACTCCATGGTTAAATGCCACGACCCGTTCTGTCAGAAAATCTTGCAGGAAAGCAGAGCGCAAATGGAAAAAAGAGAAGCTTTAGGTCTTCTATGACCTTTTCTGAGGTGGTCTCCCATATGAAATCTACATCCTTCCAATCTACACGCCTTTTTAAAGAAGTTTTTACCATCATCTGCCCTCTTGTATTGGCCATAATTAATCACTCACTAACCAATGGAGTGGTCCCCTCAGGTTTTAAACGTGCAATTGTGCAACCTTTACTTAAGAAACCTAACCTTGAGCCCAGTGACCTGAAGAATTATAGGCCTATTTCTAAATTACCTTTTCTGTCAAAGATACTGGAAAAAGGTTGTCCTCTCTCAGGTTTCTTCTTATCTGAGTGAGTTCAATATATGTGATAAATTCCAATCAGGTTTTAGATCTCTGCACAGCACTGAATCGGCCTTGCTTAAAGTCCAAAACGACATTCTCTTAGCAGTTGATTCTGGATCTTGCGCCCTCTTGGTGCTTCTAGATCTGAGTGCAGCATTTGACACCATTGACCATAACATCCTATTAAAGGGACACCAGGCAACGTTTTCGTGTTAATTACTCATCTTCGTAAGTCGGTATATGGTTAAATGACTCATTACAGGGCGAATGAAGACTCTCTCCGCCCCTACTGCCTGTAGGAAGAATATCCCGCTTGCAAGTTCAGTGTATCGTACCCCAGCGACCGAAGCAGTTTCAGTTTCCATCCTGCATCCACAGCACAGAGGGAGGCTAACGAAACGCTAGCGATTGTTGCAAACGTGTGTATAATGGCAGAGCCGGCGAAGAAGCAGCGAAAACCCTTGACGGAAGATGCAAAGAAAAGGAAAAGAGCTTCAGACCGAGCGAGGGGGAGTTTCGTAGAGAAAAAGCATCAGGCTTGCCTGGTGTCCCTTTAAAACGCTTGGAGGATGAAATTGGTCTCCAGGGTTCTGTTTTGCAATAGTTCTCTTCTTATCTTAGTGATAGATCATTTTCAGTTAGTTTAGGCAATTTCTCCTCTTCCTCTGCCCTTATAAAGTGTGGTGTTCCTCAGGGTTCCATTTTGGGCCCTCTTTTATTCTTTCTTTATATGCTACCCCTTGGCTCAATTTTTAAAAAGTATAACATTCAGTATCACTGCTATGCAGATGACACTCAGTTTTACCTGCCTGTTAACACTAATGGCATTTGTTCCTTGGAGAATATTTTTAACTGTCTCAGTGACATCAAATGCTGGATGGCAAGAAATTTTCTTCAACTGAACGAAAGTAAAACTGATATAATTATTGTTGGCCCTCCAAGTGATGTTTCTATCTTGAAAAATACACTAGGACCTCTCTGCAAACTGCCACAGTGAAGTAAAGAATCTTGGGGTTTTCTTTGACTCCTCTTTAAATTTTAATAAGCAAGTAAATAGTGTGGTCAAAGGCAGCTTTTTCCAGTTAAGAACCATTGCAAAACTGAAGCCCTTTTTGTCCTTCTCCGATCTTGAAACTCTTATACATGCTTTCATAACATCTAGACTAGATTATTGTAATTCATTAAATGCAGGCCTGACCCACTCCACTCTCAACAGACTTCAGCTAGTTCAAAATGCAGCAGCTAGATTATTAAGTGGCTCTAAGAAACATGAGCATATAACTCCTGTGTTGGCTAAGCTGCACTGGTTACCTGTAGAGCACAGAGTTAAGTTTAAAATTTTACTTTTTGTCTTCAAAGCCCTCAGTGGTTTGGCACCTAGTTACATAGGTGACCTACTAATTCCTTACAGCACTCCAAGATCACTTAGGTCTTCATCTCAGAATCTTCTCTATATCCCCAAAACACGCCTTAAAACTAAGGGTGATAGAGCCTTCTCTGTTGTTGCCCCCCAACTCTGGAATAGTCTACCTGTACATAATAAATCCTCTCCAACCATTGACTGCTTTAAGTCTAACTTAAAGACTTTCATTTTCTCCCAAGCTTTTAATCTACCTTAATACCCCCCCACACACACTCTTTATTCTTTATTTTATTTTTGACCAATTTGTTTATTATTTCAATTATGTATTTATTTTCCCCCATGTTATGTTATTATTGTTGTTGTACCATTGTCATTGTTTTATGTTTGTTTGTAAGCACTTTGGTTCAACTCAGTTGTTTTTAAATGTCCTTTAGAAATAAAGTTGACTTGACTTGACATCAAACATTAGCCTATAGGTGATACAGACAGTGAGTGAGTGGGGGAACAGATTAAAGACTCAGCGATTGTCAGTCTATGCCTACAAGAAATCCTGATGAGAAGAGAATGAAACAATGTAATGCTGCTCCCGTGCAATTGAAACTCTCCTAAACGCGCATCTCGTCTGTGATTTGCTGGAACAGTTTGTTATGTTTTTATGGGCTAGATTTGCCCAGGTTGTTTTTGTTGGCGTTTTTGGAGCCTGGGCAAAAACGCGTGGCATCGCTTAGAGTAGGCTAGCCTTAATCAGGCTTTTCAGGTTGAAAAATAGGCTTTTTATTTGGGCATCATTATTGATGATTGATTTCTTTAGAAATGTTGTTTATGTAGGCCTACCATGTATTCAGTGACAAAGACCTCAGTCGAAACGTTGTTAATAAACCACTCTGGGAGTTTAGGAGTGTGCGGGTATCTTTTTATTTTTCAAATGTCGGCTAAGCCCCCAGCACCTGTTTACATTTTGTAGATGTGCGTGCACTCCACTCATTGACCAAAACAAGGACTTAATTCTAAAGCCAAGCTTTAAAAAAACAAGGACTTAATTCTAAAGCCAAGCTATCGGGAAAATGATTCACCTTTGGTCTGTGACAGTGGAAGTCTATGAGTGATTAAAGGAAATTATTCACGCCACCTTGTGTACAAATTATAAAAACGTCAAAACATCGAAGGACGTAGCCTAGCGCAATCTTCATAGCCTACCGGTGTGTGCGTCTTTAACCAGGAGACACGCCCATAGGAGGGACAATAGGTTGTTAAGTAGGAAGGACGTCAGTCATATATCAGTTGTGTTGGTAGGCTACGTTATACTTCAACAGGAATTTTCAACTATGAGCTACCCAGGAGGACATCCCGGAGGGGTATGTATAAAACATATTTTTCCAACGGTTAACCACTTTTAGATTACACATTGCTTTGTCATATTTTAAGGAGCAGCATAGGCCTACCCTAGGCTGTTGTCAACAGAAAACATTGAATGGGAAAACGAAACGCGCCAATGTTCATACTTACTGTATTTCCTGAACCGAGGCCCATTTTGCACTAACCTTCATTTGCACTACCTTCATTCACAAAGTAATTTCTTATAGTAGGATTATGCAGAAAACTAATTATTTTTGCCACCTTTGTAACATTTTAGTTTTAGTTTACCGTGGTGTAGGCCTATGACTTTAAACAGCGAGTGTGCTTGGTATGATGGTCAGCTCTAATGCAGGGTAGGGGCAGGGTTTTGACAAGCACAAATTCACCTTGTTCTTGCCCCATCTGAAATGACTCCTCTACTTTTGCTGCCCCCATCCTTTCTGTATTTGTTGTGTAAAAAAACGTTGTATATGATGGCACTGAAGTCTTAAGTTAGTGAATTGGCTAACAGTGTTAGTTGGTAACCAAATAGCCTACACATTGCGCTACACGCTGCGTAGGCTACGTGCATTCTCTCTCCTGCTGATTTGCGTTTAGTAGCCAAGTGCGTAATATTGCAAAAGTTGAAAAAATAAATGTGTTGATTGTAGCCTACAGAAAATAAATAGCCTATCATACTGTCAGTTAATTGCCAACAGTGCAGTGAAGAGTTTGGAGAGTAAAGTTATAGGGCAAGTTTGAACTGAAAATAAAATAATAAAATAAAATGATTTACGAACCAGAACATAAAGACCATGACACATACATGACATACTTCTATTTCTTGCAGCTGTTAAAACACCCGCTAGATAGTTTAAATACCCACCAACATTTGTTTTTGCAGTAGGCCTACAGATTATTTCTAAAAGTTATTTGTCTACTAGGCCTAGCCTACTGGCTGATTTATCAAACGAGTGCTTTCTCGTTCGTCCTCCGCAAACTACAGGTGTTTCGGTAGAGAGCCATTGAATAAGCGATGCCAAGCAATTTCTGTAACACTTTTTGTGACATTCAGCAAATATCTCCTCATTTAATGTAAGTTCCTTCGGACAATAGGCCTACGTTCTACTCTACGTGCAGTTGTCCTCCGTCTCAGTTGCATCAGTTTTCTAATTTTGAAGGTTCTAAAACATTATTATGCTTCACTGAATCCTTCTCATTTTCTTTCATTTGTCCAGCTAACTTTTCCATTGAAACTAGCCATTTATGATGGATTACACACTCGACATTCTGAAATGTCCTGCACGATCAAGGCCAAATTAAGTTATCACGCAGCCACTGTGTCAGCAGCATGAGTGCTGACGGTGACGGTGCGTTTCTGATGTCAGATTATTATGTAGGCTAGCCTACTAGACTGTTCTCACGTTGCAGCGTTTTACTTATATGAAGTAGCATTAATCAATATGAGGGGCAGAGGGGGATAAATGTTGTCCCCACCGGGGATAAAAATAATTTAGCAGAGGCAGGGATAGGAAAACCAGAAAACCAGAGGTGCCCCCTACAAATCGCACCCTGTGTGTTGGGATGGGCACGCACGCACGCACGTAGGTCTCAAATTGCGTAAATGACTGACGCCAGTTCCGTTTCCATAATTACAATGTTATGCTTTGGACAGGATTCAGGCATAGTTTAATACTGCACAGTTTTACTGGTAAACTGGTTAACCTCTCATTGAACTGTAATAATCTAATGCTGATTTCTAGAAAACTCAGAAGTCATAGATGGGGTGGTCTCCCAATTTCATTCCAGACAGATTTAGGGCTCTATTTTGATGATCAGAAACTTATTTTTATTGCAACACGCTGCTTATTCTTATCTTACATTCAGTCTGTGGCGAATTTTGCACCATGCTCTTCACTTTTAGTAAGCCTTGCGCCCAGGGGTGTGGCAGAAGGTGTGGTCAGACGCATGATCCAAAAATCGCTATCTCACACCCTCTAAAAAGCATTACATCACTGACCAAGAAAAACCTGGGTCCGGTTTCCCGTTAACGTTCACTCTTAGCGAGCTACGAAGACTCCAGAGGTAAACCTTTATAGTCGTGGTTCCCAAACTGTCCCTTAGGAGTCTTCTTATGAAAAGCTCCTTATGTCCAACGTACAAGGCACTGTCCATCCTGAAGGTGCTGAATTGGTTGACATCGATTGGCCAGAAAATTGATTTTTCACTTCACGGGCAGGCATGACACCAGCTATAACCCCCTAACACCTTAACCTGTTACGCCATCCTTCATCACTCCATATGAAGAACTTATTTGAATAATAGTATTTCATTGTTTTTTAATCACAGCTGATTGACCAGCAGCCTCATTTAATTCAGTATTTTGTGCCATTGGTTAGCATTAAGCATATAAGCAACCCCCATTAAACATAGTAGAAGATGGTGTGGGGAAAAAGCAAGAAATAAGAGAATAAAGCTTTTAATTATTTTCAAATGCATGCACATTTTATTATTTGTGTGAAAACATTTCCAGAATTCTTAATTAGCCTACTTACATAAAATCATTGGCGAATCAAAACAGTGATATTGTACAATATGAGTTGCATGTACAACAGAGATGTCAAAAATTGCTGTAGGCTACAGTCGAGAGCTGAAACATTGCTACAACAAGGTGCAGCTAAGAGAGTTCTAAGAGTGCTCCAGAGTCCTAGCCTAGAAATCTAGACGTGCCAAATTACATTTGCTGCCCCTCGGACTGAGCACTGCGAACGGTGAGTGCCCAGACCCTACATTTTAATGTGGGTCTGGCTCGTCAGGCTAGGCTACCAGAGTCCAGACCACTCTTACCAATGAACGACGTAAGACATTCGTACCAAAGTACCTTTTGGGAAATGTGTGAAATGTTAAGGTAGAGATTACGAACTACATAGCGTTAAGAAGGCTTCGGGAAGGGGGTGCTGTGGCGCAGCAGGCTACAGCGCCCGTACTATGTACGGGCCCAAGTGCCCATGGGGACCCAGGTTTGAATCCGACCTGCGGTCATTTCCCGATTCCCACCCCATCTCTCTCTCCCACTTATTTCCTGTCACTCTTCACTGTCCTATCCAAATAAAGGCAAAAAGCCCAAAAAATCAACTTTTAAAAAAAAGAGGCCTTTGAGAAACCAGTGAACCCTGGTCTATAGCGAAAGGTACATGTAAAGCACACTGTTACGTAAGCAGCCCTTAGCAAGTTCTCAACTTCTCTGCAGGATAAATAGCCTTAGGATATTTTTTTCAGTCATTCAAACATTACTGTATTGGGGTAAGGGTTGCTTTTTTCAGGCTTGTAACCCCTTGTCAATCAATAGTGAAAGTAAATAACTGTGTAGAACTGTTTTGCCTATGAGACCACAGTGATGATAGTGTCACTTTGCCTTTTGTGTTAAAAAAAAAGCAAGTGCAGAATGCATGTAGTCACAAACAGATTTCAGTAAAGCAAGGTTTAGTGGAATCTCTGTGTTCTATACACGGTCTCGCATGCAAACAGATTTCCTCAAATGCGCCGCTGACTGGCAAAATACAGATGCACTGTTTGAAGTTGCGCTGCTTGCTGTTAAAGGGAATGACAGATGTCACTCTCATTGCTTGAAAGGATGTTATGCCAAAAATACACCTATGACTGATTAAAGAAGCCCTATGCAACAATTTTAGCAAAAATGACCATAATTATGCAGGTTGAGAGTCGTTCTGATGGTTCTACAACACTTTCTGGGTTGTTTGGTGGGTGCTTCGTCTTCCCCTATTGCTTCTCCGCTGATAAACCGAATATGCAACTTTCTGAACCCGGACCGGGTAAATCTGGATGTGACTCGGCAGAAGTATCCAATCACGCCATTGATTGTAGTTTCTAAGAAGACTGCAAAACGGAAGCACAATAAATGACTGTCCACTCTGAGATAAGTGCAATCAGCAACCCCAGTTATGCAACAGTGTCGCTGACCTTTGCATTCTAAGCATCTTATTGTGCATTGCACCTGAAGCACAGAATGGAAAGCTTGCTTGGGCACATTCATTCTCTGGACAGTCCCATAAGTGGTTGGTGTTTGTATTGGCCACCATCAGTGTTGTAGCATACTGTTGGTCCTATTTTCCTGACGTAAAAACCTGGCGCAAAGCGGATTATTATTCCGACGCAAAGTTTATTTATCTTACTGTCGGAGTTTTCGCCATGCCCTGTACTGTTATTAAGCTTTGCGCCCAGGGTTGTGGCAGAAGGTGTGTTCTGGCGCATGATCCAAAATTGCTATCTTACACCCTCTAAAAATCATTACTAACCAAGAGAAACCTGGTCAGAAATCCTTGGTGAGTTAGTTGTTTATATGTTATTTTAAGAGCGCATTATCAACAGTGATATGGGCGGGTGCACAACACACCCTGCTTCTCTCATCCACAGGAACGCGCACCAGCGCACATTCATGCAAATTACACGATTACAATGGGAAACATAATTATAATAAGGATATTACGACATCTCACAATGAGTAGTTATTCACCATCATTTGCAAATTGGTAATGATGGATAAAAGTGATTAGGCGAGAGGCACATATGAAGCACAGCAACTTCTCTGCAGGATAAATGTCCTTAGGTTTCTTATTCAGTCATTCGAACATTATTGGGGTAAGCGTTGCTTTTTCCAGGCTATGTTTTCGATGGTAACTCTTTGTCAGTTAATAGTGAAAGTAATTAACTGTGTATAACTGTTTTGTTGTTGACTATGACACCACGGTGAAGTTAATTTCACTTTTCCAATGAGTTCAAATAAGAGTGCAGATGCGTGTATAGGCTATACTCTGCTAAGTTTTAGTAAAGCATGGTTTATTGGAATACCTACACGGTCTCACGTGCTAGCAGATTCCTTCAAATGCACCAGTAACCATCAAAATACTGATGCGCTGTTCGAAGTCGCGCTGCTTGCTGTTAAAGGGTATGGCAGATGCCACTCTCATTGGTTTAAAGGATGTTACGCCCAAAACACACCCATGACTGATTAAGAAACATAAGACCTACCTTTAAAAAAAAAAAATCTGGTTCTAAAAATATTTATCAATCCTTTCAAGTGCATAAAACATGATCTCAACTCTGTACATGTGCTTGGGTGTTGATTGGAGCCCAACCGATATAGGATTTTAATAACCAATACCGATTTCGATATTTAAGGATTTCAAAAACAGATAAACGATAAATCAGCTGATGTTCTTTTTTAACAAACATAATGTAAAAATTTAGGCTACTCTAATATTTAGCATATTGTAAAGTTCTGATCAAGGTTAAACGTGTTTAAATAGGCCTAACTACTGGTATCTGGTATTCAAATGAAAAACTCTATTATTATAATAGTCAGGTCTTTGTTCTTATATGTGATAAACACCATTGACACGATAACTTTCACGGTACGGTATGTACTTTAGCCTATGCTTTATGAAGTGTTTTTGTTTGTTTGTTTTTTTACACACGACTAACAGCATTAAACAGTGCAATAGTAACAGGTTACAACAGCATTAAACAGTGCAATATATGTTGCATGACTGGAAAGGAAAATTGCATAATGTAAGAACATCCATACTCTCATATGACTTCAGGCTTGAACACATTGCCAGCGTTGCAACTGTGGAACGGCTCCGTCGTGTGTTTATTTTCAATTCGGTACCCATGTTAACAGGTTACAACCGTGTTTATGTTTCACAAATACACAGACAATCAAGTTAGCCTCCACCACTCAACCAATGTTGATGCATGATCCATTATTTTACTGTTTGCCGTCATGTTAAGCTGGAAAGAGAATACTGGAACTGTAGATGATGGATCAGTATTAAGCTGGAAAGTGAATACTGGAACTGTAGATGATGGATCGGTATTAAGCTGGAAAGTGAATACTGGAACTGTAGATGATGGATCGGTATTAAGCTGGAAAGAGAATACTGGAACTGTAGATGATGGATCAGGATTTGGCTGGCTGTCCTTTACTTCATTTATAAACTGCAATACTGATATTGGCCGGTAATATTGGCACACTGATTTATCGGTCAGCCTCTAGTGTTGATGTGTGCATTGATCCTGATGAAGTTGATTTCCTCTGTGTGTCAGTACGGAGGCGCTCCTGGAGCCCCAGGCTATGGAGGCTTTCCCGGCCAGCAGCAAGACCCTCTCTATGGATACTTCACTGGTGTTGCCGGCCAGGTAAGTTGAAGGTCTGTGTGCTTCTGTGTGTTTTTTCCTGTTTAGTTGCCAGTGTAGTTTGGAGTTGATGAGGTGTGGACTTTGAGTTTCACCTCTGATTAGAATGCTTATTATCATTTTCCCTTTGTTGTTGCTTAGATGTTGTGTTTGCATTTGTTACTGTATGCATTGAGATGTGTATCTTTGGTCACATAGGATGGCCAGATATCAGCAGAGGAGCTTCAACAATGTCTAACCCAGGCCAATTTCTCTGGGGGATATAAACGTAAGTGTTTACGTCGTCTTCTTTTATGACAGAAAGAACAGATTTGATTTGTACAGAAACAGTTGAACAGTTTAGCTGAATCAGACCAAGGTTTAAGAAACCTAATGATTCTTTGAAAATGTGAAATAATTTTCTCTGTTTACAAGTCAAAGAAGGACTATTTATTAAATTAGAACAACTATCTTGCTTTGATTGTCAGCAGTAATGTGAACCTTTCCTAAGATGTATGTTTGTATTATCATGATGTATTGTATTATCATGATGCTTACTATTGTTCGTCTGACTTCCAGCTTTTAACCTGGAAACATGTCGACTGATGATCAGCATGCTGGACGTATCTTTTGTAGCACCTCCACACAAACACAAGAGAGTGCACAGACCACATGAAAACAGTGCACCTCCACACGAACACAAAAGTGTGCACAGACCACATGAAAACAGTGCTGGTCATTGTCTTCCACTCACGCCATGTTTAACACTAGAAATGCTGTGCTGTTTAAAAAAAAAAAATGACTTTCTTAAAAAAGGAAAATAGTTCTGCTGGTGACATTTTGAGTTTAAAATGCCTTGGTATTTGTAGTAGTTTTGAAATTCTTGGCAGTTCTAGTTTTAACTAATACACGTCAACCACCATCGCTGCTGCCAATCAGCAGTGTCGGGACTGCTCAGAGTTTCCTACTCCTGGGAAAGGACTTATTTTGCCCTCGTTAAAGTGATCGCACAGTCCTGGGTCAGCAGGGTGTGATGCTGGTACTGTCAATTTCCTTGGTTCCCACTTCTGCATGCACAGAAACTGTTTAGATGCCCTTACTTCTACTTGTCCAAATGTCCAAAAAGTGAAAGATGATTCTCAGTCTGTGAGTATGCTCCTTAACAGCGCTTTGCTTTAGAGAGACATGTCCTGCACCATGGGCTTCAACGAGTTCAAAGAGCTGTGGATGGTTCTCAACGGATGGAAGCAGCACTTTACGTCCATCGACAGAGACCAAAGTGGGACAGTGGATTCTCAGGAGATGAATCAGGCGGTCACCTCTATGGGTATGGGCCACCTCCACCTGTTTGGCTAGATAACATGTTATGGTAATGGTATGGCTCTGGTGTTTGGCTAGATAACATGTTATGGTAATGGGATGGCTCTGGTGTTTGGCTAGATAACATGTTATGGTAATGGGATGGCTCTGGGGGGTATTCCAAGTACGTGGTTTACTGACAAAGTTAGTTAACTCAGAGTAGGTGGTAAACCTCCTAATAGAAGAGCTGTATGGCTTCATTCTCCTAACAAAACAATACCATAGGGCTCTTGTTGTAGGAGGTTTACCACTTACTCTGAGTTAACTTACCCAGGTTTATCACTAAACCACGTACTTGGAATACCCTCCTGGTGTTTGGCAGATGCTTTTGTCCAACAGTGTGTGAACATCACATTATCTAAAAATAATAGCATAGTTTCAAATAAAGTTGAAAAGGCCTACATTAAGCATAATAGTAATAATAACAACAATATCAATAAACAATGGAAACAATGAGTTTTTATATTAACAAAAAACATAAACATACAAACCATAATTCTGTAACGTAATTAAATTATGTTCTGTGAGCTTCTGTTCTGCTGAGGTTCACTATAGAGGACAGATCTATAATATGTGGAGGTTATTTTAAACCATATATTGAATGTTTTATACCATATGGTGTATGTTTTATGTCACATGGATGGCTCTGGTAGACGCCGGTGTTGTTTGTTGACACCAGTGTTGGTTGTTGTGTCTAGGCTACAGACTGAGCCCTCAAGCTATGAACAGCATCGTAAAGCGTTACAGCTCACATGGGAAGATCACCTTTGATGATTATGTGGCGTGCTGTGTGAGACTCCGATCCCTGACAGGTGAATATGACCTATGCTTTAATTATTCTGTGATGAATTGGCTTACTGCATAATCTGAAATGGCTTAGGCCTACTGTAGCACTTTTAGTAATGTTTCACAATAGCTGGTAAAATACCCATGAAAGCCCACATTGATATTTAAAGGTACACAAAAAATGCCTGAGCCTGTGTAGTGTACCGTTAACCAATCTGCGTTTCACATAGATCTGTTCCGGAGGAGGGACCAGGCTGGTCAAGGGGCGGCTACATTTCAATATGATGACGTAAGATTCCATATCAACTCCAATTTATTATTTCTTTATTTGAAATGTGGGTAAGGACATAAACTGTAAGTGTTGTTTTATTTCTCTTTTTCTGCAGTTCATCCAGTGCACCATGACTTGCTGAAGAGGCTAAGCATAGGACATTTCGTGGCATTCCGTGGTTACGGCATGCTATAATACCGCTGACCAATATACTAGGAATATTAATCATTTATGGTAAAGCAAGGTGCCTGCTAAATGAATGAAGTGTTTTTTATGTTTTTTAACCTTTCCATTAACACAAATTACTTTTGTAAACAACTCAGTTTTTTATGTCTTCCATCACTGTGTCTAACTGGATTTCATGCCTTCAACGGAGAACGTATGAAAAAAGTGTATGAAGTATAATAAATATGTTCTAAATACAATTCTGTTTGCCTAATCCATACGCACTCCACTTTGTGGACTTGTTTGGGTCTACAGTGGCTTTTGTAGCCATTCACAGTATCTCAGTGTATTTAGAGAAACCAAGAAAATCTGCACTCAACATTTGTTGGCAAAGAAACTAGTCGGGTATGATACAACTGATAACGTTTTGTAATTTGGAGGCTATGTGAAGTTTCTTTCATGGGCTATTTACATTGTTCATTTTAAGTCGGATTATGCTCAAAGTAGTGTATTCTGTGAAACGGTGTATATTATTTAGGATATTAGATGACATAACTGTAGTGGTTCATTTCTAGCCACTTTACAGACTTCTATTCAGAAAGTCAAATCGCAAAAGTAAAAGAAAGAGACATTTTTTCACATGTAAATTGGGAAATTAGTTCGTAACATTCCACACTTTGAAAGGAGGGAAACTGACTGTTGATCAAATGATACTTTTACCTCTGAAGGGTTTTTGTATGGAGTATCCAGATGGGTAAGGTCTTGTCACAGGGGGAGTCTCACCCCACAAAGCCCTTTCTTGACGAGTATCCAGAACTGCTGAGGTATCTCTCCACTCCACCCTACACTACAGTTGTACTCAATGCTGGATGTCAGGTCTTCATGAACACTCCACTTTTGTGAAGATTCTGGAGGATCGTGGTAAGAAATGGGAGACCTTTTCAGTGAAGTGGATGGTCATATTGAGTCAGCCTTATGATGGGAAATCTGGCATAAAAGGGTAGGTATAATGCTTTTTACGCAATCAGTAGACTTGTAAAAGCAAAATAGGCTGGCTGTAATGTGAGATGTGAAATGGTGTAATATTTAAACCCCCATTTATAGGCTTAATTCAACTTATTCACGCAGCAGCCATTGTGTAAACCAAAAGGAGGCTATGAGGTACAATGACTATGGGCCCTATTTTGACCATCAGAAATGCAGCGCATAGCGTATTCTTATCATGACGCAAAGTTTATTCTTATCTTACACTCAAATTTTTCGCAATGCCCTTCTCTTTTGTTACACATTACACAAAGCATTACGTAATTACATAATTGCCATGGAATAGAGATCTACCGGTAGTTTTGTAGTTAATGATCAACAATTCAGCTTTACTCATTGGATCAGATCTTTGGAGTAAAGTAGACAGATTTTTCTTTTTTGCTTTTTCCTGTAATTGCTATGGCAACAGTAGGAGGAATTAATTGCGTACATAATATTGAAGCATCAGTTCCATACAGTCACCAGTAGGTGGTAGCAGTAGATAGCGAAAGAGTCCACATGTTGCTGTGGAAAACAACTAAATATCTCATTGTTTATAGATGGATTAAAGAAAAACTCATCACACTGATGTAATAATGTTTATTCAATGACAATACAACAATAACAATGTAATAATTGAAAGAAAAATATAATAGTAATGATGGTTGTTAAAAAATATAAATTAAATAAAGTAAAATGAAATAAAATCCTGTCTGAAGTTGAGCCTTGGTCTTTCTGTTCACTGAAATATGAAAAAGGCTAATTTTAGTATACAAGCGCACCAACTGGCATGACCATGAAATAAACATCTCAAAAAACAAAACAAACCAACAAAAAAACACATCACTGAATACAGACCTGACTAGTAGTTTGCTAAATAACGGAGATGCTCTTCTATATCCTTTAATTTCTGCTGATTTTCTTGCTTTTTAGCCCTCGCCTTCTCCTTCTTCTTAGCGATCTTAGCCTCCCAATTTCGCCAGGAGGCCTCAATTCGTTGTCGTGTGGCCTCTTTCTTTAACAGCTCCTGTCTTTTCTGCAGCTCTCTCTCTGCTCGAGAAATTGGGCAATCAAAATACCCTAAACAAACAAAACAATGTATCTGGTTAGTTACACAAAAGACAAACTTCATTCTAGAGATATTAGATTTTTTGGGAAACTGGTTAATCTGGTATGCATGAGTGAAATAACATGTTGAATATCTTACATGGGTGGTAATCTTGGTCTCCTTCCTCCTCCTCTCTCACATGTGTCCGTTCAATTTTCTTCTGGTAGTAGTTTTTTACGCGTTTGTTCACCCACCCAAAAACCCTCCTCGGCACACTTTTGTCCTGTCTGGTCCCACTGTCTGCGTTTGCTGCGCTACTGAAGTCTGTGGCACCTGGAGTTCTGTCGTCCTCAGCTGAGGTCAGGAGAACGCTCCCAGACAGCTCCTCCACCTCGTCATCACTCACACCTGCCACACCCGCTCAGGGCATGCACTTGCTCTTCTGAGCAAACCTGGGGCTCTTCGTGCTTCATTTTTCCCCTCCATTCTTTACCTCTGTCCATCTTTCTCTCTGGCTCTGTTGTCCTGGGCGTCTCCACCACAACCGTTCTTTTTTCTTCCATCTCAATTTCTCTCTCTTTTTCAATTTGTATCTGTTCTGTTGCTTTTTCCTGCTCTTCTCTCTTTTGTTCCTGCTGCTGAGCCGCCTCTCTTTCTGCCTCCAATGTTCTCTCAGACGGCATGATGTCCGTGTTGTTTCCATTAAGAGTATCATCAGAGTCCCTCTGCTGGAAAGGTGTTGAATCAGGCAGAGTCTCCACTGGGGCAGGTGTTTGGTCGACAGTGTTCTGTAAGGATGACTTAATGCGGCGTGGTGTTGGCCGGTGATTACCAGTAGCTTGGACCACTGGCTGATACAATCCTCTTGGACGTTTCCTTCTTGCAGCGTAATGGATTGCTACTTTGTCTGTACTGTTTTGGCATTCAGACCTTTGCATGCTAACCTCCACAGGTTTATCTTTTTTCTGGATTGGAGTTTTTGCTGCCATCTTTGGTTGGTCTAAATCCTGTTTTTCCACATCATTCTGTTTATATATTGCATTCTGCTGGTCTCTCTCAGTAAACCTTTGGCTTTCAATCTCTTTTCGCTTTTGAATTCCAGGCAGTTTTTCTTTCTCCGTTTGCCACTTTCTCTCTCGTTCTTTTTGGTTTTCAAGCTCTTTATCTCTCTCCATCTCCTTTTGCTGCCTTTGCTCTGGGTCCTTTTCCATTTCATCCTGCACTTCCTTCTGTTGTGCGTTCTCTCTCTTGTGCTGTTGTCTCTGCCTCTGCTCTTTCTGTTGTGCGTTCTCTCTCTTGTGCTGTTGTCTCTGCCTCTGCTCTTTCTGTTGTGCGTTCTCTCTCTTGTGCTGTTGTCTCTGCCTCTGCTCTTTCTGTTGTGCGTTCTCTCTCTGTTGGTTTTCCTCCAACATCTCCTCGGTTTCCTTCACTGTAAGGTGTGCGTCACATAAAGTTAATAAGCTGTTGTTGTTGTTGTTGTCATTTTTGTTGTCCTGATTTTCTTCTCCTTCTCTCCTTCGTTCCTGGGTGAATAGTTCTTCATCCATAATTTGCTGCCCCTCTTGCAAACTCCCTCTCCTCCCTTTCACCACTCTCTGCTGCGTTCCACCCAGGCAGTCCATGCCCTCGTTTCCGCACTTCTTGACCTCTTTTCGGCCCTGTTTATTCAGCTCTGTCAGCTCCGTCAGGGTTTGCTCTGTGGCATCCATCGTTCTGGCCACAGGTCTTCCTCTTCGTCTGACCACAGCACATGTATTAGTTTCTGTCTGCTGCCCTTGAAGACCCTGTTTGTCCCGCTCCTGTCTACTGTCCTCCCTGCTTTGCTGATGCTTCCTCCTGATCTCACTCCATTTGTCCTCACTCTTCATTAGGTCCACACCTCCAAGCCAGTCATCTCCCAGTTCCTCGTGCTTCTGCTCTGTTTCTGCCTGTCCTTGTTTGAGCTTACACGTCACTGAGGTGTCCTGCAGAAAAGGCTGTTTGTTGTGCGGGGAGAGAACTTTGATTGTCTCTCCTTTCTGCCTCAGTTCTGCCAACCAGCCGATCCCTTCAGTAGTTGGTTTCCTCTGCTCTA
The DNA here is from genome assembly GCF_017589495.1 of Alosa alosa. Taxonomy (NCBI): domain Eukaryota; kingdom Metazoa; phylum Chordata; class Actinopteri; order Clupeiformes; family Clupeidae; genus Alosa; species Alosa alosa. The sequence continues at coordinate 24,871,522 of NC_063201.1, forward strand.
CTTTTGCTATTTTCTCTTCATTCTCAGTTCCTTTCTCTTTCACGTTTTGTTGTTTCTTTTCCACTTCTTGCTTGATTTCTCTCCTCCGTTCTTTACCATCATGCATGTCTTTCTCCAGCTCTGGTTTCCTGTGTGTCTCCACTGCAGTTACTCTCTTTTCCTCCCTCTCTCTCTCTCTCTCTGTCTTTCCACTTTCATCCATTCTTTCTCTTTATCTTTCTGCTGCTTTTCTCGCAGCCTCAACAGCTCCTGGTCCTGCAGCTGAGCCGCCTCTCTCTCAGCCTCCAGCTTTCTCTCCATCTCTCTCTCCCTCTCCTCCCATTCCTTCTGTCTTTTCTTCTCAATCTCACTCCTTCTTGCCTCTTGTGTCTTTCTCTCCATTTCTCTCTCCATCTCAAAATGTTGTTCCATTTTCTTTAACTCTTCCTCCATCTCTTGCTGTTTCTTCTGTTCTCTTTGTATCTCTTTCTCACCTTCATTTTGCATCCTCCTCTCTGCATTCTCTTCCTGTTCCTTCACAGGGCACTCTCTCCCTCTCTCCATCTCTGATCCCATGTCTTGGCATTCCACCTCCGCCTGCTTCAGCTCAGTCTGCATATCCAGGTGTCTGTCTTTTTCCATTTGTGTCTCTGTGTGTCTCAGTGCCTCCATTTTCTGTAAGGCCTCCTCTCTCCTCTGAGAGATCCCTCTGTCTTTTTCTATCAGACGGTCCATCTCCAGTAGCCTGGCCTCCCTGTCCTGCTGGCGCTTTCTCTCCATCTCGCTCTCTCTTTCCTTCAGGTGCTTTGAGTTCTTGTTCTTGCATCTCCAGCTGTCTTTCTTTTTCCACAGCTCTCTCTCTCTCCATCTCCATCCTCTTCACTTTTTCTTCAAGTTCTTTCTCTTTCTCTTTCTCTAGGGTTCTCTCAGACCACTCTTTTTCCATGTCTTTCTTTATCTCTGCCTTTTGGCGTTTCAGCCCCTCCAGTCGCCTGGACCATTCCTCCTCCAGCTCTCTCGCTCTTCTCTTCTCTATCTCCCTCATTCTCTCCATCTCTCTCCATCTCTCTTGGTCTCTCTGTCTCTCCATCTCTGTGACTTTCTCCAGTTGAGCCATTCTGCCTGTCTCTGCCACGGCCTCTCTGCTTTGTTCCATCTTGAGGTTGCTTATCTTGGATCTGCTTGTCTCACTGCTTCCTGGTATTACCTGCCGTCCATTGCCTTCCAGACGCAACTGAAATAAACAAATGCCATGAGATTTAATACATCATCTCTGCAGTCATGTAACTTTTAGTTGTGAAAGGACAAGAAAAGCTGGCATGCAACTCAGGCCACCAATGGCAGAGACATTGATTCATATGCCTTCTCTGTTCTGGACTGTATCCACTCCAACATCAACTCCATCAAAACTAATGGCCACTAATGTTAGTATTCTTACCTTATCTGCCTCATTCCTGGGTTTGGTCTCCTTGTCTTCCAGTTTCTTGATCTTTAAAAGTATAGAATCCAGCTGTTTTCGGAGCCTCCGGAATTGCTCAATCTCCTCCCTCCACAGCCAATTCACTGGACTTCCTGTGCTTCCATACTGGTGTGGCTTGCTGAGAGTCTCGGAGCTCCTCATGTCCAGCTGTTGCTGCTCCAGGTGGGGCCATCTGTCCTTCTCCCTCTGCTTCTGCTGCTGCCCTCTCTCATCCCCACTCATGTCCTCACTCTCCGTGCAGGTCCCTGTCTCCGACATGGCCTCCTTCTCCCGCAGCCTCTGGATCTTAAGATGAAGAGCGGCCTCCTGTTTTCGCAGCCTCTTCAGCTCCTTCACCTCCTCCTCGGTCAGTCTCCAGGTCTGCGAGGCGACTGTCTTGGCCCACTCCTGCCGCACCACCTCGGTCAGTCTTTGCAGCTTTCTTTGTTTCAGTTCGTCTAGTTTCCTCATCTTCTCATATTTCTTTACCACCTCTTGTATCTGCCTCCGGCCATCTTGGCTGATCAGGTCCATCTGTCTCTGCAGCTCCCTGCGTTTCTCCTCCTCCTCCATCCGTCAGAACTCATAGTACCTCTGATCCGCTTGCGCCCTGATCCTCTGCTCAGTCCTCCGCGAGGTGTAGCATCCACTCAGCATTCTCTGGGCAGCTCCCAAGCAGCCGGTGGGCTCTGCGTCACTGTCGGACAGGTGCTGCTGCTGCTGCTGCTGCTGCTGCTGCTGCAGGTGAATATCCAGGTGGTCGGCCATCTTGACGGCCATCTTGTGCTGCGTGTTATTCATGTCGCGGTATTGCTTACTGTATGCATGTGTTGGCTCCATTGGTGTCTCAGAGTAGGCATGTGCACGGCTCCTGCCACCCTTTTTGCCTCGTCTAGAAACTCCTGAATTCTTTGTGCTGTTAATTGTCAAAAGAAATGATCATCATGAGTTTGAAATCCATCAAATTAAGCTAAACATTACATTTGCATGGCCATCAAATAGGGAATTCATGAAAGCAAGTGTTGTTGTCTCACAGGAGCTCATACCTGGAGGTAAAGGGATTACTGCCACTTCCTTCACTCTCACCCTCATGTTGTGCTGCACTGGTCAGGATTTGGTCGAAGGGTTTATCATCTGATCTCCCTTTTCTCCGAGATCGACGATGATGGGATTCGTCAGGAAGTCGGCCATGGACCGTCAGCAATGCTGACTGTATCCAATCAGCCATTTCCTGGCTCTGTGACAGCATTTAAGAATGGATTAAACATCAGTGTAAGTTAAGTTGCTAACAGGATGTGACTTTTTTAAATGACCAAATTCATGCTCTTCAACAGGTCTATAGTCTGTGGGAATATCTGTAGAGGCATATAGAGATAATCATATAATAGGCCCTATTTATATAATCATATCATATAACAGAATATCATATAATGGCAGTATATCATCTTTTATAGACTACTAACATTTACTGATAAGAAACAAATACATGTTATATTCTCATATACAACACTCATTTCACATTTAAACAGTATAATACAACATCACCCTACCTGTCAAAGCACTTCAACCAGAAAAAAAGTTATTAGCTAGTCAACTCAGTAAGAGGTGTTGCTCGGTCCATCTATAAATCCAAATGAATGTTTCACTTTTATTGATTCATATAGGGTTCCCTTTCACCATGGTAACCCTCACTATTACGTTCAAAGATTCTTTGATGAACTGTCTCTGTTATGATTGATGTGTCACTGTCATTTGGAATCATAGCAATGTCGCGGGTTGATGCATGCCCTTTTATGGTTATGGTGGTATTTAGCGGAATCTTTCGTCCAAGAAGAACATTACAATAGTTAAAATGAACAGAAAAGGGATTTGTATAAAGTTGGTAAGCCTACATATATCGAATTAGTAATAATAACAATAAAATCAATACAATATCAAATAATGTGACCCTGTTGTAAATTGAAGTTAGCCTATTAGGCCTAATCGGACTCTGTGTAGACGGGGATATTAAATGAACATTCAATAAACAACTCATGTAATCAAATGTGTTGTTTAGAATAACACTAGATAATAGTCGAATTCTTGATGTCCATGCCTGTGATGTCCATTGTCAAAACATTTTCAAAAACTGAGTGGAAAACGTTTGCGTTGACGCATTGGACTCCTGATAGGCCTATTCCATAGGCCTTCCAATAATATATTTGCCTGAGGAAGACCCAGCCGGGTCAAAACTTTGCAACACAATAAATATATGGCAGTTTTAGCAGAGTGCGGACATTTAATTCCTTTGCAATTCTAGTTCCATTTGTCCTTCACCTCACCGGTGTGGATGTGCACACTTCCACTACTCACTACAAATACTGTAATCTATACCATAAAATGTGGCTCATCGTCAATAGCCTACGACTGTTCGCAAAAAGTTGTAGCTTGCTATATCTGATGACTTGCTTATTGTTCTGATTATGTTGGCCTAATCGTTATTATTTTCTATCGTTAAAACGAATCGAATAGTCACAATGCATTGATAGCTGGCCTACCTGCTCAAGACCATAGCAGATTATTCAAAATGCAGCAGCACAACTGGTCTTCAATCAGCCAAAGAAGACGTATAGATTCCTCTCTGTAGAATAGCGATTATTTTGTGATCAACAAAACCTCGTTTAGGCCTATAATTCACAGTTATGTTTATGGATAGCCTATTTGTTATTATGACGATTTTATATCGTTATTATTCTGTGTAGGCCCATTATTATTAGCCTAATAATAGTAGTATTTTAAGTGACAACTTATTTATTATTTATTTATTTAGCCTATTGCAATCGCACCTGCCGTCCCCACAATATGCTGTCTATTTCTGCTTATACCTCCCCTCAAGAGTGGCATTAGCAAAACAGCTGTGTCTAGCACAGGAATGCAAGAATGCAGACGAATAGACAGATAGTCGAATTATTATCCCTTTGTTAGGCCTATATTTGTTTAATAAACACATTTGAAATGTATTTCATTATCAATCAGCCTACACTACCACGTGATCAGCCAATGTTTAGGCTACCTCTTAACAGAGTGATATTAATATTAACTAAAACAGAAGCCTATTACTTAGTTATCTATTCATCCATTGATTACTGTCAAGTTAATTATTAACTAGGCTTATCATTCATGTTTTGATTTCTTTTGTAATTATTTCTATGTAAGTTAACCTATATCCTATGTCAATGAAGACATTCAGACCATTTTAACAAGAGAGGACTTTATTTCTTTCTTCTGAAAAGTCGTCTCAGCAGAAGCCTGAAGGAGAAGCAGCCGGAGCCAGAGGACTCCTCCCGAGGAGCTGCTGGTTGCTCCAGAGCCGCTCTTGGAGCGGTCCGATTCGCGCTGACGAGCCTTCTCCAGTAGCTTCTCCTCTGGGTCGTTTTGGGGCTGTTCTGGGCGGTGTTGGTGATGAGCGCCTGGTAGTTGTTGTTCAGGACTGACGGCAGAGTCTGGGTCCTGCAGGCACCGTCCTGAACAGCTGGTGCCGGGGTCAACAGTCCCTGGGTGCGCTCAGCAAGGGCAGCGGTCTCAACATCACCGGCGAGCACGGCCTCACTGAAGGTCAGGTCCTGTCCAACCGCTTTATCTTTAACTGTAATCTGAAGGTTTGGGTCAAAGTCATCCAGCACCTCCCTCTCCACATCCACCAGGACAATGTCATCCTGGACGACTGCCTGGGATGCCACCACAGGGAGTGGGGCAGGAAACTCTGCAACAAGGGGGAGTCTGACCTGCTCAGCCTCCTCTGGAGTGACATCCTCAACCACAAGGCTGTCGTCCAGGGTAACGTTGCCCAGGGGAAGGATGGGGGTCACCTTGACAGGGTTGGGTTTAGAGAGGGAACTGGATACCTGTGGATGGGACTCCTGGACCTCCACCCAACAAAGTCGTGGGCTGGGTGACTTACACTCAGGAAGTGGCGACGTATTACATCTGCTGCAGTCCATGGTTTGTACTGTGAAGTGTCTCCTGGAAATAGTAATAGTAGGCTAAAAGTGACAAAATGACACCTTGCAGCTCTATTTAAAGCCAATCCACGTGACGTAATTGACAAAACCCGACGTCACAATTGAACTTTGTTGGTCTAGGCTAGTTACTTTGTAAAAACTATGGAAATATGAAACATTTCATATTTAAACATAAAAATGGTAATAGCTCAAAATAATTGTAGCAGAAAAATGTGAACGTCTGTTGAATATTATGGCAGAATTAGCCTAGATGGCGAATTTACCCATGCTGCTGAATAGGCCTACTATGGAAGAATTATTTGGCGATTTCACCCTTGTTATATGTAAAGATAAATACCATCAAATGTGTAGGCCTATACATAGCCTAAACTTTTGCATAGGTTACGTATGAAATGAGAGGCCTACTAACGCCTTTCGAAAAACGAGTAGGCCTAGACCCATTCGTTGAAGCTATCATGGGCGATGTGTGTGGTCAGTAGCCTACAGGTGTTTCACAGGTGTTGCACCGAATTCTGTGACTGTCGGATTTTGTGACTCTAGAGGGCGTTGTTGTATTGGAGTCTATGGCTGATTAAGAGTGTGGTAACATTTTGACTGTTGGCCTATATCAAATGCAACAGCGTAAAGGATACATTTGTTCGTCTAAAACGGGCAATATAGCCTATGTCAACAAATGGGACAATTTGGGACAATTTACCCGAAATGACAATGAAACGGGCTCCCAGACAGCTGTCTACTGACCAAAATATGAACAAAATATAACCACACCAAATGTATCATGTTAACCTGAGTTGATCCACTGCATAATGTAGGCTGACACTGCACTAAGGTTAAATGACAGCCTGCTACTCCCTAAATATCTCTAGGTAAGAGAACACGACTTGGCTATAGTTCAGTGGTCAGTAAGAAGCTGACCAATTACCGGTAAGTTTTATGGAGTTTGCTAGTCAGTGAGAAGCTGACCAATTGAGTTTTATGGAGTTTGATAGTCAGTGAGAAGCTGACCAATTGAGTTTGCTAGTCAGTGGTGAGCCAGAAGCTGACCAATTGAGTTTTATGGAGTTTGCTAGTCAGTGAGAAGCTGACCAATTGAGTTTTATGGAGTTTGCTAGTCAGTGGTCAGCAATTGAGTTTTATGGAGTTTGCTAGTCAGTGGTCAGTGAGAAGCTGACCAATTGAGTTTTATGGAGTTTGCTAGTCAGTGATCAGTGAGAAGCTGACCAATTGAGTTTTATGGAGTTTGCTAGTCAGTGGTCAGCAATTGAGTTTTATGGAGTTTGCTAGTCAGTGGTCAGTGAGAAGCTGACCAATTGCTGACTGCTTTGTTTTTCTCTTTCCTCCCTTTTTTGACTTGGGGAGAAGCTGGAACCTTAAATGAGGATGCTGGAACATCTTGAATAATCTTGAGTCTAGATTATTCCACTTTTTTAAGAATCTGACCACAGACACTTCATAGCTGTGCAATCTAAAATAAGAAAATAATCATTAAATAAAGAAATGTTTTTACTTGGTTGCATTTGTAAACACTGAAAGAAAATGAGGGGAGAGATCAGTGTGCAGCAGTGCAATCACAAATTGGCGCCAATGTGTTGTTGTGGAAGATTATATTTCCCCATGATTTAGGCCCAAAATGATTAGGTGAGACCGTACAATTTTAGTATTTTTTAAGGCCTATTTGTCTGATCACAGCAATCAAATTATATGTGAATGCATTCTCCAGCATTCTAAGTCTCATTTCGTTTGAGTGTGTATTGTGTAGTGGTATTGTAGTGTACATCTTTTGAGTCTGTATTGTGTAGTGGTATTGTAGTGTACATCTTTTGAGTCTGGATTGTGTAGTGGTATTGTAGTGTACATCTTTTGAGTCTGTATTGTGTAGTGGTATTGTACATCTTTTGAGTCTGTATTGTGTAGTGGTATTGTAGTTTACATCTTTTGAGTCTGTATTGTGTAGTGGTATTGTAGTGTACATCTTTTGAGTCTGTATTGTGTAGTGGTATTGTACATCTTTTGAGTCTGTATTGTGCTATTGTAGTCTACATCTGCCACACAGTTACAACACTCGCCGTTTGCAGAACCTCCTTCTGCACCTCAGATATCTTGCTCGAGTTTGATTACTTTTGCTTCACAAGTGTGTTTAGGCAAAAGACAGTCTCTGGAATACTTTTACATTCTTATACAGTGGAAGGTATCCTAGTTGCAAGACGTGGGTGCCACACTATTTTACTCACCCAGGAATTATGATTTTCTGAAAAATAACTAAGTTCAGTCCTGTTGGTCATCATATTTGCTTTGATTTCATAATCAGTGAACAATAGGTTAGCTGAAGTCACTGGAGGAGATCAGCATCAACATGTCCTGTGTGTCATTTTTATCTATGGTCTACAACTCAAATGATGTCTGCAATGTATCTTAGCTTTGCCAGTTATTGTTATGGCAACTGTTGCTCGGAACATGTGAAATCTGAAATAAATAATAGTGAAACATATTTTTCCTTTTGAGTCCATTGACAGTCCACTAATTGGTTGAGACCTCAGGTTCCCCATTCCAAGGGAGCTTTTCTGTAGGAGTCATGTGCACATGGTAACCAATAGGTGGCTGTAAGAGATCAAGTGCCTTGTGGTGATATGAAAACTTCCCAGTGCACAGATGACTTCTGCACAGGGCAGCTTGTTTGTAAGTAGACAGGTAGTCTTTCAAATGTGTGACTTCAGTGTGATTTCTACACATTAAGTAGGAAAACATCTGGAACTTGTAAGATAATCATGGCGCTGACGTCTAAGCATTTCCAGTAAAAAACAATCAACTGGAAGAAATTGAAACAAGAATAACATTAAAGAAGGAAAGCATGGTGAATAATGACAGTAAATACATATATCATACCTAAGCAGTATGCAACTCAAATACATACCAAACAATATAAAATGTACACAACAATGTTTACAAAAATATGAGAACATGTAATGGAAAACAACTAAATAAAAAATAAAAAACATGCAAAGACCAAAATGATTTGGAGTGCGATTGTATTAAAGGAGTCAGTTTCTAAGACATGTTTAACATTATAGTTGCATAAGTATTCTTATCTTATGGTCTCTCCTATTTAGCAAACAAATCAGACCAGCTCTGAACTTCCAAAGAATTGCGGATAATCCCCCCCCTCTAGCGTATCCTCTGCCCTTCACCATCCCAGTGACTCCATCAGCCCTCATTCTCACGCAAGATAGTGTTGTGCAACTCTGTACAAGTGTCAAATTTGTGCAACAGGGTCAGAGCTTTTGAGAGAGGTGTCCAGTGCTGGGCGGCCAGGTCTGTTAGCCAGGTAACTGAGGTTATCTTTGGACACAAAAGCACAATCCACCACTGCGAGAGTCCAAATTTGTGTGTCTTTCTTCTGCAGAGATATCTCTGTTCAGCCTCTTGAGTAATTATGGTCTTTTTTGTTGACATAATGAGGAAATGAATGTGGCTGTGGCTGTGTGTGTGTGTGTGTGTGTGTGTGTGTGTGTGTGTGTGTGTGTGTGAGAGACTGTGTCTGTGTCTGTGAGTCAATCTGACTACATACATAAATGACGAAGTTGGAATGCCTGAGAGAGTTTCATAGAAGCTAAAATTAAGACATGGAAGACAATTTGTCCCATAAAGTTAAACGAGTCGACAGACCAATTTCACCACCGTCTTTAATCAAGAGGTAGCATTTGGGTGTTTATAGCACTCATGTGTGTCCGCAGCAACCACCAGCACTACACTGACCATTGGATGTGAGCGTGGTTACATATTAAAGGGGAACTTGGCAACTATTTCAACGTAATAAACCCGTTTAGAAATCATTTGGATGGTTAAATGACCTGTTCCGGTGAAAATGGTGATTTTCCCCGCTGCGCCTAGTGTCCCCAGGTGGAAAACCAACCTTGCAACATTGAGACTACCGTCCCGCAAAGAGAATTGAGAAACAAGAAACTCGTTTTAAATCGTGTTTTTTTACCTTGTATCATCCACATAGTTCTGCCAAACTTATGCTAACCGTTCGCTAGCTTGTTAACAAATCCATGTGCTTTATCGTTATCTTTTCCCACAGTTTGAATGTGTACAATGCACAATTTCTCCAGCAGAGGGGGAAATCCTGCCAAGTTTCCCTTTAACTGCACCTTCATTATATGTTGCACCCCTTCCTTCTCTTTAGATCTGCCAGGCTGGTGCCTCAGCGACTCCTTCCTTTAACTGTCCATGGTCCCACTGCCTGGGGCCACTCTGTTTGAAGACTCCTCTCGTTAAAGAGCAGGTTATAAACAGCTAGGCAGTCAGAGCCATGAGTTTATTTGACTTCCTTTGCAGCGCTGCCCCTGCCTTTATAGATCTAATATTTGCTCCTTAAATATCACTACTGCGCCTACTATCACTACTTCTTCTACCTTTCTTTGCTGACTAGAAAGAGGCAGTCTGCTTTGCTTGTCATTTTATTCCAAGGTGCAATGTGATAAATGTCTTGGTTTCAGTGTGATATCAGTTTCTGAGCTGGATTGTTCTCTAGTGAAAGTATTTGATGTCTTTGGAGAGGCGTTTTGAACTCGGGGCAGACTGCTGGGGTGTGGAGGTCACCCTGGATGGCAGGGCAGAGGTTCTTCAAACGGAACGCAATAGGCCGGCGTCTTCTGATCAACTGTCAATCATCTCCTCATTGTGACAGCGTCTCTCTGATCTGTGGGCGTGGCTCACCCAGGCGATGGGAGGTGAGGAGGTCATGAGGTGCACTCACCTTCTGTCTTCATCTTCCTCAATCAGAGGGAGCATCCTTCTCCTCTCTCTCTTTTCTCTTTTCTCTCTCTCTCTTTGTCTTTCGGTGTCTTCCCCTGCAGTGGTGTGTCCCTCATCACTTGTCCCTTTCTTTCTCCCCCTCTCCTCCTCTCTAGCCCTCCATGCCTGTCATCGCTGAGACCTCCGTGTCCTGCTGACCCCGGAGGACCCCCAACTCCCCCACCCCCTTCAGAGGCTATCAGAGTCATCAGCACCTCCGTCAGCAACTTCATTCGTCACACGGCCCCTCTCTGCCAATCAGAGATCGTTTCAGACAGGAAGCATCAGCCCCCTGCTCCGCTGTGTCTGCATGTCCCAGACTGAAGCCGTAACATCAGATACCTCAGTGACTCACATGCAGAAAAATTCACATCCAAACACAACATGCTACGCAGCATTCACACTCACGTGAGCGCGTGCGCATGTACTGTACGCAAACAAATGCCTAAAGGAGGCAGAGCGCGGTGATGACGTGGGCAGCGGTAAGAGCCCTGTCATTCGTCACGTTCCCGAGCAGCTCCTGACGTCATGTCACCAGCGGAGTGGCAGCGTCCGGCAAACACACTGAGAGAAAAAGACAACAGAACGATATATTAGCCTCGTGAATGCATCATCAAACTGTCACATCGGCTTGCCAGGGAGGAAAACACAAGCACACGGACAGCCCTGTCTGAGGGGGGAGTCGAGCTGGATTAAAACGTGCCAGAGGGGGGGTCCAGTACCCTCTTGAATTACTCAAGCTGCAGTAAATTACAAGGCAGGCAGTCCACAGCAGGCGAATGGAGACAGGGCCTGCTCAGTCTCTGGAGAGTGGCATGCAGACATCACCAGGCACTAGGATGAAAACCCAGTCTCTAGTTTTATTCCTCCCTTTTGCTCTGTCTCTCCCTCTCTCCCTCCCTCTTTTTTATGTCCCCCTCTCTCTGTCTCCTTCTCCTGACTGTAAACAGCTCAAACCCAATAAGAGTCTGCGGGGCGACATAGTGTTTATTAGGTGAGTGAGAAAAACAACACAATCGTTTCGGGAACCCAGAAGAATGTGTGTGTGTGTGTTTCACGTTCTATTTCGAAGAAGCCAGATCACAGGAAGAGGCCAGCCAAGCAAGCAAGTATCCTGGCATGCGTTACGGTTACGAGAGGACACTTACGAGATGTAGCCCGCTGGAGGCCATTGCGGTTTTGGCGAGAGGGGGGACGGGGTGGAGGTGGGGGACGGGGTGTGTGTGTGTGTGTGTGGGGGGCATGAGTCTGGTCCGGCAGCCCTGGTCCGGCTGCAACACTGGCAACACCTTTCTGGGGACAGGAGCTGGAGTGAAGAAATGCGTCCTTATTGGATGACCTGTTGCGTCCCTGTTGGATGACCCCTCTTGCCTTCCTGAGCCGGTGTTGTGTTTCTCTGGGGTGCTCGCTCAGGGGGGTCAGAGGGGCGGCCATTAGGCCTTGCGGTCAGTCTTGACAGGGGCAGCAGTGGTGGGGTTGGAGGAACGGTCAGACCGGTGTAAAGAGGGTGGGGGGTGTGTGTGTGTGTGTGGAGGGGTGATGGTGCAGGCAGAAGGGCAGACGTCGCCATCACTCTTCAGCACGGACTCATCGCCCAAGGGGACCTCAGTGGCCCCCTAACCCCCAGCCCTGGCCATTACCCTTACTGTCACCCTTTCATGGACAACCACCCTGTGTTTACACACACACACACACACACACACACACACACACACACACACAGTTAGACATACCTTTCTCCAGATAAAGATACCCATATATGACACTACACAAAGACCCATTCAGATTTGTATAATTGAATCACGATGTTCAGCAACTAGCAGCAACACTAGAGGATTTTTGTTGCCTGGTAACGGACACAGACACAGTGGAGACACAGGGGAGTGTTAAACGTAGCCTACTGTGTGCCTGATGAACATTAGAGGAGCAGGCGTCTAGCACATAGCTAGCTGTGTTTAACGTACTGTGTGCCTGATGAACATTAGAGGAGCAGGCGTCTAGCACATAGCTAGCTGTGTTTAACGTACTGTGGGCCTGATAAACATTAGCTCTGTTGTCCACTCCAGGGGCAGTATTATAGATCAGCTGGATATAGAACAGGTCTGGTGCTGATTGGGGCTGGACCTGTTCCAGCATCAGCTGCTCCTACTTAAAAAAGAAAAAAAGAAAAAAACACATTTGAACTTGCAGGCATCTGATGCAAATTGACCTTGAAATCAAGAATGTGTTGTTTTAATGGCCCATTACTTGTTGTTTTGGTTGATTACCCTGAATTACAATAATAAGACGTTAGAAATACTCTTAGAAATACTTGGTTGGTACTTGGTAAAAAGTTGGTACTTGGTTTGCCTCATAACATTGTTATGAAGTATATTGAAGTATATCTGTTCTCTAATCACCTTTAATAAAAATGTATGTTTACAGATATGTAAGATGTAAAACAAAGGAAGTCAGTTTCATGTGCAGGACCTACTTGCATCTGGCAAGTTCAAGACAAAACCATCAGAGAAGCAGACTTAGCAACTGCCACTGCATTGTCTCTGTTTATCCATGTGTAACAAGCATACTGTAGCTGCTTCCATATGCCTTGGACCTATATGACCTATATAGGACCTATATATAACCTTACATTACCTAGTGATATGTCATTTAAAAGTCTAAATGCTGAAAAACCTACTCCCACTTGCCAGCACACTTATTCGGACAAAAAGTATAAAATGCACATATCCATTGAGTCCAGAGTGAGGCTCCATAGTGCTGTACTGATTGGATGATGGCTATTGCAGAGGATTTCTGGTTGGCTGGCCAGTGGAGCCCTGAGCAAGACCCCACCCTGACCTTTGGCTACAGTTTAATCTACCCAGCGGGTCAAGGAGAGGTTGGCTGCGTCGTAATGACTTCCTCCTAATAAAAGTTTGATATATAGCCGCGCTGATACGCTCTGCTGTTGACCACTGCATCACCCTCAGTGAAGTTCTGGGACAGGGCGTCTAAATCCTGTCCAAATGGGATGTTGGTTTTTGGTGACTCTTGCTAAAAGATATTCTGATTTTGTGTACGCATGTTAACAACTATAGTATAGTATCAATTTGCTCAGTGTTTTTATATTCAGATGCAGCAAAGAATGAATTCTTTTTTTTTAGGGTTTGTTATTCATCTTTCAGTTCAAAGATTTAAATGAGATTACAATGGAAAATTGAATTCTTCTTTTTTTCATGTTGTTTCACATGGATGCTTTTCCCTATTTGTTAATCCAAATTGCTGCAACATTTGTAATGCACCATCATTTTGGCACAGAACAGAACGTAATAATATGTAAGTCATTTTTGCATTGTATTGGATTAGCAGTGCAGAAAAAATAAGTTGACTACGGGATGACTTGTATGGTACATGGAGCAACTGCTCTGCTGACAGGAGTCGGAGTCACACTGAATTGTCATCATGAAGTACTTAAACATCAAGTTTAACATTAGTTTACAACAGTAAAACATTTGCGAGAAATGGTATGTTACCAATGGTATGTTACCATACCTCATTAAGACAACTTTATGTTCATTCATGCAAATGCATGGACACAAATGGTAACAGTAATAGATCTTCTGTGGGTAAATATTCCAACATTGCATCAAGTCTGCGTCATCCACCCGTAATTGTACACATTCACACACAAATACACACACATATACACACACGTACACGCAGACACACGCGCGTACACACAGACGTCTCTGATGTACTTGTGTCTGGAGTGTGCACTGTCATGGTGATAAACTTTTATGGCTTGCCGGAGAAAGCTCTCAGTGTGCACGGTGCCTGTGGCCGGACCAGAGGAGACTGGCAGACTCATCACTGAGGAATCCTCCCTCACCCCGTACACTGCCAGACAACCGTGCGCCATACACACAATGAGAGCTCTCAGAGAGAGAGAGAGAGTGAGAGAGAGAGAATGGCAGACAATAACATCTGGTCGAAAGAGGAGAGAGAGAGAGAGAGAATGGCAGACAATAACATCTGGTCGAGAGAGAGAGGAGAGAGAGAGAGAGAATGGCAGAAAATAACATCTGGTCGAGAGAGAGCGAGCTAAAAACAATATGCATACATACACCCAGACAACAGTACGCTACGCCAAACCAACTGTGAATGTGTCCTATGTGTCTCTATGAGCTTGAGTCCAGATGTGCGGATAGTGTATAGTAAATGTGCGGATATTATAGTAGATGTGCGGTTAGTGTATAGTAGAATGTGTCCTGAGTCCAGATGTGCGGATAGCTTATGTGCCATTAGTACCGATGTACACTCTGTTACAGGTACAAACATTAATAGGCCTAATCATAATCATAAATAAACATTAAAATAAATTATAAACGTACACCCACCTTACATCACAGAGCACTTTCTTTCCCCCTAAAAGCGCTCACTTCACTTTATATTTTTACTGTACCAGTTACTGTACCCTTGTCTGTTGTTGAAATTGCTTTGGCAAACTGCCGTCTGTGCTTCATGTCAACTCACTGGAACTGGAACTAATTAGAGACAAAGCAAGATGTATTGAGGCGCACGTCAGTGAGTTGAGAGTGAATTGCTCATAGTTTTTGCTTTATTGTTTGTTTTATTCTTTAACTGATTCATTTGTACAAGTACATGTCTATTACTGCAAATGGGTAATGCTATCCTTCATAAAGGTTGTGGTAATAAAACTCCGTAAAGAGAGACGGAGATGTGTAATCACAGACTCCAGCTTGTTGACGTTTGACTTATATTACTGTTATGAACTGTCTTGTCTTTGAGTTTGGCACTGCAGTGCAAAACAATTTCTCATGCCAATAAAGCTCTTTTGAATTCGATTTTTGTGAGCGAGCGAGAGAGAGAGACAGACAGAGAGCCAGAGGGGGAGTGGGGTGGCTGTCAGTATTGGATTGTCCAGTAGGTGGCATCACGTTTACGTTAGACTGAGAGCACGGGAGCCCCACAGTGGGAGAGCTCAGCTCTGCGCTGGCCTCATTTGGCCTTCCTGTGCCCTCAACCGGGCAATCTGCGGTCATGTCCATTTGGCTCCTTTTGAGGCTTCACAAAGCCCTTATGGTGCTGATGTTCACTCTTGTTGAATGTCTTCAAGGCCAAGGGGATGGGTATTCATTTTAGGAGAGCCAGCACTAAGTGGAGCACCATCCTATCCAATCCTGGAAGAAAAAGCTAAGGTGGTGGAGGCAAAGAAATATCTGGATGTTCTCCTTGACATGAGACTAGACTAGAAATGCAACGCTGAACCTGTCGACAGAAAAGGTTCAACCATCTGTTGGGGCAGCAGCACAATCGAAAGTGATATTAAGAAGTGGTGCAGGCAGACATGTTGGATCCCATCTGAGTTGGACAAATGTATCTTAGTCTTCTCTTTATTTCAGATATAAACAGAAGAGGTGTTCAATTAATCTTGTAGTGTTGTGCTGAAGAGTGATTTGATCTAAAATGGGGTCAGTTTTTTGGTTTTACAAACGTATTTAGTTTTTGTGTGGTGTTTATTTTTTTTTTGTTGTAATTGTAATTTTGCCGTTAACTCTATCAGTGTATCTTACTGTAAGACATAACTGGATAAACTACCACAGTGGAGTGGAAACTTGGTTTGAAAAACAAAAACTGAACTTATTTTACCTGCTATTGCATTTTTTTCTTTCAATTGTTTAAGCACAATTTTGAAAACAGGACCGTTTTTTTTCTTCAAAACACTACACACAATTAACACAACAGCAATTAACAGAATCCCTCAGATCTTTTGCAAAATGAAACACTTCAGTCAAAACCATACAATTATTTATCAAAACCTAAGATCTGATTATGTTGGGATCAGTTACACGCTAATGTACTCAGTGCAAATACATTTGAGAGAACAGGTTTTCCAGTGTTGAAAAAAGTGATTTTTTTTTCCAGAAATGGTGTTCCAGTAGGATTAGAGGATGGCTTAGAGTACAAGGATATACAGACCAAACACGACACATTAGACCAGACCTGTAAATTGAGGACTTTGTTCTTTTCTCTCCACTTTGTAAAGTACACTATCTATCAATTTCCAAATGCATTTTGCATTGATGAGGTAAGTGAGGTGAGGTAAGTGAGGTATTTACCTAAAGTAACATTGACATCATTTCTAGTTCATTATGAATTCATCATGTGTTCAGTATGTAAACATTAGGAATTATGAGTTAGTTTACTGCTTGTACCTTATGACCTTATGCATTAACCATGAGTTCAGTATGTACACATTAGGAATTCATCGTTTATAACAAAGGAAAACACACTGATAACACCTACTTAATACGACTATATTAATAAGGAAAAGCACTTACTTAATGTGTTCATTTAAAAAAAACATACTTAATAATGATGAATTAAGTGTTTGTCAATGCTTAACTAATACTTATCTAATACTAAATAGTATACAATTATTGTAAAGTGTTACCGAAATGGGTTTAGTGTTTTGTAAATCAATATGTGTGTTTTGCAAACAGTGGGAGACTGACAATGTGCTTATAGCTGTGCAAATCTGGGCTGATGTTTTGCTCCTTGAGTATAAGGTTACACTAACTGTGGAATAATTTTGATTTTTAACTTTCATTTTTATTTTTATTTCACTGAACAACATTTTTTTTTACAAATTTTAGTACATCATGTGATCATTCTATCAAATTGTGCACTCATTTTAGGAAACCATGTGCTCATTTTAGTAAACCATGTGCTCATTTTACTAAATTGTGAGCTTATTTTAGTACATCATTTTATTTAATTGTGTGTTCGTTTTACTCAATTGTATGCTACTAAATTGTTTGCTCTCGTTTTAATTCAGTGAAACAGGATATAAGCATTTGCTGGTGATGCCTACTCATTTCACAGGAAGCTTCGATGGGGATTTTGTGTTTGCTACTTCGGTTCATTGTTGTTGTTGTTTTTGCTGTTGCTATCTATCTATCTATCTATCTATCTATCTATCTATCTATCTATCTATCTATCTATCTATCTATCTATCTATCTATCTATCTATCTATCTATCTATCTATCTATCTATCTACTCTGCCTGGAACATGCACATTTTAACAAACACACACACACACACACTCTCTCTCTCACACACATACACACACACACACACCACATGCAAAGTTGCAAAAACACATAGCTCTCGGCTAGGGTAAAAAACAGTGACATCCTAATCCTCCTATTACCCTAGGAACAATGGCTGTGCTCCGACAGTGTTGGGAAATAAGCTCAGGACAGGTGTCAGCAAATCCAGCTGTGCAGAGATAGATTGATAGAGCGAGAGAGAGAGAGAGAGAGAGAGAGAGAGAGAGAGAGAGAAATAAGGAGGGAGCAAAACAGAATGGCAATTGGAGGAAAAAAGAGAAAGGGATAACAGAGGGAGAGATGGAAGGAGATAGAGAAAGAGAGGGAGAGAGAGAGAGACGGGGGCATCTGTTTCCTCCAGTGAGACACCTGGAAGCAGAACAAACGTTTATAGGAGCGCAGCACTCTGGGCATAGAGGAGGGAAACTTCGACTTTGACTTCCTGTAAAAAAGAATACTGTTTCCTGTTCGGTTGGGAAGTCATCTGTGGACATCCATAGTGACAGCACCTGATGGTCGACAGTTACCCGGATAGAGTCTGGGATTGATACTGTTACACACGTATATGAACAATGGCATAACTTGCATCAATAGGTTTAAAATATGGGGGGATAAAGGGCCTGTAACCCCCACAATAGCCCCCAAAACACACACACACACACAGTGTACAACTCAAAGTTTCGCCCTTGCTAGCATCATTTCGCTACCTGCTGCAGTTTGATCTGTTGCATCTATATGCAAACCCTGACAGCACCACCAGTGATAAGCTGCTGTTCAAACGTTATGGTGAGGTGCAGTGGTGTAACTTCTTCTCCAAGACATAGTACTGTGTATACTGTGATAAAAAAACCCAAATCAAATAGGAAATGTTATCTGAAGTCTGTGGTGCTGTAATTTGACTGAGTAGATGGGGTGAGGGAAAGAGTAGGGAGGGAGAGAAAGAGAGAGGATAAGATTTTGTCAGAGTGTGTGTGTGTGTGTGTGTGTGTGTGAGTGTGTGTGGAGGGGGGCGGAGGTGACGACTTCCTCGTTTGTTTATACTTCTCACACACTTTTCTTCCTGTCTTGGCTGGATTTAGACTTCCTCTTCCACACAGTCTATTCTGAGTCCTGTTTTTCCCTTGGCCCTGTGCGTGTGTGTGAGTGTGTGTGTGTGTGTGTGTGTGTGTGTGTGTCAGGTGGGGGGCTACTATGTTTGTGTGTGTGTGTGTGTGTGTGCAGAAGCGGGATGCAGGGGAGAATGGCAGCAGGTGCTTTTGAAAACAATACCCCCATTGCAGGTGCCAGACAGTGCTCCATTCAGGGTGTGAAAGTGTGTAGTAGATATGTACCACCACACACACACACACACACACACACGCACGCACGCACGCACGCACGCACGCACGCACGCACGCACGCACGCACGCACGCACACACACACACACACACACACACACACACACACACACACACACACACACACACCACATACCCACACTCTCTCTTTTTCACACATTCACACGCACAGACAGCTGAAGGCCCATGGACCTTGCCACGGAAAGACCAGCCGTGATCCACAGAGATGGCGAGGTCGTACGAACCGTGAGAAAATAAACTGTAGCTATGGAATTCTTCCGTATTTCTATTCTCTCTCTCTCTCTCACACACACACACACACGCACAGATGCAGACAGATGCATATTCTCATCACAATGAATCAACGTTTGCGTAAAACTTGACAGGTTTTGTAAGTACAGTGAGTTTGTGGAAAGCCCTTCAGAGATGGTGTCACACCACGTCCTGCTTGCCAAATGTCCCATGAATTTTGACACTACCACTTTCTCGGACACAAACGTCAGATGTTGAAACACCACATGATGTAATGGGAAATTGGGTCAAATTCACTGTAATGCATAATTCATTATGATCCTTGTTATGTTTGCTGATTAGTTTGTTTGCCAATGATTTAGGCTTGCGTGAAGATAAGCATTTGCAAAGCATGAATTTTTTAAACATTTCAAAAATGTATAATATTTATATGTATTTATATTTATAATGTAAGTGAAAGGAAGTATTAAAGAAAAATGAACAAGGCATGAACAAATCCATAAAATGAAAATAAGACCCCCAAGGATGAGCTCATGGGAACCTGGTGTGTGGCATGAAACCATTGTCTTGAACTATCTGGTAAACAACATGCAGAACGGCCCTGACCAAGGATCCTTTGTGAGGGTGCTGCAGCATTTTAGTCCAACAAACTTTCCCTGGGTTTCCCTCGTGCCAAGACCCAGCCATGGCCCTCAGTCTCGCACAGCACACACGCAGAAAGGCCGACCGTCTGGACAGATGTTCATGTTAACGATCGTTTTCTGCATCTTTGGAGAGCATAAATAGTTTACCCAGTGACATTTGTGGGCAGCCTGCAAAAAAAACGAAAGACAAGAACAAATGACAGCCCAGGCCCTTGCTCCTCACCAAAGCTCTTTGTCTGTGATACCAATTAAAACCTTATTTTCACCAAGGGCTCCGTAAACTCGTTTCGACATCCCTTTTGCCTCCTTTTTCGGAGTCAGGGCAGGGAGGCTGAGAGGGTG